>NC_080566.1:18892500-19252500 GCF_030253575.1 Rhododendron vialii
GCTCACAAGTTTAATTAAACCACGTCCCTAGCAGAGTCGCCACTGTGGGCTACCACAGCCCCGGGTGAGATGGGGGCGGCCCAAAAAAAAAAACACATACCGCTCCGGCTAATCGATTTGAAAAATTTGAAGAGTCGCCACCCGGATTTATGGTTCGCCACCCGAGAAACCGTTTTTGATTTGAAAATTGATTGACTTGAATTGAAAACCAGAGACATTTGAGGGTTCGGAAGCCATGTTACGAGGGGGGAAGGGTTTTATAGCACCCCCCCTCGCCCGACGCGATGTCGGTCTCTACTAAACGTTTGTGGGATTTTTCAAATGGATTTTGTTTCGTTAGACATGTAGCAGGTATCCACAAGTGTAGCAAATAGAAGGTGTATGCTGGTGCTTGTGTACAAGGAATGATGAAATGATGAGGGGCACATGCATGATGGCAAAGCAGTATAAACTGCTACTGGATCAACTCTCGAACGCTTGAGAGTACTCTCGAGCGCTTGGGAGTGCTACTGACCAAATCCTGCAGAGTTTGTTAGTCTCGAATAGGATGCCAAATAACGGTGTACACTGGCGCATGTGTATGGGACGGTGATTATGTGATGAAAGACAGCAAGATAACAGGGAATGAAACACTCCTCACTGGCTTCACTCTCGAGTGCTTAAGAGCATTCTCGAGCGCTTGGGAGTGTCTGAACCCCCACCTGCACTTTCTGTTAACACTGACACAACACAATGTAAAGACTGCAAAATGAAATACTGTTACACAGACCACTGGCTCAGCATAGGACTTGAAAAACTGAGATGGGACCTCAAGTTTTCAAGTCATGTATCCTTGCCATTACACAAACGGATCTACAATTCTAAAAGAGCAAATGTACATATCTATACATGCAGAAGCTCAGAAAACACAGAAAACTGGGAAAGTGAAATGCAATGGCATGCATGCACTCCTGAGCGCTTGGGAATGGATCCGAGCGCTTGGGAGTGAGCTGCATGCCAGCTTACTCTCAAACGGAAAAATGGTACTGCTTCACCATACAAACATCCTCATCTGAGTTTTTTTAACAAGAGAAGATCTTATTTTTAACTTAGTAAAACTTTATTCTTACTTGAAATTTGTAAGAAACATTTTTGTTTTAGGAAAAATGATCTTCTGTGTCTGCATGCCAGAATAAAACCATTTTGTTTAAAAGTGCATCTCGTCCCAGCCTACTGCTTAACAAAATGCCATGCATAGGACTGGAAACAGTCCCGAGCGCTCTGGAGCACTCTGGAGCGCTCTAGAGCGTTTCCAGTTGGGATTTTAGGAAAACATTATTCATGGACTCTTTGCTCTTGCCTTTTCCACTAAGGTCTCCCAACCATGCACCAGTATTAATGACTGGGATAGGCTGAGAGACCCCCCTCAGAAGGGAGAACAACCTCTTGATTTGAACCAAGGATAGAAATGTTTCTACCTTTATTTGACACTTTGCTCCTTGGATGGTTGTGAAAGGTGAATGTGGAGATCAGAAACTGAGAGTGCTCTGGATTTCTTGCCTTTTTCTTTGATGATTTTGAAAGAGACCTTTGAAGTTGGACAAGAAGTTTTTATTTTTGAGACCTTTTCCTTTGAACAAGAAAGAGGGAAGAAGAGAAGTTTAGAGAGAGAAGATTTTCGTCCCCCCCCCCCCCCCCCCCCCCTCCTCTTTTTTGCTGAAAGACAAGGTGTATATATAGAGAGGATATAACCCATGGTTTTGATAATCAAGTGATTTTGAAATAAATCCATTTTTAAAGAAAGAAATCTTCAGCTGATCTCTTTTCTGACTGAGGTTGAGTGTTGACTCACCTCAGCCGGTGCAATGATGGCTTGCATGGATAGTGGGAATCTTCTTCACCCATTGGGCACTGGGAGAGGTCTCGAGCGCTTTAGAGTGGTCTCGAGCGCTTGGGACTTCGCTCTTGAACGCTTGAGAGTGAGTCAGGCCAGTGGTTTTTGGAAAACAGTTTGGAGCGCTTAGGACTGCTTCAAAGCGCTTGGGAATGATTTTGGTCATTTCCTCCAAGGAGCAACGTCTCAATTGGTACATGGCTTGTTCTGATCCATATTCATCATCGGGGAGCCCCAGGGCCACAAATTAAGGAAATTTGACAAGTCCAAATTGGGGTGTCTACAATAGTCTTGTTTTCTTTCTGATTCCAAAGGCGGCACATTTATCAGCACTTAGATTAGGTTAGGCCAATACAGCTGGGTTGGGCATCGTGTCGAGATGTAGTAACGATTAGCATGTAGCGAAGTGGTTAACCAGGTTTCTCGGATACCCACTAATCATGATAACAGTATACTTTAAAGAGAGTGACATCTACATTAATCGGTAGAAAAAACAAAAAACACAATAACCAAATAGCTTCTAGATGTCGTCTTGGATATGAAAGGGCAAGAGATTTCACAATAACTGTAAAAAGCAACAAAAAATAGTCAAATCATGGTTAGTGCCTGTGTGAGCATATCTTGGCAAGATGGATAAATAAACAATACCCAAAAAGGCAAATAGATTTGTAGAGTTCACCTTTCGTTCTTGAGAGAGGGTTCCAGACCTTTGAATGAGCCCGTCCATAGTTTGAAATGAGCGAGATAAACTGTTATACGAAAGAAAAATGGTGAAAAAAGAAGTACGGTTCAACTGTTCCTTTGCATCTACTGCATTTTAAGGATAACGAAACTTCACAAATCCAAAGCCTCGTGGTTCCTTAAAAAATTTATCAGAACAACAATAAGCCATGAAACTCTAAAAATGTCATTGCGAGATATAAGAATTTAGTAAAACTAAAAAATCCCACCGATTTGGCAGTACTTTCAAAATTAAATGTAAGATTTAAATTTTTAATGTCTGAATCTTTGGTTATGCAATGAACTTGAATGTAAAAATAGATCTTTGCAGAAACCAGAAAATAACTAATCAAGAACGCAAAGTTACAAACAAACAAGCAGTACAAAATAGATGAAGTTGGCATACCCAGTGTAGTAATTCGATCTTGGGTAGATAAATATCTTTTACTGCACCAAATCGTTCAAACGGGATTCTAAGATCTTCTGGCCTGCAAGAAGCAAGCAGAATCATTAGATTTCCTCTTTTTAAAAGAGAGTGTTTCACATTCAAAGACGAAAAAATTGAAACCCAACTACATAAAACGAAATCAATGATAATGTTTTTTATTTGGCAAAGGGGTTAGGGAGGGGGATTTTTCTCACAATGGCAAAAACTCCAATGAGTGCAATTGATAAAGGGTCCTACACTCCTACTTGCCTCATGAAGCAGCCACACCACCTCCTCCACATTCTCTAGCAAGTTTAAGCTTCGAAATTCCATGACAACAACAGGTAAATGTGTGGGCACATGCCCCTAAAATTTTGTATAAAATCAGGTGTGCCTTTTTGGAAAGCGCGGCGAAACGTGCAATTCAGAGTCGCCACTTGGGTTTTTGTGGTATGCCACCCAAGGAACCGAACTTGAAACATTTGCTATATTGTTTGATTTTTGAAAAGGCATAGACTGGTCCATCTTCACCTTGAAATTTGAGGTTCGAGAGCCAGGTTACGAGAGGGGAAGGGTTTTAAGGCACCGATCTCGCCCAATTCAGAGATCGGTCTCTACTCGAGCATTTGTAAAACATTTGGATTCTCTCTCATTAATCGATTTTTAGCCAATTAGGGCGAGGGAACAGTTAAGGGGATTAAAATTGTAACATGTTTAGCATGATGTGATAAAGTGGCATGCTCGCTTATTAAAACATTTAGTATAGGATGAAAAAAGATTCCTATGGGAGTTTTAAACAGACTAGAAGGCACTGCCTTGGAATGAAATACGCAAGAAAGAATCAGTATTCACTGATCAAGTCACTGCATGCTGACCCTACCTGCGTACGCTACACCAACACACGCGTACACCAGTAAGTTTAAAGCCACAACTCTTATTTTCAACCCTATGGGCTCTGAAAAATGACCAGTGCACACCCAGGACAAACCAAACAGTATTATATACAGATAATATGCAGTTATAAGCAATTTAAATGGGTTACAAAGCCACAAAATAAATACACACCCCATAAACAGTATGAGGACAAAACAGAGGCCAAGGCCTAGTTACCATGTAATGGCCAGCCATTGGCTTGGGCATGACCTGCGTGCGCGGGTAAACCACTACAGCACGCAGGTTGTAACCCATTGGTCATGGCTTTGCACTTTCTGGGTTCTGAGACATGATCAGAAAGACTCCAGAGGTATTCCTGTAGACACTCTATTCTGGACTATTCAGATTAGTTTACTTACGGACTTTGATCCCCCAATGATGATTAAGGTCAAGAACACCCTAAGATTGTTGGAGTGTTTGAGCTTTGAGCATCCCGAACCTCATTCAAACCCTTTTGAAACCCCTTTTCAAATCCTTCAAAGCCAAAACCAAATGGCCTCAGCAAAACCCTACTTGTATACACTGGTATTGTGCTGGCGTGCGCTAGTAAACTGGCACATGTCAGTCATCGATCGTTGACTCAGTTGCCACTGGCGCACGCAGGTATAAGGCTGGCGTACACCAATCAAAACCAGTCAAATGTCACTATTCAACCACGTGCATAAGACTTTTACAGCCACCCCAACACGATGAACAGCCTCCTGATGATTGTGAATGTACCGGGATGTTCTCCCCTCTCCTACAAACCCTTGCATGCAACTCCCATACATTTGATGCATGGAGACTTATCTCTCTAACCCAACCAGCCTTAAACCAGCATGGTTACTACCCTCTTACCAGCCCTCCTTACCTATATATATCCCCCCTTGAATTTATATGCAAGGGGTTAACCTCCATAAAAGCTCTAAGTCTCTCTCTCTCTCTCTCTCTCTCTCTCTCTCTCTCTCTCTGGGTTCTTTGTTTCCTCTTCTCTCATCCATTGAAAGTGTAAGCAAATAACATCTCCATTCATCCTTCACTCTCCTTACATTCATCATCCACCTCTCATACCTCAAGTTCAAAGCTCCAACATTCCATCAACCTAAAAAATAAAGGTATACCACCTTTTGCAACCTGTCTGTTCTGACCCCTGAGGGGGGTTGGCAAGGTCAAGGTTGGTAATAAATACCAGTCTTGGTCCTAAAGCTGGCAAGGTTTCAAAGATAGTGAATAGCAATCAGTGGCGCACACCAGTAGATTTAAGTCGTACGCCAGTTATGGTTGTACACGCAGCACTGGTATAGAGATCACTGATGAGCTATTTTATGTTTTTCTTTCCATTTTATCACCTTATTGCATGCTAAAATCAGTTTACTATTTTCTGTATCTAGAACTGTGTAGTCATCTATTTGTTTCTTTCACTTTGGAATGCCTCTGGGGTTCTTCTAGTCATGTTCCAGAACCCAGAAGATGCAAAGCCAAGCACTGGACAAAAGCATCTAACTGGCGTACGGTTACCACTAACTGGCGTACGACAATAGGATCTAGCCCAGTGGTTGGCCCTTGCATGTCAACTAGGCTTTGGCCTCTGTTTACTTCCCCACACTGTTTATGGGGTGTTCCATTCATTTTATGTATCTAAATCTATTTTTGTTGTCTGTAATTGCTTAATATCTGCTTTATAAACTGCGTGGTTTGTCCTGGGTGTGCACTGGTCCTTTCCAGAGCCTAGAGGGGTTGAGAGTAGAAGCTGTGGGTTTAGGCTTATCGGCGCACGCCAGTCCTAGTGTGGTGTACGTAGGTAATCTCTGTATGCAGTAGCATGGCCAGTGCATACAGATTTATTCCTATGTGCATCGTTCCAGATCAGTGTGTTCCAGTTTGTTTAAAGTGCTCACAGGTATTATATCTGTTTAGATAAATTATCCATTATATTTTATCATATTGCAAATTTGTTACTGTTTTAATCCCCTTTAACTGTTCCTCCGCCCTAATTGGCTAAAAAAATGATTAATGAGAGAAAAATACAAATGTTTTACAAAATACCTGAGTAGAGACCGATCTTCGGATTGGGCGAGAGGGCTATCATAAAACCCTTCCTCTCTCGTAACCTGGCTCCCGAACCTCAAATATCGAAGGTGACGACGGACCAGTCTATGCCTGTAACGCCCCCAATTTTCTGGGTATGTTAATAAGACATTTTATTACAAAAACAAAGTGAGTCTGGCTCATTATTACATTACAAAGTCTTACAAGAGTACTTTTCCAACAAGGGAGGGAACTAGGGTTCCTAACTACTGTTCCGCCTGCTCTTCCATCCTAGCAAGCTCCTTGGCTCCGAAGGCCTCCAATGTATACAGCTCACCCTGTTCATCTATGAGGTCTGACACATTATACCGGCGTCGCCACCAATATAATATGTCAGGGTCACCAAAAGGTAACACCATGAGCTACAACGCTCAATAGAATAACCCATACCCTCTAACCCTTAACTTACAAACATTAAACCATAAAATCAACGATTTCCACATAGTTCAAACATATTTGACAAACAATGACACATCCACATTCATTATCCAAACTAACATTGGTGTCCATGATTTTCTGAGTTTCTCCTACGCGACTTCTCGTAAACCGTGTCTCCATTTCATAACCATATCAACATTTTCAAAATCATTTTTAACACACCCAACCTCAGTTCCGCCATTCCGGTCTCCCGAGTATCCTCACAATGGTTCCGCCGCACTGGGTTTCCATTGGCACACTTTGCATTGGCTACTCTCCACGGATAACCAAGCCACACACCCAACCTCGGTTCCGCCATTCCGGTCTCCCGAGTATCCTCACAATGGTACCGCTGTCCCGGGTTCCCATTTGCACATAAAACACACACCACACAATGGGCTACCACGTCCAGCCACATTGCGGTTTCCAAAATATTTCACCTTTTCAAAACACGCTTTTTCTTTAACCACACCCTAGGTGTCATGTTTCTACTTTCTCGATTTCCGTGTCTCGTTTTCATGCAACGACTCTGCGGTAGGACTTCATATGTAATCATAAATCATTCATTGAAATCTTGAAACTAAACTAACAAGATCATCCAACTCAATATTATACCACAAGTAATACAAGGAATTCATGTATACATGCTCATAACTATCCTAAATATCAAAATATGAATACTTCTATCAATGATAAAGTCTTGTCTTTTGAAAAAACGTTCTTTCTCCCTTTGAGGGAAATTCAAAACAACACATGTTTATTAAGGAAGAAGTCAATTATTCCAACATGCTCATACTTCCATTAGCGAGAATAAGTTTACTAACAATCATACATTTCAAACCTTGTAGGCGATAGATAACCTTATATACTTAAAGATATGATATAAGAAGATTCTACGTTATACTTTTCAACCTACGGTTCTATGTTATACGTAGAGTTTAGCGGACAAGGGATCCTACCTTACTTCTTGGCGGTTGGTCGGTTTTGAGAATAGATCGTCGGTTTTGCGAATCGGCAGCGTAACGGCTCCAGTTTGCTTCGAAAGGAAGAGAGATGGATTTTCTCTTCCTAGAAACAACTTTATTAACTAAACTAGACTATTTTAAAGATCTAGGGGTGGTTTGGTAGTAGCTCTCAAGAACTTCAAGAAAACTCAAGAAACTTGAACTTTGGAACTTGGAAAGCTTAGAAATTCTAGAGAGAAATTGGAGCAAGGAGTGAAGGTGTGAGTTTAAGCTTAAATGAGCTTGCTATTTATAGGCCAAGCATGCCCCCTCTCTCCCTCTCACCTGAATCTCTCTCTGTCTCTCTCCTATCTTGGATTTTTATCATGCTTTGATTGAAAGATCAAGGATTTGCTTGCACTTTTCTACCTAGTTCTAGGCTTGCATGGCTAGATTTAGTACTTTGGATTTGATTTTGGAAAGATTGGTGGGAGAAAGGAGGATGGTACAAGGTTTTATATTGGCAATTGTACATACAAGGACAATGGAGGATAGATTTTTGCTTGAAAGAATATATAATCATAGATTGGAAGGATGTAAGAAGATCATGGAAGTCAAGTCAAGGTACAACCAAATCTCCTTCTCTTCTTCTTTCTTTCTCTCTCTCTCTCCATCCCTCTCTCTCTTGGCCACTCTCTCTCTCTCTCTCTCTCTCTCTCTCTCTCTCCCCTAGCACTAGTACATATATATATATATATATATATATGTACTTCTAGGTACAAGTAAACATATATATAGAAATGTACTTAAGGTACTATGTGATCTAATGGGATTTCAAGTCAAGATTTTTCTATTAAACTATTCTAATAAACACATGTGTACTTTTGTAATAATATAAGTGTGTGTGTGTATATATATATATATATATATATATATATATATATATATATAAGTCCAAGTACACACACACACACACACATATATATATATATATAAGTGTGTACCATGCAATCTAGGTAGATTTTCAAATCAAAATTCTTTATTAAAATAGTCCAAATTGGCACATGTTCTTATTATAATATTGTACTAGTGTACCTAGGAAATCTAGGGTATTAAATCTATAAGGTACATACACACACACACACACATATATATATATATATATATATATATATATATATAAGTATATCATCACATGGGCAATCTAAGAAATGATTTATTTAATAAACCCTAGCACTTGTTGGTAAGACTAACTCTATTATCCAATGGGTAATAATTTCCCTAGTAGTTATTGACCAATGGATAAAAGGGTGGAGTACCATATATACTAGAATAATACCATATGTCATTTAGGCATGTGTATATATAACTATATATGGGTATTTTAACAAAATCTAGTAAATACTTTTGGTAGAAAATCTAGGTTTTCTGTTGTCCAATGGATAAAGATTTCCCTAACATTTATCGTCCAATGGGTAATGGTTAAAAGGTAACTAAATGGATGGGTAGTTCGGTTCCTCCAACTAGTTGGTTAGAAGCGAACTATACTTGCCAAGTAGAATCTCTAGCCAAGAAATATAATGTAGAAGTCTCAAATCTAATTATGACGCATTATTAGAAATTAACGAGAAAATTATAAAGCCAACCAAGAGAAATTAGAGAATTTTGAATAAACAACGAGATTTTATTTATTAAAAATCGGAATTGTTACAATGCCTTTTCAAAATCAAACAACGTAGCAAACGTTTCAAGTTCTGTTCCTTGGGTGCTTCACCGCTAAAACCCGAGTGGCGACTCTAAATTGTAGCATTTTATTGCACTTTTCCAAAAAGGGCGCACCCGATTTTATACATAGATAAAATTTCTGGGGTGTGTGCCCACAGTTGCGACTCTGCTGGGGACTCATTGCATTGATTGGTATTTGGAAATTAATACATAAATGAACAATCTTTCAAAAGTCTATCAAAATAGTACGCTCCGTGCTGTTGAAGAACGGAATAGTAATGTAACAAGATCTCATGTCCAACCAATCCGAACTGGGGCTTTTACTATTGTTCACTTGTGTAGTTCTCTCCAAGTACCGGCTAATAAAAGTGAGCCAAGCTTGAAAAGGGTGTTCATCAAAAACATTGCATTTCTCTCTCATTCAAATCATTCTTTGGCATTTTTCATTTGCATCGATGTTGGCTAGCCCCGTTGAGGTGTTTTGGGTAACCGACACAATTTATTGGAGTTCAGGGTCCTCGAACGCCCAACAACCTTGGACGATGATGAGTCGTACTATCGTTTGACCGTTGCCTTGCTATACGCATTGCAACGGGAGGTATACCGCGGCTCTAGTCAGAAGAACCCCTTTTAAACCAAAACCAGCCTATACATGTGTATAAAGCAATAGAACCTTCCAACCTAGGACAGGAACCCGCAGGGTAAGATTTCTTGCATCTAACCCCATATACTATTTATGTGTTACTGCTTTCCCTATCGCATGCCTGTACATACATTCATATCGTTCTGTGTAGGAGCATGCCAGGGCGGCTTTTAGGTTGTCTCTTGTCGACTCTGTCTTATGCCTATTAGGGCGTTGCCTTGGCCTGATGACGAGTCGTGCATCTCGATGTTGCACGTTATCAATTTTGAAAGTCCTTGGATCAACGAGACTTTGGGAAAGTAATACTTTCTAAATCTTTGTCTAAAGCCCGATCGAGGTTTCAAACAGAAAACAAGGAACAACGGAGAGAATGTCATGATACTTACAACACCAAGGTTAAAAGTGCTAATCACTTACACTGCTCAGGCTCCAGCACAGTGCTGCTTACACCACCCCGGTTATGGTATCATGTCATTTACGTCGAGTTGTTTCGATTCCAGCATTGAAACTTCGAGAAAGGAATAGCCAAAGTATTAGGCTGTTTTGACATCTCTTAGTGATAGTCGATCGCATCAAGGATACACCATCGAAAGAATATTCGAGGATTTTTGGCAGCGTCCAAATGTCATGAGGCAAACTCTCTTTAGTTATAGAGTCTAGGAGGACACCGACAACGTTGACATGCGCATTTCCTATTCTTTCAATTCTTTCAAATAAATTACTGCAGGCTGCCACTGAGCTCTTGTACTTTGCTATCTAGTTGTTGCACCGCCAAGGAAAGTTTCAAAATCAAGAGTCAAACCTACTTAGGAACGTCCGCCAGGTCTATAAGAAGATTTGGTAGAGGTTGCTTCCTAGTTAGTCACAACGGAAGCTCTGGCCAGTACTTTGTCAAGGGAGGATTCACCGCCAACTACTCTGCACGAATCTCCTCCATCCACTCCATCTCCACCTGCATCACCAAAGCTTGTCAAAACAAAAGTTCTAGTCGTGGCTGACGTCCCTCCTCAAAACCTTGCTACTGTCCTGGCAGATCTCCAGCACAACCTGGCTATCATGCAGCAAAGGGCCGACCAGGCCGATGCTTCCATGGCCACTTTGCATGCCTTAATCGAAGAACGACTCTCGGCAGGAGGGGGAGGCAGTGAAAGATGCGAGCACAAGCCGCAGCCGAAGAAATTCCTCAAATCGAGAACCCTGCCCCAAATCCCGACATGGCTACACTAATTGCCAAAATGGCAAAGCTTGAAGAGACAGTCTCCAAATCCGAAAAGATTGGTGTTGGTGGTTTAGACATGGATTGACTTTGCCCATTTCCGAATGCTAGGCTACTTGAAAGGTTCAAGATGCCAGATTTTACGAAGTTCAACAGAACTGGTGATCCAAAAACTCATCTTTTGGCTTATCATGGTGCAATGAAATTGCATGGAGTTGAGGAAGATGCAATGGCTCAGATGTTCCCGCAGACACTCTCTGTCCCGGTATTCCAATGGTTCCTGTCTCTCGACGTATCCAAAAGAAGGACGTGGGAAGATATCAGCACGGCTTTCAATGCTCAGTACAGTTACAACTCTCAACTCAAAATGACCACTCGAGAGTTGGAATCAACCAAGATGCACGCAAAAGAGTCTTTTGCGGACTTTATCAAGAGATGTAGGGCCAAGGCAGCTCTTATGACCGATTGCCCGAGTGAGAGGGACCAGATCCGCATCATCTCCCGTAACCTGCAGCCTGACTTCGCCAAGAATCTTGTGTTAGTTCAGGGGGCTAACTTTGAGACTTTCTTTGACTTTGGCCTGGCTATCGAGGAAGCTCTCCAAACAGGAGTTTTGCCAAGGAGTGACACCTCCTTTTCTACCTCAACTCCAAAATCTAAGCCCCATGCTTACATCGGAAACAATACTGCTCTATTTGGCGGTAACAACTACGCCCATGCAACTTCTGCTAGCAACAATGCCACTACTCAAAGCTCCAACCACATTGCGGATGTTAACCAAGTGCAAACCCTTCAAAAACTCCGAAACCGAAATCAACCTCGAAACTTTGCCAACTTCGAGGCGCCACTTTCCTCGGTGTTGGAAAAGTTAATCAAGACTGGTCACCTTAGGCCCTTGACTCGTACCCCACTTCCTCAAAATCCGCCTCCCAGCCATAACCCAAATGTCTTCTGTGCCTACCATCAGATGTCTGGCCATCACACCGACACTTGCTATCGTCTCCGACATGCGATACAAGATTTGGTGGACAATGGCACCCTCCTAACTCCACCTACTTAACCCAATGTCATCTCCAATTCCTTACCCAATCACAATTCTAACCCCCAAATTAACTAGATAACCCTCAGCTCCACCATAATCAACCCTAACTCCACCATATTCAACCCCACTAACCATATCATCCCAGAAAACCACCCTAAATCGATTATAGCCATCCTGATCGACCTTGATGTCAACATGCTGGTTGTTCGTTGGAATATGGAGGACAAAGTAGAAGAGTGGAAGGAACTCTATGTAGATTGGAATGAGCCCTACCACTTGGGTTTCCCTGCAGCTCCATAAGTCGATCAAGAGTGGTTGGACCATTGGGAAGGAGAATGGAATGCGGCGCAGGCAGATCCTTTGGATGGCTTATCTCTGTTCATGCTCTATGATCAGTCTGAACCAGTCATTCCTAAGGAAGAAGTCGAAGAGTACGTTCGGGACCCACAGCCCGATGTAGCGCAGCTAGCATGGAATCACAATTTCAACATGAGTCGAGTTGATTCCGACAGCGACATAGACGAGTAGTACTTGAACTTCTATGTTGAGGAAGAACTTATTTCCAGTGAGAGTCGCCAGCTTGGGGCTTTTCTTCCTCTCATAGACTCAATTTCAAACGCTGTTCATGAATGCATTCTCGAGTGCAATCATACCCTTAATATAGTCTTAGTGGAAGAATTGCGTCTGTATGTGGCTCCTAGCGATGATTGCTCTATCATGACTCTCGACGCACCACCAGATGACTTATGGGATGTGGGTGAGATGGTTGACCTGGGCAAAACCCCATCGCCTGCTGATCTTCGAGATGCGGACAAAATTGTTGATTTGGACATGGGAAATGAGGTGTGGACCGTCAACATTACTCTTGTGGATGGAGGATTTTGGGATGTTCCGTTCGTCACCAACCCCGGAACGCCTTTCGAGGAAGCTGCTGCTCAGGACCCTGCTTTTTGGGAAGGTTTGGTAATGGAAGATTTGGAATGGGATTCAAGTCTGGGGCAAGATTCGTCTGCAACAATTGCATCAGTCGACAAGGGGAAGCACAAGCCGGGGGATGTACCTACCGACCTATGGGATTTTGTTGATGCATCTTCTTGGTGGGATGTCGCTAATGTCACAAGGAGTAGCCGAGTCTTTTAGTCATCCAATCTGCAGGCCAGAAGCTCGTCTAATCCTCCTGTTCAGAAGTCCGCCGCTCCTACCACTCAAAGAAACGTTCCAGTTGTTCTTAGCGGAGTCCCGGAGGAGGATGTTATCCAAAAGCAACTCGAACAAATCCCTGTTGCCGTCTCTATTTGGGGTCTGATATCTTCCTCAAAGGAGCATCGTGAGAAGTTGTCCTCAGCTTTGGCTCATCTTAAAGTACCAACCAACATTACTCCTAAGACTATGATCGCCCTCATATTGCCGCTTCTCTGTAAGCAGTGCCTCCTTCTTTGCGGACAAAGTAGTTGTCGGGATTACCATAAAAAGTTCGAGGTCTTCCCGCATCTTTTCTCTTTTTGGCGTCTTTGGCAGGGGGAATGTATCCCAAACCAAAGCGGCCTTCGGTAAAAGGAAAAATAGGGAATTCGGCGATCCCTTGTTGGTTGATCCCGAGTCCCAATCCAGGCATAAATGACATTTTCCTCATCATCTCGAGGGTAGTTGAACTTATGATAAAATCATCATCCACGGCAATGGCAAGGACTGAGCCGGATGTGTCAAAAGAGAAGCCACAAAATTCTGAATCTTCCTCCCTGTGAAGGATTTCCAAAATCGGTACCCCATCTTCAGCGGGTAGTGTGTGTGGATGGATCCCAAAGTCTCCGCAGATTGTCAAAGTCCCTGTGAGGAGTCCTAACATGACCTTTTGATGTAGAGTCAAAGGTACTGCCATGATGTTCGGCCTGTAAAGCCACGGCCTGCCCAACAACAGATTGAAGGTAGCGGGGATATCGACAACATGGAACTCCACATCCATCTCGAAACCCTCAGTGTCGAGTTTGAGCAATAGGATCCTTTCTACCACGTGGCGCGTGCTGTGATATGCCTTGACCGCCAAGCTAGACGGTGTAAGGTCTTTCTTGGTAAGTCCAAGACAGCAAGCAACCCTCATAGGGCAGACGTTGATTGCAGAGCCATTGTCAATAAGTACGGTTGGCACCTAATGTCCCCTACACTTAACAGTGATGTGCAGCGGGCGATTATAAGCAATCCCTTCGACATGCAGATCCCTTTCGGTGAAGGTAACAGACTGCTTACTTGGGACAGGTCGAACCGTTTTGGGATCCGAAGACTTGCACTTGGCTACCGGGTTTTGAGATCTTTGCTTCTGACACTTGGTCCGACAGCGAGGAGGAAATGGCTAAAGAAGAGCTTGCCAAAGAAGAATTCAAGAGGCAGCTAGCTGAGATCAAGGAGAAGGCTGACTGGCTGAAGACTTTTGTTAGGGGAGCTTGAAGATGCTATTCTCCCAAGTAGGTTTGGTTGGCAAGGATGAAGAGGCTGAAGTGCTAATGTTTGGGCCTGAATCTCCAGACACTCTCGAGGATCCCACTTCTCTCATTGTGGAAGCAAAGGGAAGTATTAATAACTGTATTTTCACTCCACGTTTGACATGCATTGATGATACATCTGAATCTGACATAGAGTCTGTCAAGTCTAGGTCTAGCTCAGAGTCAGAGTTTGTGCCTCTTGGCCCTCCACGTCATAGTTATTACTTTAAGTTCGATTCATCTGTACTTGGCAACCCTGTGGGGTTTTATGAAATGCATGATCCTACTTTCGACTACTTTGTTAGCTTTTATATAAACTGTGTCGACCCCGACGATGAAGGAACAGACTTCGACGGGAACATCCCAGCTGAGTTGCGTCCCCTTATCGAAAGGGAAGACGAAAGACATGCTCAACCTCTAAAAAAAGAAGTAATTTCTGTAAATTTGAAAGACGAGGATGACCCATGTATGATGCAAATTGGTTCAAACCTGTCCCTAGAGGACCACGCTGCAACAATCGAACTGCTCAAGGACTTCTTCGAAGTCTTTACATGGTCTCACAAGGATATGCCTGGCATTGATCCCGAAATAGTGCAGCATCGAATTCCTTTGACGCTTGGGGCTAAACCTATTAAACAGAAACTCCGCAGAATGAGACCGAACTGGGTTCAGAAGATCAAAGAGGAAGTCACCAAGCAAATTGATGCAGGATTCCTGAGGGTTGTGGAGTATCCTAAATGGGTTGCCAACATCATGCCCGTTCCCAAGAAAGATAGGAGAATCTAAGTCTGCATCGATTTTAGAGACTTGAACAAAGCGAGCCCCAAAGATAGTTTTCCCTTGGCACACATCGACATGCTTGTGGACAACACAACAGGGCATGCCTTGCTCTCTTTTGTCGACGGATTCTCAGAATACAACCAGATTTTTGTGGCACCAGAGGATCAGGAGAAGACAACGTTCGTCACTAAATGGGGTACATATTGCTATGTGATGATGCTGTTTGGGTTAAAGAATGCTGGTTGCACTTTTCAACGGGCACAGACGACCCTGTTTCATGACTTCATCCACAAGACGGTGGAGGTCTACGTCGACAACATGATTGTGAAGGCAAAAGAGCAGAAGGACTACATTCCTTCACTCAGGTAGTTCCTCGAAAGACTCCACAAGTACAAAGTGCGTCTCAACCCGTAGAAGTGCACATTTGGGGTCACGACAAACAAGATGTTAGGATTCCTAATCACCGCAAGAGGAATCGAGGTAGATCCGTCTAAAATCAAGGCAATTTTTGAGATGGAACCACCGCGGTCTGAGAAAGGTGTGCGAAGTTTTCTAGGAAAGGTCCAGTTTATCAGCAAATTCATCGTCAAGCTAACCTTGACTTGAGACCTACTGTTCCGTTTGCTCAAAAAGGATGTCCCATTCGAGTGGACGGACAGGTGCCAAGCCGTTTTTGAGTCTATTCAAAGATACTTGCAAAACCTACCAGTACTAATGCCACCTACACCTGGTCGACCATTGATTCTATACTTGTCGGTCACTTCAACGGCCATGGGATGTCTGCTGGCACAAGAAGGAGATAATGGAGTCAAGAAAGCTATTTACTATCTGAGCAAGAAGATGGTAGGATGTGAAAAGCATTATACTCCTTTGGAAAAGACGTGTTAGGCACTAGTTTGGGCTACCAAAAAGCTTAAACACTACATGCTAGCCTATTCGGTGAGACTGATTTCTCGGATGGATCCTATCAAATACCTATTTGAGAAGCCTGCGCTCACCCATAAGCTAGCACGTTGGTTGCTTCTGCTGGCTCAGTTCGATCTCCAATATGTCACAAGGAAAGCTGTGAAGGGCCATGCTGTGGCAGAATTCTTGGCCGATCACCCAATTGCTGGTCCAGAGGATGTGGATTTCACTTTCCCTGATGAAGATGTGCTAACAGAAGTTAAGCAAATTTGGATGCTCTACTTTGATGGGGCTGCTAATCAGAAAGGATTTGGGATTGGGGTGTTGCTGATCACGCCTGTCGGTGCTCATATTCCGCTTGCCTTTAAGTTAAACTTCAACTTCACCAACAATCAAGCTGAGTATGAGGCCTGCATTGTTGGAATGGAGGCTGTTATTGCTCTGGGAGTCGAGAAGCTCGAAGTAATTGGAGATTCAAACCTGGTGGTCTCTCAAGCCAATGGAGATTGGAGGGTTCGTAAGGAAAAGCTGAAGCCTTATCACCAAAATTTGGAAGAACTAATTCCTCGCTTTAATAAGGTTACCTTCACCCATATTCCATGCTTGAAGAATCAGTTCGCCGATGCTTTTGCGACTTTGGCTTCAATAATCGAACTTCCAATAGGAGTTAAACTGCGACCGATTGTGATCGAACAGAGGGATTTGCCCGCTTATGAATACGTCAACACCATCAATGATTTTGATGATGGCTTACCCTGGTACCATGACATTTTGGAACTTTGTAGAGCGTGGGGAGTTCCCTGCCGAGGCCACTAAGAAGGATCGGATCGCTTTGCAAAGGTTGGCTATTCAATACATCATTTGTGGGGGGGAAAGTGTATCGAAGATCTCACTGTGGGATGCACAAGCTCTGTGTTAATGGTGCCGAGGCAACAAGGATAATGGAGGAGATTCACGAAGGAGTCTGCGGTCCTCACATGAGTGGTGTTATGCTTGTTAGGAAGATCCTCAGGCAGGGCTACTACTAGCCTACAATGGAATCTCAATGCATTGATTATGTGTGGCGCTGCTACAAGTGTCCAATCCATGCCAATCTGCAGCATGTTCCCCCATATAAGCTGTATGGCATGACCTCGCCTTGGCTTTTCTCTGTATGGGGCATCGATGTTATCGGCATGATTAGACCGTCTGCTTCGGACGGCCATAAGTTCATACTGGTGGCGATTGACTATTTCACCAAGTGGGTCGAAGCTAAGTCTTACAAAACCTTGACAACGGTTCAAGTTGCTCAATTCATTCAGAAGAACATCATCTATCGATACGATGTCCCTCAAGCATTTGTATCGGACAACGGAAGTCATTTTAAAGGTATGGTTTTAGAGCTCTTTAAGGAGTTCAAAATCGAGATCCACCATTCCACGACCTATCGTCCACAAACAAATGGAGCAGTCGAGGCCGTAAACAAGAATGTTGAGATGATCATCAAGAAGACTACTGAGTCTGCAAGAGATTGGCACGAACAACTACCTTTAGTGCTTTGGGGGTACAGAACGTCGATCCGCACTTCAACTGGTGCGACTCCATTTTCCCTAGTCTATGGAATGGAGGCAGTACTCCCCATTGAGCTTGAAGTTCCATCTTTGAGGATCATGGCTAAAAGTGGTCTCGAGGAGTCCGAATGGTTGAGTGGGAGGTTTGTCGAGCTGATGCTGTTTGATGAGAGAAGGCTTCGTGCTTTGTATCATGTTCAAGGATATAAGCGTCGAATCACTCGCGCGTTTGATAAAAAGGTGAAGTCCAAGGGCTTGGTCGAAGGGGACATGGTTATAAAGGAAATCCGCGCTCCATTGTTTGATCCTCGCGCGAAGTTTCGGCCAAAACGATCTGGGCCTTACATCATCAAGACCAGCCAATCTAGGGGTGCTGCTAAGCTCATTGATCTCGACGGCAACGAATTCAATACCTTGGTCAACGTGGATCAACTCAAGCGATACTATCCCTGAGAGATGCTCGTTGGATCAAAAATCACAAGGGTGGGTGATACCAAGCAAAAGTTAGAGCAGCCTGCTAGACTGAAAACCTAAGGAGGCGGTCTAGGCAAAAATAAACAGGCAAAAAGTCGAAAGCTCGCCAGACCAGAAACTTGAAAAGATGGTTCTAAGCAAAAGTCAAAGCGCAAAAGGAGAGGTAAAATACACGAGAGAACCTTGGCCTGAACTACGTTCTGACCTGATTCCTTGAAAATGGATACGTAGGCAATATCTCCTTGAGATTCGGTCACAATCTTTCAAGTCGATCCATGGTTGACACATTTTGGTCCATATCAAAGGTCGAGAACAAGTCGAAGCTGCATTGGAGAATCAGAAGGGGGAAACCCTTCGTCTTTCAATTTTATTGCAAATCACTACCTCTAATACACAAGCTGAGCATAAAAGCCTTAAAACATTTGAAGCATGAAAAACAGAACAAAATGCTTGAGAAGCCTAACAGCTCATAACTTATTCTAAGTGCAGCAAAGTGGTCTGGAGTCAGTCAATATTTTCTCTTGCGTTTACTTCTGCTCATAGCCACTGCTTGTAGCGATTCTTTAGCCTTAGGGTGGTGAATTTCGTATCCTCTGCTTGGATACTTCTCAAGCCCCAGCGCCTTTGATATCCATCGAGTGTCTGAGCATTGAAGTTGGGAAGACGGAAGTTCCCAATGCCAAAACAGTTGTTCTCTTGGCAAATGCCTAACTGGCGAAGAATGCGGCCGGGAATGTAGAAAGTGAACCTTGTCAATCAAGCAATCACCATTCTGTCAAACCCGTCAGAGTGAGTAGCCATGTCAGGAAGATCCAACCAGGGGCACCTCCAGACAATCTAGTCAGGCTACATCTGTCGCAGGAACTCATACCAGCCTTCCAGATTCATGTCAAGATATTTCATCTCTCTTTGGTGAATCCTTTTTGGGAAAAGGTTCCAACTTGTCGCCGGTGGGTGCAGCAACCCAAGTTTATCCGACAACCATATCTGCAGGAGTGAAAAGACAAGTAAGAAGCCAGATAAAGCCTGAGTGGAAAAACAAGTAAAAGAGCTAGGAAGCAGCCTAAGCCGAGAGTCGAGGTAAAATGAAAAGGTGCAAAAAACTGGAAAAAGGCGAGCTGAGTGAGTTTACTTGAAGCAGAAGCGGACTTCCACTGAAGGTGTTTGTTTGGCCGGTATACATCAAATCCAAATCTAGGAGAGTCTCTAACAAAACAAGGGGCACCACATTTCTTCGCCCCCCCCCCCCCCCATTTGAGTAACAACACCCACCTGCAGGGGACTAACTCTTCCATTGGCAGGAATGAGCAGATAGGCAACAAGCAAACAGATTACCAAGGCAAAGCGGCGCCGAGCCTGCACGACATTATCGTCCAAATCACCATCTAGACTGTACATCTCAATCAAGTGCATGATGTTGACTTGACCACCTTCAAGCAGAGTGTTGGCCAAACCCTGGGAAATGTTAAGTGAGGGTGCCAACATGACAGGCATGCTCACTTGGTAGGGCGGAACAACGAGTGTAGGGGAAGCAAAGCTCCGAAGCTATGCTTGGAACTCTTCGACAATTGGGCACATCTCATCGTCGCCAAAGCGGAAAACATGGACATCAGGATCCCAGAACCTGAGAGCAGCTCTTAGGAGGGCGGGACGGAGTGGCATATGTCGAAGGTATCGAAAAGGGACAAGGCCGTGCGATTGGAAGTTCAACTAATCGATAGCCGGAAATTGCACTAACCAAGGCCTGATCAAGGTTGGGAGTGGGTTTTCCATGAGAAATGCTAGAGAATGCTGAATATGGGGCTTGAAATGAGAGTGTGGATGTAAAAAGGCATACACCTTCCATTTGTAGGCCAGAAATACACCTCGTTTCCTGCGTCAAGTTCAAATCTAAGCATTAGTGTCCAAGCAACCATTGTAAGGAAAGACTCTGCCTTCTGCAAACTCAGAAACCGTGTTCAAACTGTGTGGGGGTGAGGACAAAGTGCCTTAGAAAAAGGACAATTGGTCAAACAAGTGGATCTGCATCAGACTTAACTGGTGTGCGCCAATTACCAACTAGCGTATACGTGTCCCTCCCTACTGGCGTACGGCATCAAACCACTGGCGTACGCCAGTTAGATGCACTAGAAATAGGTTTTGCAACAGCTACTGCCTCTGTCATGCCGTTTTTTATTCCAAGGCCTGTTTTGCAAGTTTGATGAATCCTACAAGTCATGAATGGCATAAGGGACTATGTCGGAGCATCGAATTCCAAACGTCGCGCTTAACGAATATTTCAAACCCCCGACTGCTCGTTTCAAGTTCAAATCAAGGTTTCAGAAGGTCGAAATCTGTCCCAGGGACTTTTGCCAAGTTTTTTCATACCGTACGCGTCATATGGACCTAATGTGACTGTACGAGGGTGTCGGTGTCAGTGTCGGTCCGAGACTATATTGAGTTATCTTTTGCGTCTTATGTCCATTTTTTTGACATTTTTAGCATTTTGGGTTTATTTCTCGTATCGGTGCGCTTTTACCAATTTTGTCGATTCATACAGGTTATTGTACAACCATATGGTCTTACAAAAGTGTCAGTTTTCACCGTTTAGGAGAATTTTGAGTTTTGGCTCATTAATGCCCAAAATTTTATTATTTTCCATGTGTCTAAGGATAGGTGTCGTATCCTGGGGCTTTCCTACCCTTTTCTTCTGAGCTAAGTCAGTTGTATACGTATGCAAGTGTCTATTTGACAATTCAGATCATTCATCAATGCATGTTGGGCATTAGTGGAAGGTTTATTCTTTTCCTTTGCCAATTCTCATCAAAAGGAGATTAATAAACAGAAAATGCAGCTATTATATACTAGCAAGTCAATATCCGTAAGAAAAAGGTGAAAATGTATGGAAGCGGCACAACGGCCCGAGCAAAACCAATATGTACTGGACATATCTGCCCGAAAGTCAAGAGGCACGTAGACCCCATCCCATAACCAAATTATCAAAAGTCAAAAGGCAGTAAAGTAACTGAGGCTCAGTGATAGCCCTCAGTCATTGAAAAGGTCCTCGTCGTCGTTGCCATTTCTCTCTTGGGTCTCTTTTGTACCCAAGGTCGTTGGCGGAGTCATCGGAGTCGCTGCTGAAAAGTGAGCGCTCCTCTTCCTCTTCTTCCTCCTCGCTCTCACTCTCTGTAGTCCGAGAGGTCGTTGCTCCTTTCCTTTTCTTCTGTGTTGGCCCCTGAGCTGGTTTCTTCTACGCTGGCCTCTTCCTTAGTTCTCGACGGAACTGTGGCTCGTCGCTGGTAGAGATGATCTCTACTCCTTTCTAAACGATCGCCGCTGGTCATGAAGCGTTCACCTGTCTTTGAGCTGCGACAGGAGTAGTAGAGGCGCTCGGTGCCGCCTTCTTCTGAGGAGGTGGCCGCACACTCTTTCTCCTAAGAGCCACCCTAGCCTGTCCCTGCACGGTCATTTTATTCAATTATTTAGCATACATCATACATATTGTATATTGAAATGCTGAAAATAGGAAATATCAAAAGCAATTCCATCAAGCATACATTGAGTCAAAGGCAAGCCTATCTACGTGTCGAAAGCAGAATGGAACAAGTTTTTGAGGTTATACCTGAGGCTGTACAGTAGGAGCCGAAGCCGTCGGTGGGTAGTGCAACTACAAAGGAGTGTCGCTCGCTATCTTGTGGAATTCTCTTCTCCATGGCCTGCATTAAACGGACGGCCTCCCGCACCCATTCAATTGGTGTCTGTATTACATTTTAGAATAAAAATCAGGATACAGTTCAAATATGGTACAAAGTAATGAACAAAACTGAAACTACGTCATACCGGTCCTGTGATCTCCGCTGGCTCTGTCCTAGCAGGCTCAAACCTAACTATGGCAGCTTCCTCCTGTGCATCCCGTACCTCCAACGTCCACGAAAGTCGAGGAAGCCCGGTCGCTGCAGCATAGTCACTCCTCTCCCTCGAGCGAGCTGTCCTGCCCCTTTGGCTCCGTCTCTCCTCGCCAGCCTCCAGAGCCTCGCTCTCCACAACTATGTGCTCCATCACTCTAAGTGGCCTCGCCAGATATTGCCTTTGGTAGACGGCATAGTTGCGCTCAGGCCTTAGGAAAGTAGCAAGGTCCTCCGGAATGGTAAAGTGCTGCAGCTTAGCCAGCGTGTACCTATCTGTATGTGAAGCACGAGGCGGAAGAGGCCCGGGGACCTGGAACTCAAGCAAGCCAAGTGACTATCGTGTCCCAGGTCACCTAAATACCACTGCCACCCAAAAGCTGACTCTAGCAGTATTCGGCTCACAGTCACCACCTTACTCTTCACCAGGTACTCAGGCTCAGGCTCAGGCTCTACAGTGCTCCACGGGTCCCACTCCACCTGCTAAATAGTCAAAAGCCAAAACCAAACAAGCATCAGTGACAGCATTAAAGCAATTCAAAGGCAAAGATAATCGATGAAAGTTTTGTTTACCTGAGTACCCGATAGCTCGTCAAGGTACGCTCTGAAGGCTAGGAGGCTCCCTCTCGATTTCTTCTTGCCTATGTGCAAAGGCCCCCAAATCATAGCATGTGGAAGCATCCTCATGTCCAGGCACTTGTTCTCCGGAGGGTACATCTTCAGCACCTCGTAGGCCCACAACTGCAGGTTTTTCAAAACAATCAAATCATCAGAAATACAGCAAATACGATTCAAGGGAAAATGCGAGTATCAAATGAAATCGAACTACAAGTTTTGTTTCTTACCTTCCATACTCTTCAGTAGCCGGCGGTCGCCTTCTTCCCTTGCGAGAACTCGCCCATGAAATTGTAGCAAGCCCCCAAAGCTGCTCCTCCCCAATCGTACCTGGAAGTAAGTCGCGGAGGGCTGGCAAGTAAGACAAGTGCACTGTGGCCCGCTTGTTCGGGTACAGCATGGCCCCAAACAAGTACAGTAGGTAGGCTCTCGCCATCTGCTCATCCTCCTGCTCCATAGTCGATACTCTCCCCTGTAAGTACCTCCTGAACTGGTCGTGATGGACCGTCTCTGCACCACCCTTCGGCACCTGTCCCAAGAACCACTCCAGTGCCGCTGTATCTCTGTGAATCCCCGAGTCAAACAAGATGGGCTCTCTTCCTACCCTCAGGCCAGTAAGAGCTATAAAGTCTGATGAGGTCACTGTCATCTCCCCAATCGAAAAGTGGAAGGTATTGAACGTATCCCACCACCTCTCAGCCAGTGCAGTAAGTAGGGCATGGTCACTCTTCACCGCGATTAGAGTGAGGATAAACAGACCAAACCCTGCAGCATCTACCAAAGCCCTGACTCGCTCAGGCAGTCCTCTGTACAGCTTGAATGAACTCGCTGGACCGCCATGTCCTCGCGTGCTAGCCGCTCCTCTCTGCACACCAAGACAGCCACAACAGAAAGAATTTTATCAATAAAGTGAAATGCAGTTCAAATCCAACAGGCAGTTGAATCATTTCAAAGTAATCCCACAATCGAATCAAGTCAAAGGCATTCTAATTAGTCAAGTCCCAACTATCGTACATTCTACCGGTCGATCTCAATTATATCAGGGCATTATCTCCAATCAATTACGTCAAGGTATGCTTTTCAGTCGATCCCAATCATTTCAAAGGCATTCTACTTGTCGATCAGTTGTTATCAGTCAATCAAGCTACCAAGGGCAAACTACCAGTCGATTCAAGCTATCGGGCATGCTATCCACATGATTATCGTATCGTGGCATTCTACTCAGTTGATTTTCAGCTCTAAGGTTACATTACCAGTCGAGGCAGTCTACAATCGATTTGAGCTCACCATTAGCAATTCCTATCAAGTTCAGGCATGTTATGGTCAAATCAAGCAATCAAGGCATTCTAATCAGTTGATTATTATTCAATTGAATCAAGTAATCATGGCATTTTACAAGTCGAGTCCAAGTTCAAGTCACATGCATTGTAAGCTATACAGTACAATTTCAAACACATGCAGATACAACAGTACAAAACGGAAGCTAAAGCATGTTCAAAAGTATACCTGTGCCCAGGTCACGGACAAGGGTC
This sequence comes from Rhododendron vialii, assembly GCF_030253575.1. Lineage (NCBI taxonomy): Eukaryota > Viridiplantae > Streptophyta > Magnoliopsida > Ericales > Ericaceae > Rhododendron > Rhododendron vialii. Next base: position 18,916,726 of record NC_080566.1, read on the forward strand.
TCTTGGGGTCCCTCAATATGAGCTCTGCATCGTAGCTATCATGTCGGGGCACATAGCTCTCGACCCCAAACGGTACGAACAAGTGTGGCTCTGGTGGGGTGTACGTTTCTGCCACAAACTTGGCATGGGGTGCCTACCGTAGGGACTCGACAATTGTCACTGCGCGTTCATGCGCCCATACCCCCTCCTCCTGGGCCTTCTCAGCCATCTCGGTCTCTCTCATAAAGGCCTCCTCTTCAGCCCTAGCCCTCTCAGCCTCGGCTCTAAAATGCTCCTCCTTTTGAGCTCTCTCAACTTGCCTTTGTCTATCCTCTCGAGCCGCTATAACTACTGCAACCACCGCCGGATTCTCCCAAAGCAATCGGCCAAGCTCCTCCTCCATCACAAACTCCACGAAGTCTCCGCGTGTAATGCGACCATGCGCCGAGGACCCCACTGCTGGCCTAAACTCGGCCATTTCTACTGGTACTTCCCCGGAAGCCTCCTCCACAACCATGGGTCCTTGGGCCCTTGACGGATCTCTCCGAGGTGACCCCGATTGAACATCACCATCGCCGCCACCAATGTCACTGCTTCCAGCCTCAGCCGAACCTACCCCGGTGACCACCAAGCCTTCCACACCACTCCGGTAGTCCAATCGACTAACCCATGGGCCTCCTATCTCAACAACCACCGGCGTACGCCCCACCTCCTCTAGCGTACGCCGATCGCCCTTTTTACCAGCCCCTGTTGCATGGCCACCATTGCCATCGCCAGCGCCCAAAACCTCTGCACCAGAACCCGACGAAGCCCCAATTACAAGTTGATCGTCGATTTGAGGCACCGGGACCTCAATTTCACTCATCGGTCGAGTCTCATTGCCGCTATCTCCCTTGCCACTACTGCCCGCCTCCGCCATGGCTGTGGGTATGTGGGTATTGCAGTCTAGGGCACGAAATCAAAGGGGGAAAATGAAGAAGGTGGAGAGAAGAAGAGCATGTGGGAAGCTTGGAGAGTTTGAAAGAGAAACAAAACTGATAAATGGCGGTTTCATCATCTGCATGGAGTTATAAAGTGTATGAAAGAAGTCGGGCTGGATCTGGGCTTGGGCCCATTAAGTCTTCTGGCGTATGCCAGTAGTGTGGCACCGTACGCCTGTAATATCTGGGCCTCAGGCCCAAATCACTCTTTGCATTGAAATTCATTCTCAACTGAATCCCATACTACCCTAGTTCACGTTGGTACGCATGGTTAATTATTTCCCAAGTAGAGTCCGTCCAATTTCAAATCAACAACGGTCCGCCTGTCCAATTTTAAAATCAACGACGATCCGCCCGTCCAATTTCAAAATCAACGATGGTCCGCCCGTCCAATTTCAAATCAACGTCGGTCTGCCCGTCCAATTTCAAAATCAACCACGGTCTGCCCGTCCAATTTCAAATCAACGACAGTTCGCCTGTCCTATTTCAAATCAACGACGGTCCTCCTGTCCAATTTCAAAATCAACAACAGTCCGCCCGCCCAATTTCAAAATCAATGACGGTCCGCCCGTCCAATTTAAAAATCAACGACAGCCGCTACTGTCCTTGTTCTTTCAAATCAAGCTAGCAATGCTGACTTTCTTACAAATGGATTATTCCCCAGGAGAGTCCACCTTCTGTGACAGCCCGTTCTGGCCTTTCAATTCAATCAAGCAGCAATCAATCCTGCCCATATTATCCCCAACAACAACAGCCTGCTCCGCCCATTCAAAGCGGCAATCTATCCATCCATATAATTCAAAGCAACGATCCTTTCATCCAATCCATCCAATCAGGTTCTTTACATTTCATGTCTACTTTGACTCGTACGTTTTGTTCTGGATAACCTAGAAGGGTGTCTAGAAAACCTTTGACATTACTTGTACCAGGTCAATGGTGCTCTAAGTTCTGTCAAAGGGGGGCTACTGTAGACACCCTATTCTAGACTGTCCAGATTAGTTTACTTACGGTCTTTGATTCCCTAATGATGATTAAGGTTAAGAACACCTTGAGATTGTTGGAGTGTTTGAGCTTTAAGCGTCCCAAACCTCATTCAAACCCATTCGAAACCCCTTTTCAAATCCTTCAAAGCCATAACCAAATGGCCTCAGCAAAACCCTACTTGCATACGCTGGTACTGTGCTGGCGTGCGCTAGTAAACTGCCATGTGTTAGTCATCGACCATTGACCTAGTTGCCACTAGTGCATGCAGGTATAGGGCTGGTGTATGCCAGTCAAAACTAGTCAAATGTCACTATTCAACCACGTGCACAAGACTTTTGCGGCCACCCCAGTACGATGAACAGCCTCCTGATGATTGTGAACATACCGGGATGTTCCCCCCTCTTCTACATACCCTTTCATGCAAGTCCCATGCATTTAATGCATGGAGACTTATAAAATGCATGGAGACTTATCTCCCTAAACCAACCAGCCCTAAACTAGCCTGGTTACTACCCTCTTACCAGCCCTCCTTGCCTATATATATCCCTTTCTCTTTTCTTTGGGTTCTTTGCTTCCTCTTCTCTCATCCATTGAAAGTGTAAGCAAATAACCTCTCCATTCATCATTCACTCTCCTTACATTCATCATCCATCTCTCATACCTCAAGTTCAAAGCTCCAACATTCCATCAACCTCAAAAATAAAGGTATACCACCTTTTGCAACCTTTCTATTCTGATCTCTGAGGGGTGTTGGCAGGGTCAAGGCTGGTAATCAATACCAGTCCTGGCCCTAAAGCTGACAAAATTTCAAAGATCGTGCATAGCAATCAGTGGCGCACGCCAGTAGATTTAAGCCATATGCCAGTCATGGTTGTACGCGCAGCACTAGCGTGGGGATCACTGATGAGCTATTTTATGCTTTTCTTTCCATTTTATCACCTTATTGCGTGCTAAAATCAGTTAACTATTTTATGTATCTAGGACTATGTAGTCATCTATTTGTTTCTTTCGCTTTGGAATGCCTCTGGGGTTCTTCTGGTCATGTTCCAGAACCTAGAATATGCAAAGCCAAGCACTGGACAAGAGCATCTAACTAGCGTACGGTTACCACTGACTGGCGTACGACAGTAGGATCTGGCCCAGTGGTTAGCCCTTGCATGGCAACAAGGCTTTGGCCTCTGTTTACTTCCTCACACTGTTTATGGGGTGTTCTGTTCATTTTATGTCTCTAAATCTATTTCTGTTGTCTGTAACTACTTAATATCTGCTTTATAAACTGCATGGTTTGTCCTGGGTGTGCACTGGTCATTTTCAGAGCCCAGAGGGGTTGAGAGTAGAAGCTGTGGGTTAAGGCTTACCAGCGCACACCAGTCTTGGTGTGGTGTACGCAGGTAATCTCTGTATGCAGTAGCATGGCCAGTGCATACAGATTTATTCCTGCGTGCATCATTCCGGATCAGCGTGTTCCAATTTGTTTAAAATGCTCACAAGTGATTGTTCTCAATCTATTATGTCTATTTAGATAAATCATCAATTATATTTTATCATATTGCAAACTTGTTACCATTTTAATCCTTTTTAACTGTTCCCCCACCCTAATTGGCTAAAAAAATGATTAATGAGAGAAAAATACAAATATTTTACAAAATATCCGAGTAGAGACCGATCTCCGGATTGGGCAAGAGGGGTGCCATAAAACCCTTCCCCTCTCGTAACCTGGCTCCCGAACCTCAGATATCGAAGGTGACGACGGACCAGTCTATACCTTTTCAAAATCAAACAACGTAGCAAACGTTTCAAGTTCGGTTCCTTGGGTGCTTCACCACTAAAACCCGAGTGGCGACTTTGAATTGTAGCATTTCGCCGCGTTTTTCCAAAAAGGGCGCACCCGATTTATACATAGATAAAAATTTTGGGGCGTGTGCCCACAATTCCATAGCAGCAGGTATATTTATTGAAGATACAACTAATAGATTTATTAATAGAAAGCAGTAAATTGGTTTTAACATGCTCACAGGTGATGAAAATGGAAAGAAAAACATAAAATAGCAAGACCCCAGTCCCCATGCTGACCTGCACGTGTTACCACATAGTGGCGTACGCGTCTTATGGATTGGCGCACACTGGTCCTTGCTCTGACAGTTTTTAAAACTTTGCCAGATTTAGGGCCAGGACTGGTATTGATTACCAGTCTTGCCCCTGCTAGCCCCCCTCAGGGATCAGAACAGAATACAGAACAAAGGTGTTATACCTTTGGTTTTTGAGTTTGGAAGGTGTTTGAGCTTTTAACTTGTGGTTTTGATGATGAAGGTGTATGGATGGATGAATGTAGTGTGTTAGAGGATGAAGAACAAGTGTTGTGTTCTTGAATGCTTTTGTATCTCTTTAGTTTGCAAAGAGGAGTACAAAGTGTATAGCCAAAAGTTGTAACCTTGTAACCCTTTGAAAGATCAATGAAGTGGGTATTTATAGGAGATGAGGGAGAGGGGGGGGGGGGTTAAAACCAGTCAAAGGGGCTGGTAGCTTTACCTCAAAAGCTTCCCTCTTATTGGATGAGAGGGAAAAGGTGATAGGATGGGTGTAAGAGATGTCCCCTGGCGAAGACTGTTTTTCCGACGGATTGGAAGGTTCCCATGTGCTGTAGACCCCTAATCATGGCTTCTGCATGCTGAATAAAGCAAGTTTGACCAGAAGTTCGACCAACGTACATAGGTAGTTGACCTTCGTACTCGGGTCCAAACTGCCTTGCCCTGTCAACGGTCAAAGCTGGCCGATGACTGACACATGGCTAATGGACCGGGGCACGCTGGTTTTGGACCGGCGTATGCAGGTAGGGTTTGGCTGAGAATTGACTTAGGCTAGGTTAGGTTCAAAAGGGTGTCAAACACTCAAAACTCAGACACTCGACATTCTCGGGGTGTTCTTGATCCATTTCATCATCGAGGAATCAAATACCGTAAGTAAACTAATCTGGTAAGCCCAGATTTGGGTGTCTACAAAATGATGCAACTGTGTTACTCTTCTGAACTATATTTTTATGGCTTATCTTGTCAAAAGCTAATCTTAAAGGTTTTCTCCCCCTCCTCATCTCATTTGAATCTCTCACCTATAAATTTATGAATATGTACTATGAGACTTCTGTGTCTTGTCAAAAGCTTATCCAAAAGGTTTGTATTCTCAAGGGATTTCTTGTCTACTTGTACTAGAATTACAAGATTCACTACCAACAGTGATTCTGGTATTTTATTCTTGAACCAAAAAAAAAAGTATGAGAAATATTAAACACTTCTAGATACTAATCAATAGAACATGTTCTCATGGGAGTTTGAGACGGAATCATCGGAACCTTCAATCTCACGGCCACCTTCGGATCCGGCCTCTAGGGAAGGCAGTGGTGGAGTGGGAGCTTGTAGCACCAGAATCGGTCTCGAGAGGCAGAAGGCTGCCCTCTGGGATTATCTGATATTTTTTTAGATCATGTTTGGTTTGGTTTGGTTTGCTTTGCGTGGTTTCATTGTCGAGTTCTTAATGCTTCGATTAGGTGTTGAAGGAAAGCAAAAAGTTGATTTAGGCTGGTTATCTTTCGCTAATTATGAGCATGCAAATCGATTACTTTTTAAAAGGAAATGAACATGCAAATGTATTGTTGTTGTCTATAGTCCATTTCGTGAACTTTGATTGATTATTGTTGTCTATAATCTATAATTGCTGACTCTCAAGCTGCCCATGAAAAGCTTGGTTCGTTTATATGTAAACACCCAACTATTCAAAGCAAGGCTTCCGTGGAGTTCTACTACCTGAGGGAAAAATGCGGGGCAAGTTCAGAATGTCTTAAAATGGATACTCAATTGATAGCTTGGTTCCACTACTAACATAAGTAACAAGAAATCAAGTCACTGCTCAAGTTCAATAGCCACACTCGCACAACACGATAGATTATGACTAGATATATCTATCTACCTATCTATCAATTTATACATACGTATACGTATCGAGGGATTAAGAAAAGGACCTTGCGTCGAGCGAGATGTTGCGAACAAGGAGACCAAAAGGAGTAGGGGAGTACCGGTCACGACGAGACCTGGAGGAGTCTCGATGACCCAACAGATCGCAATTTTCACTGCCAGGAAGCCCCCAATAGCTCTTGTGATTATCTGGAACCATTTACGGTTTAAAAGAGGAAGAAAGAAACAAAAGATCTACACGTTGTGCGATGCCAGCACAATAAACAAAAGATCTATGTCTGAAAGAAACAATCATCAGCTGCACAACACAAAGAAAATACGAACCCAAAGAAAACGGCAAAAACTTAAAAGGGTAAGGATCCCACCTCGTGCGACCAATTTCAGCCGCCGACGCCACCAGAACAAGATGCAATAGTCGATCGACTTTGCTCCACCAAGACAAGAAACCTCCAATTGCTATTATTTGACTTTGCTACGAATTTACTCACCTACGCAGCACAAAAGGAAAATGCAAACCGAAGAGGCAAAAAATGGCGCGAACCTTAACGGGGAAGAACCTCACCTCACGCAACCAGCTGCAGCCTCCAACGCCACCAGAATACCCGATCGCCACTCTCCCCAGAAACCCACAGACGCTATTCTCTCTCACCATCTAGAAACATCTGTCGAAGATATAGGAAGGAAGAGAGAAGGACGTAACATCAGCAGTCTGTAAATAATAAAAGACAAAATTACCCTCAACAACAAAACAGTCAGCCACCCAATCGAGGGGCATAATTGGAAAAATTGGGGGGGGGGGGGGGGGAATGGGCGAGCGGTCCAATTGCTTTAACTCTCTTAGTTTTAAAGCTTTAGAGATAATAATAATAAAATGGAGCGATATCTTTTTATTATGTCCAGCCATATGAAACGAGAGTAACTTTTATAGGCATCCGATACTGTTTTTCTAGCATCTACCTCTTTATCACCCTCCTCATTTTTCGAATAATGTCTCTAAGTTAAGCACCATTTATTTTACCATTTTAGTCAAAAAAGGAAAACTTCTCTCCAAGTTTCACATCTCTCTCTCTCTCTCTCTCTCTCTCTCTCTCTCTCTCTCACGTGTAATACCCAACCCATTAACACGTAATTAATGGTACCAATCTGAATTTACTGCATTCCTTCCTCTCGTCTTTGCAATCCCCGTCAACACTAACTCTTACATATTTAAACCTTATCGCCATATATCAAAATGATTATGATTGGTTTTATAAATGAGTTTTAACTTTTATTTTAATGTAACAGTGTTTTTTTCCAAATATTAAAGAAGTTATTTATCACTTTATATTTGAAAAATCCTAGCTCGCCTAGGTATATAAATATTTGCTATGTATGAATATTTAATTAATCAACCAACCAACCAATAACAAAATCATTCGCACAAACGAAAGCAACCAAATAGATAAGAGCCCTGTATTTTTTTATTATTCCGAGGTTTGATGAAATGTTAGAATATGGATTGCACGTGAGAGGATATCGTAGTTGTTTATTTGGGATTAAACGGGAACTAGTGAGAGAGTACAAGGGTAATAAGTGGTGCGAAGTGTGAGGGTGTGTGTGTGTGTGGTGCATGTAGGGAATAATTTCCCATGTCTCCCAATTATTTTTGGGGCCAACTATTTGCAACCACAAATTTTCTAAGTCTAGCCTGTTCTAAACCTAACCCACAAATCTTATAACAATTTTCTATATGCAACCTAACAAATATCCCTAAACTTCCAAAATTACCCTCTCCTTCCCCCTTCTATCTCTCTCGTTTCTCTCTTCTCTTCTCCCCTGCACCACCACCAAACTCCATAACCACTGTGGGTGTTCATCGAGAACTCACCGGCAACGTCACCAACACCACTGCCACCATCGTTTTGCCCTTCTCTCTCTCCCCCCATTTCTCTCTTCTCTATCGGTTCACTAGATGCTCAGGTCCTACTGGGTAGGATGGATTTCCCCTGCCTAGACTTTTGTTTGGTGCCTGCACCCCCTATCCATTAATTGTTTGCTATGCCTACCAGCCCCTCGGTCGGTCTCGATCGTCATCACCCTATGGGGAAGTTAAATAGCAAAAGGGAATTCTTGAATTTCTAAGATCGAAGGGCCACCACAACAGCCGACACCACCAACACCAGCAGCACAACAGCAGACGCTTCTTCCACCACATCCGTCGGCCACAACCACCACCACCAACACATTCTCAATTCTCTCTTCTCTTCTGTTGTACATACCACTGGGTATCCGAAATTTCAAAAAAAAATCCCTGACACATTCAGATACACATTTCTGAATTTTTTTGACAATTTCATATTTTAAAACTTGAAAATGTTTACAAATTTCATATTCTAAAATTGGAACACTTTATAACGCATCTTGAAGATGCGTCATGTATTTTTTTTTTGTTAAAAACGCAAATTCTGACTGTTAAAAATGCAAAAAAAAAAAAATGCAAATTCCAAATGCGTCATGCTCCATAGAACGCATTCACGAAATGCACGATTAGCATCGCACATTTTGTTAATGCGCAATGGGACTGGGTTCGTCGGCGAAGAAATGTGAATTCCATACGAAAACCGGCGGCCAGCAATGGAGTTGGTGGCAGTTGTTGCGGTGGCGGATGTAATGGCAACGGCGGTGGTGGTGGGGAGTAGGAGGAGGGGACGGGTGAGGTGGTGGTATTGGTAGGTGGGAGGTGCAGATTAAAAAAAAAGACTGGTAGGTGGGAGGTGGGTTGGGGAAGAAAAGTTGGGAGGAAGATGACTTAAAACGACGTCGTTTCATTGGGGGTATTTTTGTCCATTTTTTAAAAGGACATTTTTGTCCGAAAAGCATTATTTTTAGAATGGGCTATGCTTAGGAAATTTGTGGTTGCAAATAGTCCGGCCCTTATTTTTTCCCAGCACCTACCCTTTCTCTCATTTCTCTCTAACTCTCACGCTCACTCTCTCTCTCCCGAAACCCTCCCTCACTTCGGCTCCCTCTCACTCTCTTAAGTTCTTACCAAAAACCCTCCAAATAACCAAAGACCCAAGAATTTCAACCTCCAATATACCTCCTACATGTGATTTCAACCTCGATTTCAGTGGGTTTAAGCTTGGATCGAAGTTTTCAGGTTGATTTCAAGTCTTGGAGTCAAGGGCTCGGGTAATCTCGTGGGTTCGGCTTTGAGACTTGAGGTAGGGATTTCTTGCACATGTTATAGGTTGATATGATGTTTATGTTGTTAGATCATGCTTATTATTGTTATTAAGGTCATTTGTTTGAATTTCTGAAAATATGTCGAACTGAGAATGATCGTCCAAAATTTTCAGGTTCCTACCAGCAGAACCCCATCCCTACCGGTAGAAATGGCCTCCTACCAGTAGAACTTCCTTCCCACCGGTAGAAAACTTATGAGCTCAAGTTGTGTCCCTTCTGACCTCATTTCCTACCAGTAGAACCACTTCCCTACCGGTAGAACTTCAGTGTTTTTCTAGTAACGAATTTGGTGGCTTCTCTGGATTGATTTTGTACTGGTAGGACTTCTCCCTTACTGGTGGAGCCTCTTGAGTTTTAGAAAGGCTATACTACTCTACACGACCTTTCGTTTCGCCATATGGTACTCTCTCTCATACGATCAGCTTTGGTCGCTTTCGATTGGTGATTCGTCGTCTTGATTTCTGAGCATTTCAAACACACTCAGGTTATCCCAGAGTTACCTTCAAACATGACTGTTGTGTGTTTTATCGATTCGTTGGACATTTCTACTCCCTTGACACTTGTAAAGTGTTATCTTAGTATCGCAGAAAATAGAAGAAGTACCATAAGGTTGACTAGGGGTACATGGGGGTGTTGAGGTGAGCATCAAGGGTAGTATGTAGTAGAGATATTTATGGGGTAAAACGTTGGGTAGGACGTAGCATTATGCTCGGAGCTAGAACGGTATGGTCAAATGTGATGATTGATGCATGCTATAGTTGACCGTTGATTATGAGAATGGGATTACTAACGGTTGTTGTAATAAAACGGGATAGTGAGAACATGAATGGTTATTATGATATGAAATGAATATGATTGACTTACTGATATTGTGGACACATGTATATATACTCGAGTATCATCGTTCGGTTGGAATCCGATATGGTTGACAATTTGGGACGTTTTGAAATGTAATCAACGTGGTGGATTGGTAGGTAGTTTAGGATGCTTGAAGTATGATCGATGTTGTGATAGAATTGTTTTGGATGATTAAATTGTGATTGATTGATCGATACGTACGGATATGATGAGATATGACACTATGGGCACCACTTATATGTGATGTGTCCCGGAGTATGTAAATGGGCATCACATATAGTGTCCCGGAGTATGTAAATGGGCATCACTTATATGTGATATCTCTCGGAGTACGTGCGATATATGCGAAAGCCTTGATTGATGAGATATGAGATCTTGAGAAAAAGAGAGAAAGGTTGAATTTTACTAAATCGGATTGTTTAAGAGGAAAAAGGATTTTGATATAAAAATCCTCCGGCATTCTTGAGTGAATCAACGATTTTCGGTATTCGTGCAAAGAATCAACGGACTCCGGCTATTCAAAACTCGAATCAACGGAGCTTGACCACTATAGATCAAGTATTTCTATACATAACACCAATTTGGAAAAAAAGGTGGTTTTGATAACAGATGAGGATGAGAAAGGAGATTCGATGATGGAACGAGAAATGTGAAAGATTGTGATATTGAATGAGATGTGATAATACGGTATCAAAGCCGTTGCTGACTCATTATGTGGATTGATGTGGGGGTATTAGTGGTCCTCGTATGGGGTATATACTAAAGGGGTATTGCGTATTGAATTGCCTAAAATCCTTTGGCCATAATGAGCTTCCTGTCGATAGTCATAAATACTTTGGGCGTACCTGTCTACACTCATTCACTCTACAAGCATACTCACTGTATTTTCTTATAACTTGTGCATAGATTTTTCTCTACTAGGCGCATGTTTGCTCAACCTACCATTTCAGGTTCCTTGTAAGTCATGGTCATGAAGTGCTTGGAGTGCATGCTGACATTATCGAGTAAAGTTATTTGGAGAGTACTTTATTATTCTTATAAGATAAACCGCTTGTTATGAAGTTCCTATTTTGGAAGATTGTATTTGTAGATCAGTTTGTGTAATTGGAAACTGTATTGTATTTTGGGGTAATGTACGTACGATTGTGAGGATTTTGTATTTCAAATGTTATTTTTAGTTATGTTAAAAAAATGAGGGCATGACATAAACGCAAGGATATACGTGGAAAACTCCTAAAAAGGTAAAAAACCACAGGAATGAATCAAACACTATAAAACATTATGCAATTATAAGTTATCTTGCCCTACGATTCTAAATCCTCACAATCGTCCTAAGACCTACTTACCGAATCCTCGTTCACCACACCCAGTGTTTGATTGCCACAACCTTAAATCCTCAAGTCTTTCGAAAATTCTTCCAGAAATTCACCAGAAGCAACTCTAAATATTTTGAGACAAAGTTATAAATAGCCCTTGGAGTTAGATGAAGACTTTTATTCATAAAAGGCAAGCCAAGGAAGAAAATAAAAGGCAGATTGTTCCAATAGATAGCAGATTGATAACCCAATCAACCTGTTCCAACTGAGCTCCCTCTAACCAATTAATCTTATCGCACAGTCGTACTTCCTTTGGTCCTTCAATTCAATCACTCTCAATTACAAATAAAATAAAGATTCCTTTCACTCTAATTCTATACAGACTTGTCATGCTTAGAAAAAATAAAAAGAAATTACAACTCAATAAAGAATGTGTAACGACCCTGATTTTTAGTAAGTAAAAATTTTGTTAAAAATTTGAATTTTTATTTGCTTTTAAAAATTCCCTTTTAATTCTAAATAATCCGTCATAATTAGATTTTAGTCTATTAAAAATTATACTTCTTGGCTAGAGATTCTACTTGGCAAGTATAGTTAGATTCTAATCATTTAGTTAGAGGGACCTAACTACCAATTCACTTATTACGTTCTCCTAACCTTAGATGAGCCTTTTAAACCTTCTTGAACCTTATGAGCCCTCCAAACCCTAGTGGAACACTTTGGACCTTTAACCTTTACCCATTGGACGAAAAAAGTTAGGGAAACTTTTATCCATTGGACAATAGATCTTTCATCCAAGATCTTTTGATAGATTTGTTAAAGAACAAATATATAGTTATATATAGGTATATATACACATGCCTAAAGGACATATGGTATTATTCTAGTGTATATAGTACCTCACTCTTTTATCCATTGGTCAATAACCGCTAGGAAAATTATTACCCATTGGATAATAGAATTGGAAAGTACTAGGGTTTTATTTAATAATTATTTCCTAGATTTTCCATGTGATGATATATTTGTATAAATATATATGTGTGTACTTTATAATATACCCTAGATTTCCCTAGGATTCTCTAGGTACAAAATCTAGTAATTTAATAAGAAACATGTGCCTATTTGGACTATTTTAATAGGGAATTTAGATCTTATAATTTTTTTTATTGGATATTGAAAATCTACCTAGATTACATGGGTACATATATATATATATATATATATATATATATATATATATATCATATTATATAAAAGCCTAGAGAGAGGAGGGAGAGAGAGAAGGAGAGAGGAAGAGAGGGAGATTTGGTGTACCTTGACTTGATCTTCCATGATCTTCTTACATCCTTTCAATATATGGTTATATATTCTTCCAAGCAAAATCTATCTTCCAATGTCCTTTGATGTTCTTTAATCATAAAATCTTTGTACAACCCTCCTCCAATCTTTCCATAATCCTATTCAAAGTACCAAAATCTAGTCTTGCATGCCTAGAACTAGGTAGGAGTTGTACAAGCAAGCCATAACCTAACCCATCAAGCTTGACAAGTGAAAGAAAAGTGAGGTATAGAGAGAGAGAGAGAGAGAGAGAGAGAGAGAGAGAGAGAATTCGGTTGAGAGAGAGGGAAGCCTTGGTCTATAAATAGAAGGCCATTCCAAGCTTAAACTCACACCTTCTCCATATACTCCAACTTCTCTCTAGAAATTCTAAGTGTTCCTAGTTCAAAAGTCCAAGTTTCTTGTTCTTTCTTTGAAGTTCTTGAGGAATACCTCCAAACCATCTCCAAAAACCACCTCTAGATCTTTAAAGTAACTTAGTTTAGTTAGTCAAGTTATTTCTAGGAAGAGAAAATCCATCTCTCTTCCTTTCAAAGCACTTCGGAGCCGTTACGCCGCCAATTCGCAAAACCGACGACCAATTCTCAAAACCGACTTACCGCCAAGAAGAATGGTAGATTCTCCCTATCTACTACTCCTAAGTATATGTAGAATATCCCTACCTACTTCCCCTAAGTATAAATAGAAATATGTATGTTGTTGTCTATCGGAATGCATGGAAGTATTCATATTTTGATCTTTAAGATGGATATGAACATGTATTATGAATTGTTTGTATTACTTGCCTTGTTGTAAAGCATAAGTGATTTTCACTCCAAAGGCGTCCATACATGTGGCGTTATGCTTTAAGTTGTGGTTTGAGCATGATGACTAATATAGAATTGGATGATCTTGCTAGTTTAGTTTCAAGATTCCAATGAATGATTTATGTGTACTTATGTGAAAAGTCTTACCGCGGAGTCCATGCATGAAAACGAGACACGAAAACCGAGAAAGTAGAAACATGACACCTAGGGTGTGGTTAACGAAAAGGTGTGTTTTGACTTGGATAAAATATTTTTGAAACTACATAATGGCCGGACGTGGTAGCCATTGTGTGGGTGTGTTTTTCGAAAACCCAATGGGAACCCAGAGTGGCGGAACCATTGTAGGATACTCGGGAACCCGGAGCGGTGGAACCGAGGGTTTTGAATTGTGGATTGGTTATCCGCGGAGAGGAGCCAATGCCAAATTCAATGATTTTGTGTGCCAATGGGAACCCGGAGCAGCGGAACCATTGTGAGGTTGTGTGCGTTCCCATGGGAACCTGGAGCGGCAGAACCATGGTGAGGATCCTCGGGAACCCAGAGCGGCGGAACCGAGGTATGGCTTGGTTATCCGTGGAGAGGAGCCAATGCAAATTTTGTGTGCCAATGGGAACCCGGAGCGGCGGAACCATTGTGTGGATACTCGGGAACCCGGAGCGGCGGAACCGAGGTTGGGTGTGTAAAAACGATTTTGGAAATGATGATTTGGAAAATGAAAAGTGGAAAATGGTGACACGGTCCACGACAAGTCACATAGGAGAAACTTAAAAAACCATGGACACAAACGATAGTTGATTAGCGAATGTGGATGTGTCATTGTGAACTGTTTTGTTAAATATGCATGATCTATGTGAAAGTTGTCAGTTTTATGATCTATTGTTCGTAAGTTAAGGGTTAGTGGGTATGGGTTATTCTATTGAGCTTTTGTAGCTCATGGTGTTACCTTTGGTGACCCTGACATATTATATCGGTGGCGACGCTGGTATAATGTGTAAAACTTTGTAGATGAACAGGGTGAGACGTACGCCTTGGAGGCTTTTGGAGTCGAAGAGCTGGCTAAGATGGAAGAACAGGCAGAGCTGTAGTTAGAAACCTTAGTTTCCCTTCCCTTGTGTAATGAAAGTACTCTTACGGAGGTTGTGATGTAATAAAGAGTCAGACTCTATTTTGAAGTTGCAATAAAATTGTCTATTTAACGTATCCAAAATTGGGGGCATTACAGAATGGGATACAAAAAAAAATGCATTTTGTTAATGGAATTGTCAACCAAAAAATAGTGCCGCTTTTCGGAGCTAACAATACTTGCAAGAATAATAATATGCAACATGATTGAGCTAATTATAGAAATCAACTTCATGAAATACCTTTAAGCATGATCATTTGCTAGTCTATATAACAAAATGTCAACCTAATCTACACCTCTAATTATGAGTGACCTAATCCAAAAAGTATTCTACTTTTCATGTGTATATGAATACCCTCCTTAATACTGCTACAGGTATGTGACTCTTACATCTACTACTTATGTACTTTTTATACTACACAGCTACAAAATTTCAAAGTGGTGTTGGTAGGTACCACACCGGTGTCATAGTTCCTACTTGTAGGTCAAAAGATCAAGATTGCTCTAAACCATGTCATCAGTTGGAGCCATCTTTGGAAACATCTTTCTTGTTCCCAAAAAAGCAATATATGATGGACAGTTAGTGGCTCAAACTCGATGCATGGCATCACCATCCAAAAACGATGGAGGACACAATCTTGGGGATCAACATGGCAACTAGGATGGCAGGATGGGATGGCACGGAGTGATTCCGCACACTGGAAGAGCAAGTTCGTACGTTAACTTAAGGGATGCAGCAAGTCTTACAACAAAATCAAGCCCTCATGCAACGATGTCAAAAACCACCCCCGATCTAGCACTACCAAACGAATTATTGATGGCCCAGCCAAACTAGCAACACAGCCAACGTGAATGAGACATTCAGGAAGCCAGTCGTGTCCACAAACGCAACCAATGTATGAATCCACAAGCTAGGAAATAATCTGATCCAACCCTGGAAAAGTTTGAGATAGATAATAATCATGTCGACCAGATGAAAGAGATGAAAGCTCGACTGGAATAGATCGCAGATGAAGGCTATTAGAGAATTCTTAGAGGGTTCTAAACTAAATCAATTGGCAATAGGTGGAGTAACTTCTAAAATATGTTAATCAAGTTTGGATGGCTTACAGAGCGATATGGGATAAAGTCTAACACTCCTCCTCACTTGCAGTCAGATGCACGTAAAGCTATGAATTGAGGAGACAAGGAGATCTGACTCAGGCTACCCTCATGTGCAGCTCGGATGTACGAATCAATGAGGTGAGGCGATTCACTCAGGCAACAGAGACTTGATCATGAGAGGTGAGGCCACCCAAGACCTAGCTCTAATACCATCTTAGATTTCTTTTACCAATTAGTAATAGGAGGAGTAACCTCTAGAATATATTAACCAAGCTTGGGTGGTTTAGATGAGCGAGGTGGGATAAGGTTTAACAAAGGAAAAGGCCCATGCAATGGAAAAGGAGTTGGTTCAAAAAGTTGACTCGCCCTTTGCTTCATAAGTGATGGCGACACCACTTCCCCGCAAATTTAGGCCGATGCTTCAGACTGAGAGCTTTGATGAGACCACAGACCCTTTGGACCACTTGGAGACTTATACATCTCTCACGCATCTCCCGGTGGTGTTGGATAACATCATGTGCAAGTCTTCCCTAACAACCTATTATGACCTCTAAATTGGATATGTCTCACCTTTTATTAATACGTATGTACTGTTGTGCGGCGGGCCCCCGAAGGACCCAACCACAACCCGACGATTATTGATGTTCATGATATTGGAAAAATAACCAAACCAAACATATGCGAAAAACAACGGAGAAACCAAACCAAACAAAAAAACAAATAAGAGAGACCAGGATATACGTGGTTCGGTTTACGACTATAAACCTACTCCACAGGCAAGCGAACGAGAGATGATTCCACTATGTGAAGAGAACGATGCTCCAAAAAGCTACAATGGTGACAAACAAACAAAGCCCTCACAAAGAGACTCTCACCAATCCCAAAATACAAATTCTCTCACCAAATAAAAAACCCGATTGGAATCTCTCACCAAATATAGAGTCTCTCATCTAGTCTCACAAAATCCCTAGGGTTTTTAACCAAGAGACACAAACGGAACGGAGTTTCTCAAACGTGACCAGATGTCACATAGATACAGATGATTTTCATGAAACCCAACGGTTTCAACCAAAAAGAATCGTTGAAACAGATGATCTTCCAGATGGCCGAAGGCCTACAGAACCCACCATGAAAGGGGCAACCAGATGCAGATGAAGATCTTCCAAACGAAACCTAAAGTGATGAGGCCCCCTAGGGGCCTCTCAGAGGGATTCACTCAAGAAGTCCAAACCCTAATGAGAGAGAAAAGCTATATTTATAGCCACAGATTGCTTCCTAAAGCCAGAATCCTTGCTAGATTATGTTTCCTTTGCATATAGAGTCCAAAACCAAAAAGGAAACTCCAAAATCAATCTTTAGGAAGTCCAGAATATAACCAAAATCGGCTGAAACGCGCACGCTGGTCCGGACCAAGTGTGCGCTGGTCCGGACCAAGATTCCAGCGAGCACTACCTTCGAAACGGGATGACTGGTCCGGACAAAAGAGGAGCTGATTCGAACCAAAATACCGGCAAGCTCCAAAAACGTATGACAAGCGCTAGTCCGGACCACCAAGGCCTTGGTCCGGACTAACCAAGCTGCGAACTCCCAAAATCGAACCGAAAATCAACATGTACATCTCTCTATCTACAATAGTTTGATCTCTAACATTTCTTAATTAGGTAAAAAAGAAAAAAGAGAGAGGCTATGTTAGGAGAGTATTCTCAATGTCACGAGAAACTAGTAAAGCTCAAGTGTGAAAGTATTTAAGCAAACAGAAGAAAAGGAGAATATATCAATTATAACATATTGAATTACACCAATAAATAAAATTCATTCCTTGGACTCGGGGAGCCTGTGGTGAGGGAGGTCACCACAAGTGTGCACCTAGGCCAAAACGATGTCGTTTCATTTAGTGAGGCACTCCCATCAAACTATAACAGATGTTCTCGAAGTAGGGGATAAAAATTCCCAAATAGCGACAAAAAACACAGTAACATGGTTTATTTCACAACAGTCTTCTAATCCCTTCCAAATTCCACTTGAAATCCTCCGTTTCATAATCTTTGATGTTGTATTGCCATTTGATCCACACGGCCATCCTTGTTTTTGCAATATCCATAACTTCACCAACTTCTAAAACTATTTTGTTAAAGACAATAAACTTCCCACATGACTGCATAAAAGCACATTTCCCATACCCATTTCTCCAAATTCCAAAATCTGTTTGAGAACCAAAAATACATAGCCAATTGCTAACTTGAAGCCTCTCAATCTCTGTTCTAGCTAAGCCAATTGCTCTTCTTCCTAAAACTTCACCAATCTGCTCTTGAATGTTTCTAATAAGTTCATATCTACTGGAGACGCCAATGGGGATGGATCGGTGCCATGGAGATGGGAGACACTGAAGAGAACGAATCGACTGTGGGTGACGCCAATTGTGGTAAAGAGTGAACGAATTGACTGGGGAGCCATTGAAATGCGAAAAAGTGAATCAATATGATTTTAGGGCTCATGTCTTTTTTTCATCGTTATTCGGGAAAGGCAATTGCTAAACACCGCCATGGTGCGCCCATGTAGTGTAGGTCCACAGTAGCTTTTTACATAGGTGTCAGTACAAATGTCTTGTTCCACTGACACATTTTACTTTCCCAACCCGAATTACAATACTGTACTTTGACTTTTCTCCAGATTTCAATTCTTCATTTTCTCGATAAACCCATCTCCTCGGATATTTTTTTTGATATTTACGTGGCTCATTACATGTCCTATAAGTTTATTCAAACCATAACTATTCTTAAAATAGTACTTTTTATGGGTTTCTGAAAAAAATTAGCTCAATCCGATATCGGTAAGGGCTGTTTCAGAATTCGTAGGGTTATGAATTCTGAAACAGCCCTTGCCGAGATCGCATTGAGTTAATTTTTGTTCAGGAACCTATAAAAAATATGTAAGAATAATTTGCGATTTGAATCATCTTTGTAGGGTCTATAATGAGTCCAACAAAAATCATCAATTTCTTACCCATTTTTCACTGCACCAAATAGGGCCTTTGCTGCAACAATTTTTTAATTTCTACGAGGCCCATTATGGGTCCCACAAAGACAATTCAAACAGTAAGTTATTATTAAAATATTTTTTTGTGGGGTCCTGAAAAAAATTAGCTCAATTCAATATTGATAAGGGTTGTTTTAGAATTCATAGGGTGCACTACGAATTCTCAAAACAACCTTCACTGCTTACGACGAAAGATAGTACTTCTGGATGTCTAGCCCGAAGTGTAGGGCTTCCTCGTCATTTGCAAAATAACTCAGTAAGACCGAGATCGTACCACAAAGAGCTCGAATATAACTAATTCGGATTGTAGGCTTTATGTGAGGTTTGCGGCGTTTAGACGACCAACTGTCGATTTTGCTTTTAAAGTGGAAATACTCTAATGAAAAGACTAGAAATGAGGTTTTAAACTTGGTAAAAATGTGGCAAGGTCGAGGGGATAAAACCACCCGTGACGTAGCTGTTTAAATCGTTTCTTTCTTACAACTCAAGGTCAAGAAGTAGACAATCTTGAACCCGAAGCACTCAACATTAAAAGTCAAGCATAATCATAGTTTTAGTTCGGAAATAGCTTAATCTCGTTTGGTAAACTTTTAGTTCAAACACAAGGAGCGTTAAAGCTCCAAGCACCGTGTGCAACAAGTAGGTTAAAACTCCAGCCTACACACGATAAAAAAGGGTAACAACTTTTTGGTTTGGCCGAAAACAATAGATTTGAGCATTTCCTTAGTAAACCATGATCAAGTTAGAGTTAAACCATTAAAACCACTAAGTCATGGGGAAGAAATCACCCATCACCCAAGCTTATAGTCTACTCACACATAGTAAAAGAACAAGGCATTAAGCTAAAAAGAGACATAAGATTTAACCGATAAAAACGAGAATAAACTGGATTTATACGAAGATTCAACGCGTAGCTACAACTTTAACAGTTGACAAAATAACAAACAAACTAAACTTACTTAAGTTCTTGAGGAATTGCACTTGAAAAGAGCTTAAGAGCTATGGAGGAAATCCTAGAGTGAAAAATGACTTAAAGCGTAAAAGACTAGAGATGGCCATAAATGGCTTACAATCCTATTTATATGACTTGAAAATCAGCCTTACAAAAGACCAAAAAGTCCCCAAAATATCCCAAAAATAAGCTACAAGTGGAAACTTTTCATAAATGGAAAAGTGGCAAAAAGTCAGCAAAAATCTGGATGAAGGACTTTGGTATCAATACCTCAAAACTGAGGTATCGATACCTACAGGCCTGTTCAGTTTCTGAGTGATTTAAGATGATTTGTATCGATACCTACGAAAACTGGTATCGATACCCAAGCCATTAAGGCAGATTTTGCTTAGATGAACTTCGTGAGCTCGCTCCGGACACTCCCAAACTCAGATTTTGGTGTTCTTTGGACCGTTGGAAAGTTTGTCGAGTCCACTTTCTAACCCAAGTGGTTTGGATCAAAAATAATTTATACATCAAAAGATATGATGATTCTATCCTTAGTTGGTCGGAAGATGAGTAGTTTTGGAATGTCCTCACATCTCCTTCAATTCTCTTGACCCTTGGGCGATCCGAGCAACCTACAAACCATCTTTTCATGACTTTTCGGGCACAACAATGGGGTGGCATGTGGCCTTGGGTGCTTGGTTGTATTCGGAGCATTCATTGGCGTTCAAACGCGCCTTATTTATACGAATTACCTAAAACACACAAAAACGTACTTTACGTGCAATATCGCATAAAACACTAACTTTATAAACATAAATATAATAAAACTAAGGACTTAAGCACCAATAATATACATTATTGGGTGTTTATTATTCACCGATATCTGATTGAGCTAAATTTTTTTCAGAAATCTATAAAAAAAATATTTTAAGAAGAACTTGCAATTTGAATCATTTTTGTAGGACCCATGATGGGTCCCACAAAAATCATCAATTTCTTGCCCATTCTAGCTGCACCAAATTAGGCCCTTGCCACAATAATTTCTTGATTTTTGCGGGGCCTATTACGGATCCTACAAAGATGATTCAAATAGCAAGTTATTTTTTAAAATATTTTTTATAAGTTTTCAAAAAAATTAGCTTAATCTGATATCGGTAAGAACTGATTCGCAGGGCGGCATATATATGGGTTGAAGTTGTAATTTGCGAAAAGTAGAAGATGGCATGATTGCTTTGAAGCATGTGTCAGAAAAAGTTGTTAACCCCCGCTACCAAGCGCCTATTAGAACAACCCTTCGGGAATTCTTATCCCCTAATTTGAGAGCAGTTGTTAGAGTTTGATGGGAGTGCCTAACTCAACGAAATGGGCCGTTTTAGCCTAGCTGCAATACTATGGTGACTTCCCTCACCACAGGCTTCCTGAGTTTGCACTTCCTTATATATTATTATAACAGTACTCATAACAGATTCATTTGCTAAGGTATGAATTACACCAATATAACGTATGCTTGCATATTCGTCCATTGGTCAAATTGGATTCTAATTAGTAATTTTGCAACTCAAAAAGCAAAACAAAATAAATTTAAAAAGCAATTTTAAACAGGACTCGCGTATTAGTATTTCGCCTAAAGCCTCGGAAGGCCTTTGGGGCGCCTCTAAAAACGGATGCAGTGGAATGTTTTGCTTATGTGAGAAAAAGTCTACATCAAATAGGTTGACGCCGAATACAACAAATATATTTGTTTGGTTATATGTCAAAATTGCTTTGATGGATACAAAAGTACTTGATTAATTGCCAGTTGATAAGATCAAGTCCAATTGGAATTAAGAGGGCAACTTCAACCGTCACTTCTTACGTAGGCCAATTTGACCTGTCATAAGCTTTGAATTTTCAAGTTTATGCATTTTTTTTTCTTTTTTTCATGTTTTATACTCCTAGTAACCAAAAGGAGCACTTGGTATAAAGGTTTGACGATTGAACAAATAGTTTGGTCTAACTTTACTAATGGCTAGGGGAGGAGTACAGTACCAAGTCACCAACAGATACGTGTATGACAATTAACAAGTACAAACAATTACACACATATTAAAATCATAATCAACAAATTAAGATTCGCTTTTTAATTTTCTTTCACCAATGGACAGAGATAAGATATTGATGTTCTTGATTCTCCTATGGTTTTGGTAAGCTTCCTCATGTTATTTCTCAAAAGAGAACTTATCTCCTTAACCATTCGGTAGCCGTTTCATGGTGATTGGCAGAGAGAATTAGTAAATAAATTTTTTCTAAACAACTCTGCTTGAGTTGACTGACCTATCTAATTTTTTTTTTTTATAAGTGACTTATCCATTCTTCTTAAATTTTTGATTTGGTATTTTTATTTATGTTTTCTGAAATTTTGTTAGATTCACATATTATTTTTTTGATATATTATTCGTATCGATTAGCAGAGTCTACAAAGTAAAAAATATATACTGTCAAAAGGGGGGGAAATCACTAAATACAAGAAAAAAACACAAAATAGGTGATATTTTTGTCTTTGGTGAGTTTTATATGAATTTTTTCTACTTCGGTTCAATCTTGTATACTTTTTTGACATGATGTTGGTAGTTTTATACAAGTCAGGGCTGGAGTCAAATTCGTCAATACGGGCAACAAGGCAAGTCATGTGGGCTATAGTCCTGTATAGTCGTAGACTAATTGTAATTTCTTTTATTTTGGTTTTCAATTTGTATTTGGTATCGCGCCGTAGTAATTTTGAAATGAAAGACGTATTCTATAAAATACGATCATTTTTTTTGACTAGTTTTTTCCTACATTTTATTTACGTGGTTCAAAAGATCTTTTAGAGAGCTACTCCCTCTGTCCCATATTGCTTTGGAAACTGTGCATTTCGCATGCAAAAAATAATCGCTAGACAGATAATCAAATTCAATTAAATTAACAGCATTGGCAAGTGGAGTGGAGTGCAGTTGGTGTCTCCTTTATGCTTCCATGCACATGGACAAAATTCGATTCACATAAGCACCCATCCCCTTTCGAAGTCCCGTGGGATATAGTAGATTAAGTTTAACGAATGCCAAAAACAAAAGAAGAAAGAATAAACAACATTGACTCTTTAGTTGGGGGGAAAGCAGCAAAAGTGAACAATTCAACTAACAACAATTACCCAATGGCTCATGGCCCTAGCTCTTGATGATGTTAGAGCCTCAGACTCATCTTCTACTATATCGTAATAAAATCTCCTTTCGGTTTGAAAAAAAAAGCTAACAACAATTCTTGGGGCTAAGGGGTGTTTTGACCTAATGATTAAGTCGGCTTATTAGATTATTGGATTATTTAGCTCCTTTAAAAAATTAAAAAGTATTTTGGTTTGGCTTATTGGCTCTTTAGTCGGTGGATTATTTGATTTCTTTTACCTTCCAATTTGGACACCCCACTAATTATCAGAATGCCTTTGAATGAAGGGGCAGGTAGGGATTAACACAAACAAAAAAACAAAAAAAAAACGGAGAGGAGAAGGGTAAAGTGGTCTATTCATGACATTTTACCCTAGAAATTGATTTGGGCTCTTGCCACGTATAGGTAAGAAGCCAGTCCAACCACTCTTATTTTGAGTCCAAACAAGTTGGATTTATTGGCCATGAATAATTCAATAATTCGGATGAACTTTTTTAGCCAAAGCACTCCTAAATTTCGTCTTCCCATGCCCGGCCACCGACTAGGTGTGAGAAAAAAAAACGCCAAACCGCGAGTCCAGAATTTCAAGTCCAAACCGAATGGTTTGGTCAGGTTATTTAGTAGTGTGGTTTGGTCTTAATTTTAAAAATTAAAAACCGTGTTCAATATTTTTAAAACTGTGTTCAATGGTTTAGTCTGTAAATTTATGTTAACGGTCATTCCAATCCAATCCGAACCATGTGTATATATATATGATCTAGATACACCAAATAAATATAGGCTAATCATAGTCGAATAATTTTCTAGATAAAAAGTATTCATATTTGTCATTCCTGTCTTTTTTAGAATGATATCATCCATCACAAGAATAAACTTACCTATTCCATTGGAATGATGGGTCACCCAATAACTACGTACTAAATTTGCCAACATATGCAATTTGACAATGAAATTTTAGTTATTTTATTGTAGCGATGGTCTTGTTTTTTCTTTGTTAAGTTGTTGGAGATGCTCTTCAACTTTATACGAAAGTCATGATATTCTCTGCGTGTTTGTGAGGATATTTTATTTTAATTTTGAGATTATAGTTTTTCAAAATCAATTGGGGTATTTTTCAAAAATTCTAGATAACGGATTATCAAAATGTTAAAGTTGGGTTTGGGTAACTTTTAAAATTCTGCAACACAAATTCTCATAATCTCGCAGTTGCAATAAGCAATATTTCTGAACTTTTACTAAAATTTGAAATTTAAAATCTGCAACATAATATGAAACTAAAATCTATATACACATCTATCGCAAAACACGCCCTATTACGTTCTGTAAAAAATAAAAACAAGACAAAAGCGGATATAGTTTAATCATCTATGTATTTATTTGCCTAAGTTCGGACACTAGATGAGACCGTTCAAATTTGAATTATACACCGGTACAATTAATGATTCAGGTTTATACAAACACACTTACCAATAATAATCATTTTTTTTCGAAAGAGTCCTCGAACAAATACAAATCATTAATTGCAACAATCAAATATTCAGATTTGGACTTTTTCATCCTATACAAACTCATTCTATACAAACAAAGGTCCGACTCCGTTCTAGTACCGCATATAAGTACCTATTTTGTAATTTTTAAATTAAAAAATAATGGGCGTACTGAAATCTAAAAATATACAATATAAATCTTGTTAAATTAAAAAATTATTTTTATAAGTTTATTACTATTTTTTAAATTGAAATTACAAATAAATACTTAGGCTCCGTTTCAGAAACCTTTTTAAAAAATAATAAGCTTATTTCATATTTTCAAACTCAAAAATAATGTAACTGAAAAATAATTTTTTCATTTTTTTTGCCTCGTATAAAAGATCTTGATGAGAT
Organism: Rhododendron vialii; assembly: GCF_030253575.1. Classification (NCBI taxonomy): domain Eukaryota; kingdom Viridiplantae; phylum Streptophyta; class Magnoliopsida; order Ericales; family Ericaceae; genus Rhododendron; species Rhododendron vialii. Next base: position 18,941,443 of record NC_080566.1, read on the forward strand.
CTTTCAAATAAGATCCATATTGCATATTTTTGTATTTCAATAAGCCCATAATTTTTAAATTTAAAATTATCTTCTTAAAAAATAAATTTTTTTTTATCGCTCCATAACGAGGCATTAGTACTTTTCTGGAACGGGAAGGAGGGAGATGATCTAAACTCCTCCTCTTTGGCCCACCCGAGTCACCTGACTATAAAACCGAAAACATATCCCCTAGGTTGGTTTTCCATTTTAACTTTGTTTTATTTTATTTTTTAATTATTATTTTATTTTTTTTTTCAATTATTATCCTACTAGGAGTTTGTTCAGGCACGGTGCAACGTGAGATCTAATTAGTGGTAACTGTGCAATTAATATTGTTTGGGAGAAAGAGAAAGAGCCATAGGATTTATGAAGCAAATCAATGGTTAGGATCTATGAGACATAAAATTAAAAAACCATTCTCCTTTATTATGTAGATTTCTCCAATTATTACTTTCATTTCTTTCTCCAATCATTATCCGTCTTCCCAATCTTTACTCTGCTATTAAATTATTATATCCACTACCAAAACTAAAATGAGAATAAATTGTTTACACCGCCGGTGTAAACATTTGTTTCCTTCAAATCAATTGCATTGCGACACATGTCAAAATAGTGGTCCCAATTAATAAAATATAATAACGTGACGCAATGCAATTGATTTAGAGAAAACAAATGGTTACACGACACTGTAAACCCAAGTATGAAAGCCAAACAAAGCCATGTCGTCTCCTTTTTATCTACCATCTCCAGATCTCTCTCTCTCTCTCTCTTTCTCTCTCTCTAACAACCAATTCCGTCACATTATTCCTAGGGCTCGGAAGACAGACCACCAAATCCGAGTAAAACCCTAGGAAACAAAAAAGCCAATCCGAAAACGTCTAATCAAATTCAACCAAGTCCTCGTGTAATGCTCCAATTCCCAGCTACACCTACAGCAACATTCCGTTTGGAACGGCGAGCACGTTAAAAAAACCTCCATGGGTATTTGCACGTCCAAGCCCCCCACAGAAACCAGCAACCGCTACGCCAATCCAGCAAAAGACATCATCAACTCTGGTCCCGGAAACGACGCCGTTAAACCATCCGACACTGCCCAAAACCCTACGAACGAGGATATAGGCAAGAAATCTCCCTTCTTTCCGTTCTACAGCCCGAGCCCAGCCCACTACCTGTTCTCCAAGAAGACTCCGGCGGCCAATGGGGGCTCTGCCACCTCGACGCCGAAGCGGTTCTTCAGGCGGCCGTTCCCGCCGCCCTCGCCTGCCAGGCACATCAGGGCGGCGCTGGCGAGGAGGCAGGGGTCGGTGAAGCCGAATGGGAGTGAAGGAGGGGCGATACCGGAGGGCAGCGAGGCGGCGGGGGAGGAGGGCGGTGGGCGCGTGGTGGGGCTTGATAAGAGTTTCGGGTTTTCAAAGAATTTTGGGGGTAAGTATGAGATTGGGGAGGAGGTTGGAAGGGGGCATTTTGGGTATACTTGCAGGGCCAAGTTCAAGAAGGGAGAGATGAAGGGGCAAGAGGTTGCGGTCAAGGTTATCCCTAAAGTCAAGGTTTGACATGTTCCAACTTCTGTTGTTATTGTTTGGAATAATTTTTTTGAACAGATATTTAGGTGACAGCCTTCTATGCTTGTTGAACTTCAGTTTTAGCTCTGATAAAATGAAAAAAAATATCCTTCAGTTTTAGCTCATTTCTTTTGGAGATGAAATGATTTAGATATGTAGGTTCATGGTTTGTGATTAATCTTGGTCTTATGAACTGGGAGCTTTGATGAGCTTGACTTTAGAGGGGTTACGAACTGTGGTGCAGTTGATTCCTCTGTCTACTGTCGTGTAGACAAATGTCTTATGGTCTTGTCTTTCCTTTAGTTGAGTGATTGCAAAGCAAATGACACCATTAGTGCTAATCGGTTGGAAGTTGGCTGGAGGACACGCCGATGCTTAAGTCAGCTTCCCTTCGGGAAAGTACTGAACCATAGAAGTGCTATGTGTGGCGTAACTCTTTTTAGGGTTTCAGCTCGTACTTTTTAGAGAGAGAATTACTTGCCCTCCAAGCACCTCCTGCCCGGTTCGTGCCTTCATAATGGCCTCGTGCTCATGACATCATCATGTAACCGTCTTAGGAGTAATCAAAGTCGTCATGCATGCTCAGTGGCACGTTGCCACCTGGCCGAGTAATCACCCTGGCATCCACGTGAGGCTGACTGAGCCAAATGCCCAAGATGGGCTGACTGAGCCAAATGCCCAAGATGGGCTGGGCCTGGTCCATCACCACCCGGCTCAATAACTGGGCGGTTCTTCTTGCTTGTCACACCATAAGGTGGGGTTAAAAGCCCATGGTCCAGCTGATCCTAGCCCGATTAGTTCACATCATCTTTGAGTGTTCGACCCAATAACCTGTATGGGCCTCGGGCTTAGTATGATGTTTGGCCCAGTAAGTGTCATTCAGCCCTCCACAGAAACAATATAGAGTACTGTGGTGGCATATTTTCTGGACATGTTTCATTTGTCATTGGAGATAAAAGGAGGATATTGTTCTCATGTTCTGGAAACACATATGGTGAGGGGGTGTTCGCTTATGACAACTTTGTCAGAGTCTACCAACTACCATGGATAAGGAGCGTGAGTTTTAGGTAGGGGATTGGGAGGTTTGAGTTTATTAATGTGATTTTTGAGCTGCTAAGTTGGAGATTGATCTGTGCAGGGACGTGTGATGTTATGGTGGAGCCTTGGAAGTGAGAATTTTAATCGAATTTGGTCCATTCTATCGTATGTGGTGATTCTAGTAAAATATTCCCTTGGGAGAGTATTTGGAGGATTTGGATGCCATTTTAGCAACAACCTTTAACTCCATCACACCATGCATGACATGCATGGGAGGCGCCACATATTGCTTAGGATGTTCACGCGAATACAACGAAAATATATATGTATGTTTAGTTGTTGGACCTCACCCACCTCCATTACATGATTTCATCGCCTAACCAGCTCATTCATTTTTCTCTCTCCATCAACTATAGTTTTGGTAGTACAGATGGATGTATTTTCCTGGCCAAAAGAAATTTGTATTTGAAATACTTTATGTTGAGCTTATTATACAACTATTGCAAAACCGAAAAAACATCTAGTGTAAACTTAGATTATTGGAAATAGGTGATCGGTGATCCATACCAATAAATGTGAATATTAATATACACCAAACAATACTAGACGTTGTGTCTAGAATGAGGTCAGCTACATGAAATCTTGCCATTCCACTTTGTCTACATTTAGTTAGATTTAATTAATTCACAATCATTTTTTTACCATGACATGTCAATATGGATCTTTGTCTCCTGTTAGCATTTTTAATAACTATGATGAAGTTAATTTTTTTTTGGCTGTTGCATCTGATGGTCTTTGTTGTATATGACCAAACATCCCAAAACCACCTTGGTCTATTCTCTCTCTATACGTGTTAATATCACGCATAACAAATATGTATTCTTTGTTAGCTCTTCACTTATCCTTCTATGGTTATTAGATGGAAATTCCATATATTCAATTTTATTTCTACTTATTTTGAAAACTTGGCTCTAATGCTTCTCAGTTCTCTCCAAATTGGTAGTTTAGCATTGACTCGTTTGAGTTTTATCAACTAGACAATATCATTGACTAACAACAAAACTAATGAAAATAAGATGATGACTCAAAGCTGACCCTCGATGATTGGAAATTCACTTGTTTCTCCTATTGAAAGTAAAGATCACATAATATTGTTGCTCAAGGTGTCTTTGGAAAATTGTGTTCCATTTCTTCTTTCTTTTCTCAAGGAAAGGTGTATGAATCAATTTAGCTTGCTATATTTACTGATGTTTTGGTTGGAACTTATTGAATTTGATCCTTGTGTCAATTTGATGTTTGAACCCCTTGCTCTCTGCAAGAGAAGCATAATGAGTTCTGGTTGATATCTTAGTTGATTTGTAGAGTGCTTTCAGTTTAGTTCAGATTTTTCATGTGTTAATGTTTTGACTTTGTATGCTAATCCTGCTCTATTATACTTGTAACTAGATGACCACCGCCATAGCCATTGAGGACGTAAGAAGGGAGGTGAAAATATTGAGGGCTTTGTCAGGACATAACAATCTAGTCCAGTTCTATGACGCATTCGAAGACAATGAAAATGTCTACGTAGTGATGGAGTAAGCTTTCATCTTGACACCTGAATGAATTTTGTTCCCCATCATACAGTGCAATTGGCTTCGCCTATATAGTGGTGACAAATTTGGATCTTTGATTAGTTTAGTAACCACTCACATGAATTTTCATGTTTAGCTAACAGTTCTATCCTCTATGTGAACAACTATGTTGAGAGTACCTTTGTATTTTGCTAACTGATTCTGTGCACGAAAATGAAGGGCAGTACCGCATGCTTGTACTGGGTTAATTTCTAACAGCATCGATGAATTACTTTTTCTAGGTTGTGTGAAGGTGGGGAGCTTTTGGATAGAATACTGGCGAGGTATCTTTTTGTTTTTAGCTATGCTGAAATCTTGTATTTTCACGTATTTGTTTTGGACACTGGTGGATAGAAGGGAGAACTTTGACGGATGAAACTGGGCAGTAATTAACGTATGGATAGTTTGTTTTATTCTGCAGGGGTGGCAAATACACAGAAGACGAAGCAAAAGCTGTCTTGGTCCAAATATTAAATGTTGTTTCCTTTTGCCATTTGCAGGGTGTGGTTCACCGTGATCTTAAACCTGAGGTGGGCTATAATGTCAAGTTGAGATTGCACACACGGCATTATTGGCATTAGATGTAGAACTGTTTGATTGTGAACTGTGGTAATTTTTTTTGGGGTTTTTTGTCTATGGCAAGAGAATGGATTTGTCTGCTTGAGAAGTTTCTTGGGCAAGCGAATGAAATATTGTAGTTTTAAGATTTGACAAATTTTTTTTCCAGATTATGAAAAGAATTGAGATTTTGGTATTGTCATTGATTGCTCTGAATGAGAAGCATGGACATCGAAGAGAAGGTGTGATCTTCGTGTGAGTCTCGCGCCAAACACCAACAGGAGTCAAACTGTCGCCAATGTGTCCTTTATCAGCATCTAGGAATGACAGGTGTCCAATGCTTAAATACATGAGATTCGTTGCACTTTGAAGAAATAATGTGGGATCCTATGTCAAATGACAACAGTGGATATCTCAATCATAGTGTCCTCCTTTAGGCTTCTTAATTTCATAAGATTTCTTAGTTTCCAAATCTAAACCCCAATGCTTAGCATATTTTCACCAATAGAGCTTTTTAAAATAGATATTAAGATCTTTTGTTCACACTTGTTTCTCAATTTGTAGAACATAGAAAATGATTTTAACAATTCTCATGTAGTTTTGTTGAATATAAACAACATTAAAATTGAGAAATAGTTCTTATATCTATGTATACTTGTCGTGTCCCTGGTATTGTTCTTCAAAGAAAATTGACGTGTGAGTTTCTCGGTTTCTCCATTCGTGTCCTATCTGTGTCCATTTCCTATCCATGCTCTGATTGCTTCAAACCTCAAATGTTCGACAAAGAAGATTTGCACTCATGATGATGTTGGTTATTGGCTAAAACATCTATATGACTATATCAACAATATTTATATTTTATATTAGTAATATAACTTTGCTTTAGTATTTCTGTGTCTTTTCAGTTTCTTATGGTATTTGTGTCATCTAACTATTGAATTGCTGGATCAGAACTTCTTGTTCACATCAAAGGAAGAGAACTCACCACTAAAGGCCATAGATTTTGGGTTGTCAGATTTTGTGAAGCCAGGTCTGTCCTTCGTAATGCATGTCATACTGTTGTCTTTTGCGTAGAATGGCTTAATAGGTTAGGTTTTCTTGACATGCCTAGTTATTTGCAGATGCGAGGCTTAATGATATTGTTGGCAGTGCATATTATGTGGCACCAGAAGTGCTGCATAGGTCTTACAGTACCGAAGCTGATGTCTGGAGTATAGGGGTAATATCCTATATTCTATTATGTGGGAGCCGCCCATTTTGGGCTCGAACAGAATCTGGGATCTTCCGGGCTGTTCTAAAAGTCGATCCCAGTTTTGATGAATCACCTTGGCCTTCTCTATCGTCTGAGGCAAAAGACTTTGTCAAGCGCTTACTGAACAAGGATCCACGGAAAAGAATGTCAGCTGCACAAGCCTTAAGTCAGTGTCCCAAACGCTGTTAAAAGTTTGCCGTTTACTGTTTCTTACATTTCTGAAGCACTACATAACAATCTTTTCTTATAGGTCATCCATGGATCAAAAATAACAATGACGCAAAAGTGCCCCTGGACATAATGATCTTCAAACTCATGAAGGCCTATATGCGTTCATCTGCTCTTCGTAAAGCTGCTTTACGGGTTCGTATATGCCCCTACAGAGAGTATATCTTTCTGCCATCTTTGTTGGCTTCTTCCGTAGGAATTCATGTAGAGGATTCCTTTAACAGTGTTACGCATTGTAAAGAAAAATAGCTTCACCTTTCCTTTTGGGAGAAACAAGTTATGTGCACGTTTGTCTTTTCTTTTGTCGCTGTAGTCTTCTTATGTATTGATTCTAGTGGAAGCATTGTGGAACCTGCAAAAAACAAAAATTGATGATTGTTTTCCATATTTAAGTTCCTTTACCAGAATTGGAACAATGGGATGCCCTTTTCTGCAGCCTGAGAACAAATTGAGTGAAGCATTGGGTTTATTTCTTCCTTTCATGCATGCAGCTTGTGTGAAGTTTGAGGAAATAATACAATGTAAAACAAAGCAAATGAGGCCATCCCTGGAGTTTTTTCAGAAAATACTTTTATATTCATTTGGGTATCCAATTTGTATGTGATAAACAGCAGGGTTTCCATGCATTTCGGTTTGCATTCTCAAGCACTTAAAAAAATTGCGGCAACTTGCATGGTTCTGAATTTTGCCTTGATTGGTTATAGTCACACATCTGTAAATAATCTGGATACTATCCCAAAAGAGAAAACTAAGACAATATATGAAAGCATAAATACCAGTTGGACAGTAGGATATTAGTTCCACTGACCATCTGAAGTTTTTGCTTCTCTCAGTTTTGTTTAGTCATGTTTTTGCGGAGATTATTAATTTGCATTTATTTGTTTCCTATGCCGATTGTGGTTTGTACTTGACAGGTTAATACATAATACTTCTAGTAGTTTGTGTTTCATTTTTTCTCTCTTGTTATTTGGCAGGCTTTGTCCAAAACCTTGACAGTGGATGAGCTATTTTATTTGAAGGAGCAGTATGCGCTATTGGTACCAAACAAAAATGGCACCATAAGCTTCGATAATATCAAAGCGGTTGGTTGAAGCAAGACAGTTGCATATTTATACTGTATTTGGTGGAAATGTTTTTTTTTTTTTTCCTGGGTAAAATTGGTGGAAATGTTGCTGCTCAGGTTTTGTTTGTTTTGATGATTTGGTCAGGCCTTGACTAAAAATGCAACAGATGCTATGAAGGAGTCCCATGTCCTTGAATTTCTAGCATCAGTATGTGCTTTGATTGTTATGCTGCAATAAATGGTTTTTATTTCTTTATGGTGTTCTGTTGTTTGGAGTGGTATACTGTTTTCTCTTTCTTTTATGACAGGTTTTTTTTAACTGGCATTCTTTTATGGCAGCTTAATGCACTTCAGTATAGAAGGATGGATTTCGAGGAATTCTGTGCGGCTTCATTAAGTGTCCATCAGCTTGAGGCTCTTGAACGGTGGGAGCAACACGCTCGTTGTGCTTATGAACTTTTTGAGAGTGATGGGAACAGGGCTATTGTCATTGAGGAACTGGCTTCGGTAAGTTGTTTCCTGTTCCTGGGCACCAAAGGGTGGTCAATTGGCAACCCTCAAAAACTAAGACAGACAATGGAACTTCTTAAAATAATAAATGAAGACCCAAAATGTCTTGGTCTTTTTGTTTTGAACCTTAAAAGGTTGATTTGAACCGACTTGAGGACTCCAAACACTCATTTCCATTTAGCTCATTACATAATCGATTTTTCAGCTCAACCTAGATTAAAAATAATTTTAGAGCTCTATCTAACACAAATAACTAAAATTCCTGCAACCGCCACTGCATGGCACCATATTGATTTATCCCGGTTCTTGATTGATGCAAGATCTTAGTGTTTCTATATTTTCTTCCTATGTATATAATTTTTACAGGAAATGCTAGGGTGACCACATTCCCTTATCCCTTAGTGTCTCATTATGTTTACCATTTGATGGAACACATCCACGATCTATAATGCGAGGGGCCCACATGAATCCGTCTAATGTACTGCATTGTGGGTATGCCAATGGCCACGTTTGATGGTTAGAAGAAAATGGGGTCGACCAAGTTATACTGTAGGCTTATGAGTTTCATGATTCCAGTTAACTGCAAAATCGTAGATTGATTTGTAGTATCTTGGAAATTTGTTTCAGGAACTAGGCGTTAGCCCATCCATCCCAGTTCATGCTGTTCTTCATGACTGGATTAGACACACAGATGGAAAGCTGAGTTTCCTTGGGTTTGTCAAGTTGTTGCACGGTGTCTCTAGCCGGTCTCTTGCAAAATCTCAATAACACTCTTCCACCAGGCAATTATCGTCGATTACCAGTTTCTCTGTGCTTGTCTCTGCCTATAAAATAGCAGAAGAAAAGTGGTCAACATACTTACTAATCCTTCAGTATGAGAAACTTCCACTATTTCAAGAATGGCACAGCACTTTCCATTTTGGAACTGGTACTGCACTAATAGCAGCGGTTGAAGTAGCGACTGTTGTAGTATTTGAGACACAGGAATTTGAGTTCCCACTGTAAAGTTGTAGCCTAGATTTGTCTTCAGTTGCTGGTTGAGAATATTTCTCAACTGCTTACGATCTTTTTTACCTGAGATATGTGCCGACATATTTTTCTGCGATTGTCCTGTATGGTCTGATGTGCTCTAATTTGTATTGTAGTTATGGGATTGGGTTCAACTTAACTTTCCAAGGGTCTGTTTGGACAGCCATAAATGGAAGGCAGTGGGAGCTAGTGAAATTGCCTGATTTTCTTTGTCAGATAGATCTGATCTTTGGAGCTCGATTGAACTTGAAGTAAACCAAGTTTGAATAACTTTCTATTTAGGACCATCTGATAATTATGTAAGAACAGTAGTCATCCAGCTAAATTTTACTGTCGTTTTGCTTTTTCTAGAAAGGCCGAAAGATTTTACATGTGCTGACAACAAAAAAATGACAGTTTGTATGTGCTGACAACAAAAACAATGGACAGTTAATACACATGCATGGAAGTAGGGGTGCAATCGAGCCGAGCCGAGCCGAGTTTCGGCATGTTCGGGCTCGGCTCGCCTCAAAAACAATGAGCTCGAGCTCGGCTCGAGCTCGTGACGAGCTGCAGAACTCGAGCTCGAGCTCGGCTCGATAGGTATTTTCGGAGCTCGAGCTCGGCTCGTTCGGCTCGTTTATGAAACAAATATATATAAATATATATATATAAATAAATATAAATATGTAAAATATATATATATATAAATATATATATAAATATATTATATAATCGAGCTCGCGAGCCAATTCGAGCCGAGTTTCGACTAGCTCGAGCTCGGCTCGTTTATGAAACGAGCTCAGGACTCGAGCTCGAGCTCGGCTCGTTTTTGTCTTGAACCGAGCCGAGCCGTTATCGAGCCGAGCTCCGAGCCGCTCGCGAGCGGCTCGGATCGTTTGCAGCCCTACATGGAAGGTAAGGAAACGATCTTAATTGTTGCTCATACCCACAAAAAATGTAAATCCCCGCACATATTGTGAGAAATTATAAGCCAAGTTAAAGGTGTTGGAGGATTCTCCCATTAATTTCACCTCTCAATACTTTTTAAGACATTTTTGCTTAGTAAACGCCCATAAAATGTATTTTTTCACTTTCTTGCAGTTTTCTCCTTTTCTCCCACTAATCAAATGAACCTTCATATGTTGTGTTTTAAGAGGGTAAGGAAGAGAAAAGGAGGAAATTATAAAATAAAAAAAATTCATTGGCTAGTTTGAAAAGAAAAAAGAGGATAAAATAACAAATTAAAGCATTGAACACTTTAAATTTTCCTTAATACTTTCTTTACACTTTTGTTTATAATTATTTTCATTTTGCTTATCTTCCTTTCCCTCTAAATCAAACATGAAACTTAGAATTTTCTTTTCTTTCCTTTTAAATATGGGAAATGGGTTTTGCACTCCACTATTTTATAACGAAAACACTACCGACATAGATGGTTTTTACATAGACATTACACAGATTTTTTGTGGGACCCACTATGTGATCCCTTAAAAATGATCCGAACCGTCCATTAATTTTAAATATTTTTAAGAAACCCTGTTAAAAATCAACTCAATAGAATACATGTAAGTGTTTGATCCAATCTTACAATTTTTCATTCAGAATATTGAGTTGATTTTTAACATGGTTTCTTAAAAATTAATATTTTAAAATTAATGAACGATTCAAATAATTTTGTGGGACCCTCTAGTGGGCCCCACAAAAAAATCTGTGTAATGTCTGTGTGAAAACCATCTGTGTGGGTAGCACTGTTCATTTTATAAGTACACTTCAAATATTGCCTTCTAGCGTTCTTATTGTGTGTAGTTTGAAGCACTAAAAGATAACTCTTGAAGTGTATTTATAAAAAAGCGAGGTGTAAAACTTTTTCCCTTAAATATTTTTCTACTAAAAGCATCTCAAGCCCTAACCCATTTTTTATTATCGATATTTGGCTGAAAATTGGGTCAAAAGCTTCATTTGGTTATTATCCATATTTGGCTAGGCTTTCATTAAGCTAAACAAAATTAAAAAACACAAATTTCAACACTTTCTTTTTATTTTTTATACACTTTCACACACTTTTATACATTTTTCACACTTAACTAGGACCCCATTCCATTAAGCACTAAAAGGACTTTTTAGGACTTTTTATTTTTGTTTTTATTTGAATTTTTTTCTCTTTTGTTAGTTTTGTGCCAATTTTTTTATTGCTGAAAAGTAAATTTTATCCAAATATTTTTAAAATGACCACTTTTAAGTAAAAAAAATCGACTCCACAAAAGTTTGGCGTAAAACGAACAATCACAAAAAAAATTTGAATGAGGACAAAATGTTCTAAAAGAAAAAGTTCTTAGCGTAATGGGGTCTAAAGCCCTCCTTACCCAATTTTCAGCCAAATTTGGGTTAGAAGCTTGATTTGGGTAAAGCATCTCCAATGTTAAACCCATATTTTTACCCAAATCTATTATTGAATGGCACACTTGTAATTAATAAAGTGACACATAATTGATGAAAGAGAAAATAGGGTTTAAAAAAATGGGAATGAGTTTGAGTCTCCCCAAATTTGGATAAGAATATGATATAACTCAACGAGATGGGTTTTTTAAGGGAGGCGGCTATTCGCAGTCCTAACTAGGGCTACTTGCGGTCCGGTTTGGTTCAGATTTCTAGGAATCTGAGGACCGAACCGCTAGTCATGGTTTTTACAAAATGAAATCCGTGTCCAGACCAAAAGTCCTACAGTCCGATTCCAATCCGATCCGTGACTCGCGGATCGGTTACGGTTTTGTCCACGGATTTTAGCAAAAATAAATCTCAAGCATTTATCCCACAATAAAAGAGAAGAAGGTGACATTCAAAATTAAGTTTAACACCACCAGAAAATACTTGTTACATAAACCACCAAAGGCTTACTTTAGAAATCAAATTCAAAAGAATCTAAAACACTAGTAGGATTGTCTCATCTCTATTATAAAACACAATGGTGTAGGGACAAGTTGTTGCAATGGTTGAGATTGAATTGATCCAATGGTTGAGGTGAAATTTTCCTTCTATTAAATTGTCCAGCCTCTTTCGTTTAATTACATAATTGCCACCGATCAAAATTACACCCACTTTCAAATTTGAAACCCTACTTCAGAAGAGTTCTCCTTCTCTCTCTTTGATCCTACACAAACACTACCTCACCCAGACCATCTCTCTTCTTCTCATGCGCCCTTTTCTCCTTCACCGTCCTCCACCACTCACGACGACACTGACCTGCCTTTTAAGCTCTCCACAATCGAGACCCCCTCGCCCCTCACTAGCTTTTGCTCATGGTTCGAATCTAACGGAAGGGTACAAATCAATTCCAATCAGGATGGGTAGTGCCGCAGGCACGGGTAAGCACTAGTTATAGTACATTACATAACATAAAAGAACCGGAAAAAAAACGAACTGCTGAAACTCAACTAGGGTTACTCGTAATTTATACGGAAAAACTAGGATTTACTCCTTATATTTTATGTTCATCTACACTATATCCCATTATTAAGATAAAATACTAAAATTGGTGGAAAAAAGTATTAACATTACAAACAATTTATTATATAAATACACACACATATATGTATTATTTATATAAAATAAATATCCCACGGTCTGGTTCGATTAATCCACGGTTTCGTAATGAAAATCCGTGAACCGAACCGCGAGTCACAGTTTTCTAATTTTTCAATCCGGTGTCCGGACCATTAATCCATGGACAAAATCCAAAAGGTACGGATCGGTTCGGTCCAGACTGGTTTCACGGTTCACCAGATTTTTTGAGCAACCCTAGTCCTAACCCCCCCCCCCCCCCCCCCCCCGAAGACCGCAGCACCACCCTGTCACACTTCCGTCCTCTCTTCAAGGTCTCTCTCTCTCTCTCTCTCTCTCTCTCTCTCTCTCTGTATAGTCACCAGTACTTCCAAACTGCAACCATTTTGAAACTTTTGGTAAAATCTAAAATTTGTAAATGTTGAAATTATGGGTTGATGACGAACATGTTTTATTGGGGCATTTTTGTCGAATTAGTTAACCCTAAACGACATTTAACTACTGAAATAGTTTACACACTTCAAAATTTTTAACCCGTAATTGTTGAGATAAAACGGAAGGTAAATGTCGAAAACAAAGTAGGTTTAGATTCTCCAAAATTTAGATTCTGTATGAAGTTATTAATTTCAGTTGATAAAAACTGAAGAATTATACATATATCGGTTGTTAGATGTTGAAATATGCCTAAGCTGGGCTTCATAATTTACGGAAAGTAGATGCCGAAATTGGTTAACATTTTAGGTAACCAAAAACCATATTAGTTGCATATTTTCGGTTTTTGAATGTTGAAATTGTTATTGTTGGAACTGTGCTTTGTATGTTAATTAGGTGCTGGAAAAGCCTATGAGTGGTGAAACTGGTTTTAGGACATAACACTTATAGATTTCAAGAGTATTATTGGCATTCGTAACTTTTTTTTGCCTTTTCGGACTTCTAAGTTTGTATTACTGTTATTATATGCAGGTTATTATGCGTCCACCATGTGGAGTTCGAGGCCGGGGCCCTCCCCGAAGCACATCTACAGGAAGAGGAAGAGGTTGTCCATGAGGACGAATCTGAAGCTGCTGAGGTAAATTGCTTTCAATAGTTTTGTTTATTGTGACGAATTGAGGTAGTTTTTAGTAATCGGAGATTGACAACAAAATTTTCTCTTTTAAGTTACCTAGAATTTGGCTTGGCTTGCTTTTTAATAACTGATATACCGCACATTGTTTCTTTTCTTCTTGTTATAATTGTTGAAAAATTGTGTACAAAAAACTAAAATATGTAAGTACTTTCAGTAACCAGAAACCAAAATTGTTTACAAGTTTCACTAATCATAAACCGAAATGTTATAATTATTTCGGCAACCAAATGTTGAAATTCTAGCAAATTATTTTTTTCCAACTTTACACTAAGTCAGTAATTTGTTTTTGTATTTTATGAACACTAACTTGTATTATTTTCATATATGTGTTGGTTATGCATACACCGCCTCGAGTTTGAGGTCAAGGAGGTCGAGGTTGGGGCTGGGATGGCCGAAGTGCATCCACATGAAGAGGAAGATGTTGTCGTTGAGGACATACTTGAGGATGAGGTATTTTATCTTTTTTTGTTTTATGAAAACTAACTTTTAATGTATTATTTTCATATACGGTTACAATATTTTTAAACGAAATGATACGTTCGGTAACAAAAAACTGAAATCTGTAATTACTTTCGGTAACCAAAAACCAAAATTTTTTACTAGTTTTAGTAATTTGAAACCGAAATGTTATAATTATTTCGGCAACCAAATGTTGAAATTTTGGCAGATTATTTTTTTCCAATTTTACAATTGCTAAGTAGTTTATTTTTGTATTTTGTTAAACACTAATTTGTATTATTTTCATATACGTGTAGGTTATTGGTCGATAACCTCGAGTTCTAGGAGGAGGTCGAGGTCGAGGCTTGGGCCTGCCCGAAGCACAGCCACAGAAAGAGGTAAACTTTTTTCAATTTTATACTTGCTTTCAATAATTTTTTTAATCTTTATTTGTTCTATGAACACTAATTTGTATTGTATTATTGGCATATATGTGTAGGTTATGGGTCCACCGCCAGTAGTTCGAGGCCGATGTCGACGTCGAGGCCGGGGCCAAGCCGAAGTGTAGCTACATGATGATGCGCCTTTGGATGTGGGTGGTCCAAAGGACCTATCCTTGCTAAAGAGTTTTCGCATGCACATGGCTAAAGCCATTTTGGAGGAAGAAGAGAGGAGTACATTGAGATTGCATCAACACTCGGTTCTTTTGGGTAGTTAAAAAAGACAGGTTCAAACAAAAGATTGTGATTGCTGTTAAAGACTGTGACAATCCAACCTTCCAACCCCTTAACACATCCCAGTTCGAATAGGCATTCACATTTCCTAGTTCCTGTGATGCGCTATCTTTGCCTTTGGTTCTTTGTCATTCTCTTTGGCATTGCCACCTTTGTCCTTTGCCTTATTGATATACGGTCTATACTTTCCACCCCGTTCACACGCAAACCGCATCCTTGGCCTTCAGTTTTTTGCCATTCTTTCCGACGCCTTAATGATAATCACAAACCCATTTTTTTTACCAGTAGATATTATCCAATGTCTCAACTCATCTTCGGATGGAAAAACCTACAAACATGATTGAACAAAAACATTCAATACCAGTAAAAAAAACAAAATCAAAAGAATCAATAATCATCCACCTGTTTGAAAACCCTCACATTCCCCATCGTAAACTCCCCTATGAAATCATATAGGGCCACTGGACCTATGTGGTTGCCGTGCGTTGAAGTATCACCCTGAAAGTATAAAAAATTGAAAAGTCCATTTAAAAGAAGTTTTCTAGCTCTCTGAATCTGTTTCGGTAATTAACAGTCGACAATACCTACAAATTTTGATAAATAACTATCGAAATTTAATCTATATTTCGGTAAGTGAAAGTCGAAAATATACTTACAATTTGGTATCTAACTGCCGATTATTACTAAATGAAAAGTGAATACTAACACTTCGGTAACTAACTGTCAAAAACAAGTTTCAATTTCGATGTCGAAAATATGTGCACAATTCGGTAACTAACTGCCGAATTCTAGTAAAAATAAAACATGTGTGTACATATACGAAAATTCTACATACATTTTGGTAAATAGCTGTTGAAAATAAGATTATATTTCAGTAACCACATATCGGAAATGCGTCTACATATCCGTAATTAACTGCCGAACTAGAGTAAAACAAAAATAAGATACATATATTTCGGTAATTGAATGCTGAAATTATATCTTAATTTCGGTAACTAACTCTCGAACAGTGTAATTGTTTACTGTAGTTAACTACCAAAATGACTTAACTTATTCGGACTTGAAACACCAAAAAACTGGTTTAAAAATTTGTAAATTAGGAGGTTGGCCATTGTGAACGGAGAAAATTTACCTCCTCACGCGGCTTCCAAGGTACAATGTCCCTCACAACATCTTTCTTCGCCTCAGCCATCATATCGTTGTCGATAGAATTTGATTTGATTTCAATTTTGAAATCATAATCTAGAAGTGGGTCATCTTTTTTTTTCAATTGAAGGACTGGAACCTTCTATTGATACAATATTTGGCTCCTCCATTGAGATTAAAATGATAAACAAGCTTGAAAGAGAGGAGAAGAGAAAGGATGAAGATGAAAGAAGAAAAAAGGATGGATTTTGATTCCTCAAAACAAGCTTGAGAGAGAGGAGAAGAGAAGAAGAAGAACAAGAAGAACCAGATGACTAGTTCTGTTTTTTCAAACGCGATGAATTTCAGGGGAAAGGGAGGAAGATAATTTAGAGGTTTTGGTTATAAGGGCATGTAAGTCATTTCATGTATAAGTACAAGGGCAAGTAGGTCATTTTGCATTGAGTCATGTTGTAATCAGTTGAAAATTTTTAGTCTCTCTTGTTCGGTTATGGGTTTGAAAAATTTTTGGATTTGGATTTTGGGTAATGAATGAGGAGAGAAAATAGGGTAATAATTTGGAATATGAGTAATGAGTGGAGAGAAATAAAGAGATAAATGAGATTAATGATTGGATATAGGGATAATGAGTGGAAAGATAAATAAAAGTAATGATTGAAAATATAAATAATAAATGGATTTGGAACCGAACAAGCGCCCCGGAGAAAATAAAAGATTGCAAATGTCTTTTAAAACTTTTTACTCAAATTTTGGGCATGGATAATAAAAAAATGGATAAGGAACGGAAATGAGAGGACTTTGAATTTCAACGGTTACGGGGAAGGATGGCCGAATTTCCGACGGTGGAATGGTGAAGAAATATTGACGAACCTCTATTTCGTCGATTGACGGAATACTTCTGTACGTCTCTCTCTCTCTCTCTCTCTCTCTCTCTCTGTGGACATGACCGAGAGGAGAGGTAACAAACGAACTTATATTCAAATCTCTTCATCTTCTTCTGGAGATGATGAAGAAGAGGAAGAAGACCGAAGCGAATCACAATCAGAATCAGAATCAGAAGAATATGATGGCAGCGACGATGACGAATGTGTCGAGATCAGGGCTTCTTCTACTCCCTGGTACTTGTCGTATATATATTTATTTTTATTATTTAATTGTGCTTACCTGAAAAAAAATGTCAGAGGGAGAAAGAATACAAACATGAATAAATTAGTTTTGTATTTATCGAGGCAGTGACGACGAAGAAAGTGGAAGTGATGACGAGGATGATGAATCCGACGACGACAAGGACGAGAATGATGAATCCGACGAGGAATCTCGCTGCAATAGCGTCATCCGCCTCCTCCGAGGTTAGGTTTTTCTTCAAATGGTTGATGGTCTAAATTTCAATTTTTGCTTAAGCATTTTAGTTTACTGAATTATTTTGATGTGAAAGTCCGTGAATCATTTGGTATATAAAACTGAAGATATAGAGTGGTTTTTTTTTAAGGTTAGAAAATAAGAGGGATTTAAACACACCTCTTTGGCGGAAAACATACAAACCTAGAAAGACTGGTTGCTTGATTACGAGCCTCACACGCACTTGTGAAACCAACTCGTCAAGAAGAGAGACTACTAGAGCCCCTTTGATATTCCACACTCTAAATTCCAAGGCACAAGATGGTAGCCTTTGAGAAAAGACCACAAGAGAAGAGTCTCTCACACACCCACACTGTAGCAAATCCTTCTCTTTAATTGTCCTTTTTCTCTCGTCTTTTCCTTGAACGTAAAAAGGGGTGCTTTATAGGCACTTTTCTCCCTACACTCATGCATGGCATGTAGTACAAATGTACATACAAGTGTAAGACAAGGAAAAAAAGGGACATGTGGGATAAGAGTGGAAGATGGGCAGCCACCCACATGGGTGTTGACTTATATCTCTCACTCACACATGTTGGTAAGGCTGGAAACTAATCTCTTCTCAATCTTGCGTCTCATTATCTAATCGTACATAAAATAGAGCTTGTGATCGGACGAGAAAGTTTAGAATATGAGTGCTATATTAAGTCACCATCATACTAACATAGCACGTCACTCATGATATCTCGCCTAAACCCCAGACTGCTTGAACACACCAAATCAATCATCTTTAATCCCTCGTGAGTCCTCACTCAAAACAATGCTTGAATCTCCAATCAGCGTCTATGTTCTCAGGATTACTTTGAATAACAAATATTCAAACATAATCAGCCGGACTATGAGCTACATAGCTGAGGTGTGTTACCAAACAATCTTCCCTAACCTCTTTGTGGGGCTCCGATGAACGTGGCTCGGTTCCTCTGGAATTGTTGTTCGTCTGAATCTAGCCTCGTTCCCTTGAACCTAACCTACACCACGAAGCACGACTAAAGATCACACCGGAGGAGCCCCGGAATGGCCCTCCGGCATGAGGATGAGAATAGTGCAGAGAGAGGAAAGCAAAGGACCAGGGTTTCGAGGGTAGGAGACGATGTACCTTTTAGGGCGGCTATCCCTTGGTATTTATAGAGGGTTCTTGGCTTGCTCTCCAAGTTTGTCTATGCGTTTGACACGCTTCGGCTGACATCACCCGTGACGTAGCGGATAAGGCGGTTAGTGTGAGCTGTCATTGGAGACATGGCCGAGCCCAGTTGCCTAGCTCCGGGCCGAGCCGAGCCGAGCTTCGAGAGAGCATCGTGGGAGATATGGCCGAGCCTAGTTGCCTAGCTCTAGGCCGAGCCGAGCTTCGAGGGAGCTTTGTGGGAGACATGGCCGAGCCTAATTGTCTAGCTCCGGGCCGAGCCGAGCTTCGAGGGAGCATTGTGGGAGACATTGCCGAGCCTAGTTGCGTAGCTCCGGGTCAAGCCGAGCTTCAAGGGAGTATTGTGGGAGACATTGCCGAGCCTAGTTGCGTAGCTCTGGCCGAGCCAAGCCTCGAGGGAGTTGTCGAGGGAGACATGGCCAAGCCTAGTTGCCTAGCTCTAGGCCGAGCCGAGATGGACCGTGGAGGGTAGCATCGTGGCCTTCCATCGAACGTAGTGACTGTGGCCGAACCAGAATATTCGGACCACTACACTCTCATCTCGGTCCGCTTAAACTAGACTGTTTTCCTAGACATGCTCCGCTGGACTGTATCGATCATGGCCCTTGGAAATCATGCTAAAGTAGCAACATCGAGTTCTCACTTCTTGACGTAGAGTTAG
Organism: Rhododendron vialii; assembly: GCF_030253575.1. NCBI lineage: Eukaryota > Viridiplantae > Streptophyta > Magnoliopsida > Ericales > Ericaceae > Rhododendron > Rhododendron vialii. The sequence goes on from NC_080566.1 coordinate 18,960,501, forward strand.
GTTCGAGGGCATTGTTTAGACCGTGCAATGGTCTCTGAGGGCTGACACAGTCCTAGAGCAGGGATCAACTAGCCACTCCCTCATATAGTCGGCAATAGCACATACAATATGTATGCTACAGCATAACTCCCGCTAGATTGTGCTGTCACTCTTGAATGCCATACGAATCTTAGTCTAGTTGCCCCGTTGGCACTCAACTTGAATTTCTTTACACAGTCGCCTATCAAGCGCTTGTTTAAGATTTCACATTCGGCTTTTTCAAGCTTCATGAATTCGTGGAATGACTTAATTATCAACTTTTAAAAAAAAAAATTAAAAAGTCTAATCTTGGATGATATAAGGTGACATCAAAATAAGTAAATGAGTTTTGTCTGCTCCACAGGCAGCAATATTCTTATCTTGCTTGCTCTTTAAGCACCAAGATAAATAATGTCTCATCTTGCTCGCTATCTAAGTGCCAAGGCGATCACCCGTGTGAGTGGGTCGATCTTAGCCTGGTGACATATGTTTCTGTGTACAACTTTATAGTATGCATCATGCCATAGAAATCACATCTATGTAAAGAACTCATAAGGTGCTCATAAACATACATCTCACAAAGTACATAGTCAATAAGGTGTCTACAATACGTATCAAAGCCTACAAAGTCCCAGACTCCTTACATGAGTCTGAAAGACATCTGTACTAGTGGCTTTTGTAAGTGGGCCTGCCACCATCCTACTGATGGAGAGATGATGTAGAGTCACCTCTCCTCGCCCTACCATGTCGCGATGTAGTGACATCGAACATCTATGTGTTTGGTTCTACCATGATACTTGGGATCTCCTTTGTATAAGCTAGAGCTGCTGTGCTATCACAGTGAACCATGACAACTTCATCTGCCGAAGTTGTGACTTTTTCTGCCCTGAAGAAATCTCTTCAACCGAACAGCTTCTTGCACTGCCGCAGAACAAGCAACATATTCAGATTCCATTGTGGACAGAGCAATGCAAGACTGTTTCTTACTAAACCAAGAAACAGCTGCTCTACCAAGCAAGAATGTGTATGCAGTCGTGGATTTATGCTCATCTCTGTCACTGGCCCAATTAGCATCACTGTAACCTTTCAAATCTCAAGCTACCTCTCTGGTAGTGGTAGCAGAGAACAAGATCCGGTGTCCCGAAAAGATGTCGGAGAATTCTCTTAAGTTCTTAACTTCTAACCAATGAACATATCCTGGGTTACTCTGGTAATGATTGGCCATACCAACTGCGAAGCATATGTTCGGTCGAGTACACAACATAGCATACATCAGATGTCCAATTGCACTCGCATAAGGTACATTTGCCATTTTTTCTTTTCTTCATCACTTTTTGGACAATTGTCCAAGCTCAACGTAAATCCCTTCTCTATAGGAGTGTCAACGGGTTTTGACTTGTGTATGAAATTGTTCTAAGACCTTCTTAATATAAGTCTCTTTGGACAAATTGTGAAGTCTTTCAGAACAATCCCTTAGGATCTTAACTCCGAGCACGTAATTTGCCTCACCCATGTCCTTCATCTCAAAATTAGAAGACAACCGCCCTTTGGTGGTGACAAACAACTCCATATCATTTCTGGCTATTAATATGACATCAACATATAATGACAAGATTACAAACCCTCTTCTGATCGTTTTACATTCACACAGTGGTCTTAATCCATAGATGGAACATTTGAGACGGCATTTTTTGTGCTATTGTCCCTCAACCACAAAGCCAATTGGCTGATCCATATAGATTTCTTCGTCTAGATCTCCATTGAGAAATGCAGGTTTCACATCCATTTGGAATAACTTTGAATCTAAATGTGCAACAATAGCTAGAATGAGGCGAATAGAGACAAACCTCACCACCAGGGAGAATGTCTCTTGATAGTCCATACCACCTTTAGCCACGAGATGGGCCTTATACTTGTCCATTGATCCATCAGCCTTGCGCTTAATTTTTAAGATCCACTTATTTCCAATGGTCTTACACCCAGCCGAAAGATCAACCAACTCCCAAACTTGGTTACTGTCCATGGAATTCATCTCATCTTTCATAGCAGCTAATTCCTTGTAAGTAGACTCATTGATCTCATCAAGGTCTACTGGAACACACATGAAAGTGTTCCCCTCAATCTCAAAATGTCGCCGAGGAATTATTCCACGTTCACTTCTACGTAATTGAGATCCTTGAGAGTCTGATTCTGGTGCTGCACTCCCACTAGGAGACAAGTCACTCCCACTATCTTTGGCGATGTCAGGATGAATTACTTTCCCACCCTCGCTCAAAGATAATGGAACTCCCTCAAGTAGTCAAGTTCTTGTAACTCATAAAGTTCAAGATCTTTCTTTTCTTCACCTATGCTAGGAAAATTTTGCTCAAGAAAAATGACATCTTGTGACTCAATTTTAGTCATTCCTCTGATAGGGTGTTCACCATACATTAGATATCCATTAGAGCAGTCAAAATATCTTATGAAAACTTGTTTGTTTGCTCTAGGGCAAAGTTTCCCATATCTATGGGAAGATGTGTGAACAAAACCCGCACAACCCCAAGATCGCAAATGCTCCGAATCTGTCTTTGCTCCGATCCATAGCTCATATGGAGTTGTGGGAACAGACTTGGGAGGCACACCATTAAGGATGTAGGCAGCAGTTAAAAGGGCATCCCCCAAAAGAATATTTTGTGGTTAGCTTGCTCCATCATCAACCTAACCATATCCAATGAGGTCCGATTCCTTCTTTCCACAATGCCATTTTGTTGCAGCATTCCAGGAATTGTTAATTGCCTGCGTATCCCCTTAGCCTCGCATAATCCTTGAAATCGATGAGACAAATATTCGCTACCACAATTACGAAGGGTTTTTAAAGTTTTTTTCTTTCTGATTCTCAAACCTTTGATGAAAAGTGTTTGAAGCAATCCAATGCTTCAAAATGATGGGAGATTAGATAAACGTAACTGAAACGTGAATAGTCATCAATAAATCGGAGCAAGCAAGAGGCGCCTTAGCGTGCCTTCACATTCATAGGTCCACAAATGTTAAGAGTGAACTAGCTCTAAAAGATAAGATGCTCTGGGTGCCTTTCCAAAAGGCTTCCTACAGACTTTTCCAGCTAAGCATGGCTCACACACAAGTAGGCTTATACTAGCGAGAGACCTCAATAGGCCTTTCTAGGTAATCTAGCCATTCTATCTTTACCTATGTGTCCTAGTCAGCATGCCATGTCATAGAATCGGCATCATCATCATTATAAGCCATGTAAGAAGATGAAGAATAATCTAAGTCCAACATGAAAAACCCATTTGGTTGATACCCACATCCGTACAAAACTTTATTTAGGTACATCTCGAACATGGAATTTTCAAAACAAAAAACTGAAACCAAGCATTAACAAACAGGAAACTGATAATACATTGAACACCAAGTGCAAAAAGTACATCATGGAGGAGTAAGGTGCGCCGTGCCCTTGATGCATCTTGAGTTGGTACACTCCAACTCCAAGAACAACTTCCCTTGTGCAGTTACCCAATGTGATAAGCTGAATAATTTTTTTTTGGGTACTTCGGAATATGATATACTGAGTATTTGCCGGTATGCTTCTCTAATCTATGAACCCTTATCGTTCTCTTGCTACATGCCTGATTGCTCTTTTTTGTTTTGATAAGTAGATTATATTACCAAGAAGTCATTAAGGGAATGCCGCCCATATACAATTGAAGACCACGAGACAAAAGGGGCCTATACACTTGCACTCCTATTCGACCGAAAAAGCTCAAACCAATCTAGAAATTGGTCAAGTTATGGAAAATAATCATACATGCCTGATTGCTCTTACAATCCATCCAGGGGGAGAGTGAGCAACAAGTGCATGTGCACAAACCCAAGTAGGGAGAGAGTTGAGTTTAAGGTCTACCTCCTTTGGCTCAGTGCATTCACGAGCAAAGTGACCCAGCTTTCCACAGTAAAGCATTTCAATTTCGACCTGTCCTTTTTTCCAGAATGCTTGCCTTTGGGGTGCTTCGCAACATTGCCCTTTTGGGCCCAAGGTTACTGTTATAGCATCCAAATCCAAACCAATTGGCAAGGAATGGAGAGGTTGCCCAGGCTCATATACTAGTTTTGGGAGGAGATTATTAACCGATGTGTGACAAACTCCAACACTCCCCCGCACGTGCGACCCTCGACTCGCACGTGGAGAGGTAAACAAATGATCCATAACACTTGGATCACAACAAACAATGATGTTGGCAAGGAGTGGAGAGGCCGCCTAGGCTCATATACTAGTTTTTGGAGGAGATAATTAACCGATGTGGGACAAACTCCAACAGTTACCAGCTTTCCCTGCACGCTTTCCTTGTCCTTTGCGCTTAGCCTTGAAAGGCTAGCACTGCCCAACATCGGTGATATGAAGCATAGTAAGCTTTGGAAGCATGCCCAAGTGCTTTGCTTCTAGCTCGAGGTGTTGAGAAATATCAACAAAAAAATTTATATTTTCGCTGTGTCATCATAAGCTTTGATTTGCCCCCTAGATAGAGGCAATGAAGGTATGACAACGGTAACCTCCCTGTCACCTGCTGCTTATCAGTAAGAGCATAATAGACACCTTTCAACTTACAAATTATAGTTGACATCGCTATCAGATGCTTAGTCATCGTGTGCTTAGGGTCCATCACATAGGCGTCAAACTTCAAAGTAAGAGCCCGCAACCTAGTTGTTGATGTCGTCCCATAGGCAATTTTAAGCCGCTCCCACATTTCTTTAGCAATCTGGCAATCAACAAAGCCCCTTGGATATCATCCTACATGATGCTCAACATGGTAAAGCGCGCAGTCGTTTTTGAACCATGTGTTGTAGGCTTCCATGTCAATATTCTATTGGGCATCATTTCCCTCAAATGGCTCATCAGGCTAAACCATTGAATTTGTCAATGTTTCCATGACTTCCTGTTCATTGAGCAGATATTGAATATTTCTTTGCCATGTGTCGTAATTGACCCCATCAAGTTTCTCTCCTCTGTTGAGATCTGCAATTACGTTTTTAGTAGCCATTTCTCTTCAATCATGCGCATATGATATCCTTTCTTACGTAGTAAAATCAAATTAGCATATGATATTCTTATTTTTCTCAAAAAATCTAATTAGCATATGATATCCTTCATCAAATTATAGGGTCATATTGAATTATCCTTACAACTCAGGGGTCCCTATGGTACTATCTTTAAAATCTCAATGGATATATATATAAACATATACACACACACAAAACCTCCTATAAGGGCGGCCTTAACTTGTTAAGGTGAGGACCTCTCTTTTCCCGATCGAATTTCGATGATCTGAGCCGCTCAATGTCTTTAGAACGTTATTTTAAGGGTACTTGCGAGAAATTGAAAAAAAAATGTCCGGGAAGGGCTTTATCTGAGCAGTTTTTGTTTCTTTTTTATCAAACAGTTCAAATAAAAACTGCTCGGATGAAGCCCTTCTCGGTCTTTCTTTTTTGCTGATTTCGCAAGTACCCCTAAAATTGCGTTCTGAACACATTTAGCGGCTCGGATCATCGAAATTCAATCGGGAAAGGGGAGAAAAGGGGAGGTCCGCAACTTAATACGGTAAGGGTGCCCTTACCTGAAGCTAATTGCTATATATATATATATATATATATATATATATATAGAGAGAGAGAGAGAGAGAGAGAGAGAGTTCTTTTCAGGTTTGGACGCCTTACTGTCCGGACCTCCCATTTCCCGATCGATTTTCGATAATCCGAGCTGCTCAATGTGATCAGAATGTGGTTTTAAGGATATCCGTGAGAAATCAGCAAAAAAAATGATCGGGAAGGGCTTGATCCAAACAGTTTTTTATTGAACGGTTCAGTAAAAAACTGCTCGGATCAAGCCCTTCCCAATCATTTTTTTTGCTGATTTCTCGCAGATACCCTTAAAATCACGTTCTGAACACATTGAGCGATTCGGATCATCGCAAATCGATCAGGAAATGAAAAGTCCAGACCATAAGAAAATCCGGGCGATTTTATATATATATATATATATATATATATATATATATATACGGGGGCGATTCAGGGAACAACTAATTAGACACCTAAAAAAACACCTCATAGTTTCCGATCAAATTTTGATGATCCAAGCCGCTCAATGTGATCAGAACGTGATTTTAAGGGTATCAACGAGAAATCAGCAAAAAAAAAAGACCGGGAAGGGCTTGATCTGAGCAGTTTTTATCTTAGATTTGATGAACGGTTCTATTAAAACTATACAAAACAAGCACTTCCGGTCATATTTTTTGCTAATGTCTCGCGGGCACCCTTAAAATCACATTCTACACACATTGAACAGTTTGGATCATAAAAATTTGATCGGTAACTATGAGATTGAGATTGGGGTGCCCCTTGAACCGCCTAATCTCACCAACTACCCCTTAATCTCCTTGGCCAAGTACCAACTAGTGACTACTCACCTAGTAATCGCCGATTAATCCCGATTTTTAGAACACTGCAATCATGTGCAATGATTGTAGAGAAATGGCTGCTAAAAACGTACTCCCTCCGTCCTACTTTAAATGTCCCGTACGGGGTTCTGTGCATTTTCAAACTCAAAAAACAATATTTTTAAATATTTCTACATTTTTTTTATTTTCTTACACCAAATTGAAGTCCTCAATGAGCACTTTAATTTGGTGTAAGAAATTTTAAAAAATAATATGTAGAAATATGTTTTTTGGGGTTTGAAACTGTACAAATTTACGTAGGGGACATTTAAAGTGGGACGGAGGGAGTGATTGCAGACCTCAACAGACCAGATAAACTTGATGGGGTCAATTGCAACACATGGCTGTGAAAAATTCAATATCTGCTCATTTAACAAGAAGTCATGGAAACACTGACAAATTCAATGGTTTAGCCTGATGAGCCATTTGAAGGAAATGTGTTCAGTATAATCTCAACATGGAAGCCTACAACACATGGTTCAAAATGGATCGCTCTGCGTGCTTTACCATGTTGAGCGCCATGTAGAATGATATCGAAGGGGGCTTTGTTGATTTCTAAAGAGATGCGGGTGGCTCTTCTCTAGTCATGTAACATGTTTCCAAAGATAAAATTGTTTTTTTCGAGACTAATTAACATGGGAAAAAATATGGCTCCCAAAGTTACCATTAAAACTTTTTGACGGGAACATAAAACTTCATAGAGGCGAATACAAGCAATATATGTGCTCTACAGTGTTCTAAAAGTCGGCTGCCTAGGCCGACTAGTCCCCGCTTAGGCACTAGGTGGTGGTACAATGCCTAGATTAGTCAGCCTACTAGTCGGCACTTAGTCCCTACCTAGGCACTAGGCAGCCCTTTTCCGTCCGACTAGCGCCTAGCGATCTTTAGAACATTGGTGCTCTGACCACTGTTAGAAAATAAGAGGGATTTAAACATACCTCTTTAGCGGAAAATATACAAACTGAGAAAGACTGGTTGCTTGATTACGAGCCTCACGCACTTGCGAAACCAACCCATAAAATAGATAGACTACTAGAGCTTGATACTCCACACTCTAAATTCCAAGCACAAGATGGTAGCCTTTGAGAAAAGACCAAGAGAGAAGACTCATTGATACACCCACACGGCCACACTATAGCAAATCCCTCTCTCTAACTGTCCTTTTTATCTCGTCTTTTCCTTGTACGTACAAAGGGGTGCTTTATAGGCACTTTTCTCCCTGCATGGCATGTAGTACAAGAGTATATACAAGTGTAAGACAAGAAAAACAAGTCCTTACAACTTGTTCCAAAAAGGGACATGTGGGATAAGAGGTGGAAGATGTGCAGCCACCCACATGGGTGTTGACTATATTTCTTTCTGGGAATTAACCGGATTGCTCGTGAATATGTGCATGTAGCTTAAGCTGAAGCTCGCATTGTTTGAGACCTTAATGGCGAAAATGAATTCATGTAGGAGATCGCAATTGATTGGGACTTAAGGCTCGTTTTTTGGTTTAGTTTAAAAAATGTTTGGATGGCAGGAATCAAAGAGAAGGAATTAAAAGCTGATCCACCGAACTCTATTATTTGTTAGAGAATAGATAACGGAGAATCTGATCAATGGAGAAAAGGTTTTGCTTTATTTGGAAGAATGACTCCTGCCTTAAGTAGGTAGCGGAGAATCATTTTGCAAATCCAATGCATTCGGAATGGTGGAATCATCCAGAATCACCTTTCCATTGCCCCTCTAACTGAGCCTTACACTCTGTTTGGAAGTTGTTGAAAGATTGAGTAAAAGAAGGAAAGTAAATAGGAGAGAGTGTAGAGAACCCGAGAACATCAACTGGCTAAAGCCAGAGTTAAAAACCGAGAAAAAAGGAAGGAGACATCTAACAACCAATAGCTCAAACAAGATAAGCAACCTGGAATTTCCAAATCAACCTCTCAGCAATCAATACCGTAGCAGAAGCATTCACACTCAGAGGAAGTTGCTTGTTAACAGGTTTACGCTTGAATGCTTGATCACTCCAGCTTGAATTGATTCTGGCTCTACTGGCATTCTTAATCTTTGCAATGACATTATACAAGCCCAGAGCTTTGCCTTTGAAATTTCTGGCACTTCCTTCACCCACAAAAAGTATGTAGTAGCACGAGAAAGCTTATGGATTAAATCTTAAAAGGTTCCCGTTTTGAATTTAGAGTGTCTCCACATCTGAGAATGAAATCGCTATTGAAAATTAAGTATGGGAGCTTCTCTCTCTTTTTCCCTTGTTCCTCTGCCCCCCCTCTTTTTTATCTCCCTGTTTTAAAGCTAAATGCAGATTGGGTCATAGGACACATGGTATGTAAAACCTTTTCATTCTACCTAGTTTGCAATATTAACACTTCATTGTACCATTATGAAATATCTTGCTTTTTTACATGAATGAGCGAGTCGAATATTGTTGATGCACAGCCACCAAGGTTCAAAAACGATCTCTTTTCAAAGGTTTCTTTTGTTATGCAGAAAGGAGTGGTTTGCAAGAATTAAATCTTAAAGATTGCAGAGCTTACTTACGGAAGCATGGACTGAGAATAACAGGGACCAAGGTAGAATGTATACAGAGAATCATGGAGCACTGGAGGTCAGTTGCTACAAGCCACATAAAATCGCTTTCAACCCTTGTCTGCTAGAACTAGTGCCTTGGAGTCAGTTGTATAGATACGTCATTTTTCTGGTGGCTGAGACCTTTTGTTCAGGTTCCATAAAGAAAGTTTGCTAGTGAGATTAAAGGAATTAAAAAAACATCAAAAATAAAAGGTGGGATTACTCCAGCTAGAATGGAAAATGGCCAACTCTCAACAGCATGCTCTGCCATGTACTCAAATAGCTTTTAGGCACCAAGGACAAGCAATATTGGGATCTTTGGATACTTGTTCAACATCTTTCTCATAAGGAGATGATAATGTCAAAACCCATTTTGTTTGTGCCAAAACTCATTTTGTTGCTTCCAAAACTCACACTAAATATATCCGTAATTGACCTATTTGTCCTTATAACTTGTAAGTCCTAACTGTTAAATTGTTAGGGGTTTTTTTGTTATGTATCTTTTAGATAGGGGTATATTTGTACTTGTACCTTTGTCCCTATATATACAAAGTGTGAGAGAGGGAAACCTAATTTGGATTGGCTCTCATTTTTTCCCCAAAATTCACATGGTATTAGGAGCTCCAACGATGTACCTGGCGCCTACCTTATCATCCTCCGTCAGCCTCTTCCGATGCCGGCGAGTCCTCCGTCAGCTCTTTCAGATGCCGACGAGTTCTCCTTGAGCCTTTTCTGACATCGTTGTTGCTGACCCACTCCTTTTTCCAGCCATTTCGGCACTGGGTACTGCTCGTTTCCAGTAGCCCAGACCTTTTCCAACCACCACCAGACATCTCTGGCCCTAGCCGACCATTACCCACCTTCCGGCGACCGTCGTAGTGGCTGTTTTCTGATTTCGAGCCTGCCACAGTGATTTCGAGTCAGATCCGTGGTTTTTCAAGCTCGAAATTCACTAGGCTACCTTCGCCAGGCTCTCGCCAGTCGCTGTACGATCGCCGACGACACCTCTGACAGCTTCTGCGAGGTTCTTCGTTGAAGACCCAGTACAACCAAGGCCTCCAACAGCTTCGCCTACTGTTCCGAAACGACTCCAGCCCATCTCCGACGACCTCCAGCTTTTTTCGACGACACCCAGCCTTTTTCCGACGACGCCAAGGCTCGCCGGAGGTCCGCCGGACCACCTACGACTGTCTGACCTTCGTACGTTCACTTTACAGCCACTGTTTACTGTACGTCTACTGTACAGGTACTGTTTGACTATTTACAGGTACATTTTAAGGGTTTTGTGCTATCAGAGGTGGTGTTTTTGGTTTATCAGAGGCTGGGGTTTGTGGGTATGTTGTTTTCGAGTTCATACGGGGTCGAATAGGTCACTGTTTGCCGCCGTTGCTATTTTTCAAGGCTGTCTAGTGTTGGGTTTATTGGGAATTGCAGTTTCTGAGTTGACTGGTACTGAGTTAGTGAGTTTAATTTGTTGATGGAATTTCACTGGGTTTGATTGAACTTGAATTGCCCATTTTTTGAACTTTAGAGGATTATTTGGACTTCATCTATCACTTAGTATAGTTTGAAGGGTTGTGCCTCTGTTATTAGTGGTCCGCAGTTTACTGTTACGACAATTTTGTAGTCCCTGTTTTTTGGGGGCTGTTTGGATATTATTTGCTACTATTCTGCCCTGTTGAGGCTGCTTATGTGCTGATTTCTGGGGCTGTTCTGTCCCACTTTGGTCTTCATTTACAATAGCTTGGCGCACTGGTTTAGGGAAAGCCTTGTTCTCTGTTTCTGGGCTCTTATTGCAGTTGTATTAGGGATCTCTAGTTCATCTATTGGGTGAGTGAAATCGGGCTCCGGTCTCATGGACAAAGTACTGTTCTTTTTGTTGGTATAGCGAACGATCTCAAGAAGAATGATCTCAAGAATGCTCTTTCTCAGGGGGAGTTACAAACTCTCAGACGCCTAATAGCTAAGCTTAACATTCCGTCTACCACAGCTTCCACCACTACCTTCTTTGCTCACACAGGTATCCAATCTAGTGCATCTACTGCCTCCTCTTCTCTTCCTTGGATAATAGATTCTGGTGCTACAGATTATATACAGGTTGTTCATCTGTTTTTGCCTCCTACTCTACATGTTCCGGTAAGGATAAAGTTCGAAGCGTAGATGGATCCCTATCTGCTATTTCAGGCAAAGGTTCCATTCACCATTCTCCAACCATCTCACTTTCTTCAGTTTTTCATGTTCCAAATTTTTCTACTAACCTTCCCTCTGTTAGTAGTCTTACTCATTCCTTAAATTGCTTAGTGACATTTTTTCCTACACATTGTGTCTTTCAGGAACTGGATACGGGGAGAGTGATTGGCAGTGGTAAAGCCCATGGGGGTCTATATTTTTTGGAGTCTGCACCTCGTTCATCTTTTCCACCTTTGTCATGTGGTCAAGCTCTTAAAACAAATGCTGGTTTTGCTCTTCCTTTGTTACATCAATGGCATCGGAGATTGGGTCATCCTTCTTTTGGGATTTTAGAAAAACTTTTTGCTAATTTAACTAAGCACTGTCCTAGGAGTCAATTTTTTTGTGAAGCTTGTGAGCTTGCGAAACATAAACGTTCCTTTTACGCTCCTGTTAACCAAAGAAGTGCTTCTCTGTTTATGGTTATCTACTCTGATGTTTGGGCTCCTTCTCCTGTCACCTCACTTTCTGGTTATCGATGGTTTGTCACTTTTATCGACCGTTATTCTCGTGTCACTTGGGTGTACTTACTTCGATCTAAAAATGAAGTGTTTTCGTGCTTTAAATCCTTTCATAAAATGGTGTGTACTCAATTTTACACTCACATCAAGATTCTCCGTAGTGATAATGGGACTGAGTATCTAGATGGGCTCTTTCGAGCATACCTTGATGACAATGGCATTCTCTTTCAGACAACTTGTGTTGGTACTCCACAACAGAATGGAGTTGCTGAATGTAAAAATCGTCATCTTGCTGAGGTAGCTCGCTCTCTCTTGCTCACTATGCATGTCCCTAAACACTTTTGGGGAGAAGCTGTTCTCACTGCAGCTTATCTTATCAACCGTATCCCATCCAGTGTTCTTCAGTTCAAAAATCCTCTTGAGTCTCTTCCTGTCAATTTTCGGGTCTCCTCTCTTCCGCCCAAGATTTTTGGTTGTGTGTGTTTTGTTTATGCCCCTAAACAACCTGGTGGTAAATTAGATCCTAAAGCCCGTAAATGTGTTTTTCTTGGCTACTCTCCTACCCAGAAAGGCTACAAATGCTATGACCCTCACGCCCGAAAAATGTTTGTTTCTATGGATGTCACCTTTTGGGAACTTAAGTCCTTTTATCTTTCGTCTAGTCCATCTCTTCAGGGGGAGAGTGACAGAGAGGAAGAGCTGTTGATATCTCATAATCAAGAGTCATGGTCTTACTTCCCAATGGCTTGTTATGATGAGGGGGAGAAGGAAAACTCAAGGGAGGAACCTATATCTGAAACAAGAGCAAAACATGACATTGGTGGCCGAGATGTTGATGACGATAGGCTTTACCCGCATAGGTTGCCTAACTTGCAGAAGTTTTCTTGACGGAAAAAAGGACAGCCAGCTATGATGCACGGACACGGACACCGACACGGACACCGAAACCGACACCGGGACACGGGAATTCTAAAAAAATGGGGACACGGACACGGCGGGGGACACGCCACGTGTATATTTATTTATTTATTTATTTATTTATATATATTTATATATATAAATAATTAATTAATTATAGTTTAGCACCCAGAAATTTAAAAAAAATATAATTTGGCCTCAAATTTTTTATAAAAAAATTACAATTTGACCCCCAAATTTTTCAAAAATTACAGTTTGGCCCCCAAAATTTTAAAAAAAATTACAGTTTGACCCCTGCCGTGTCCCCAGCGGTGTCCCCGCCGTGTCCCCCTCAAAATTTAATATTAAAATATGGGACACGTCACGTGGCGTGTCCCGTACGTATCTCCGAGGTGTCCCGCGGTGTCCCCGTGTCCTGACACTGCGATACTTCGACCTTTAGAGGTGTCGGTGCTTCATAGACAGCCAGCATGTGCGATGCCACCTTGCCAATCACTATCACCTACTTCGGCTCCAAGTCCAGTTTCTGATTCTTCGGCTGACTCATCTGGTAATGAACCATCCCTTCTTGTTTCTGATAATCTTGATGCTCCTATTGCTCATAGGAAAGGAGTTAGACAGTGTACTCAACATCTCATCTCACAGTTTGTTTCATATGATCATTTATGTCCTTCGTATCGTGCATTTGTTTCCTCTCTTTCTTCTATGTCTATTCCACAGAATTGGCACGATCATTTATGATACCTAAGTGGAAAGGAGATATGGTAGAGGAGATGACAGCTTTGAAAAAGAATGACACTTGGGAGTTAGTATCACTTCCAGGAGGAAAGAAATCAGTGGAATGCAAGTGAGTTTTCACTATTAAGCATAAGGTAGATGGGACGGTTGAAAGATACAAGGCGAGACTTGTTGCCAAGGGCTATACTCAGACATACGGAATTGACTACGAGGAAACCGTTGCTCCAGTAGCAAAGATGAACTCTATTCGAACCTTACTCTCTTGTGCTGCTAATTTGAATTGGCCTTTTTAACAATTCGATGTTAAAAATGCATTTCTTCACGGTGATTTAGAAGAAGACGTGTACATGGATATTCCACCAGGTTTCTCTTTGCAACCGAAGGGAAGGTGTGTAGATTGAGAAAGGCCCTCTATGGATTAAAGCAGTCACCGAGAGCTTGGTTTGACAGATTTCTTAAAGCTATGTTGAGATTTGGCTACCGACTGAGTCAGGCAGATCATACCATGTTCATCAAGGGAGGTAATGGCAAGATTGCTATTCTCATTGTCTATGTGGATGACATAATTATGTCTGGTAATTATGCAGAAGAAATACTCCATCTTAAGGCTCGTCTTGCTCAAGAGTTCGAGATTAAGGACTTGGGGTCATTGAGATACTTTCTTGGGATGGAGGTGGCAAGGTATGATAAATGTATCTTTATATTCCAAAGGAAGTATATTCTTGATCTCTTGGAAGAAACGGAGATGTTGGGGAGCATATAGATAAGGAAAGATATCAGAGGCTTGTGGGCCGCCTGATATACTTATCTCACATTAGACCAGATATTACATATGCCGTTGGAGTTGTCAACCAATTTATGCATAAGCCACGTACAGTGCATCTGGATGCAGTCTATCGTATTTTGAGATGTCTCAAATCAGCTCTAGGTAAAGGAATCTTGTTTTCCAATCATGGTCACTTGAGGTTGGAAGCATTTACAGATGCAGACTGGGCTGGTTCAGTGGATGATAAGCTCTCCACTTCTGGCTACTGCACCTTTTTTGGTGGGAATTTGGTTACTTGGCGCAGTAAGAAGCAGTCAGTGGTAGCTAGATCCAGTGCAGAAGCTGAATATAGGGCTATGGCGCACAGCGTGTGTGAACTTTTGTGGCTCCAAACCTTGTTGAAGGATTTGGAACTCTTTGACGATGGCCTTATGAAACTTTATTGTGACAACAAAGTGGCTATAAATATTGCTCATAATCCTGTGCAGCATGACAGAACGAAGCATATCAAGATTGATAGACATTTCATCAAGGAAAAGTTGAGCAAGGGTTTGATATGTATGCCGTTTGTAAGGTCTGAGGACCAGTTAGCTGATCTATTTACGAAAGGGCTTAGTAGTAAGATTTTTCATCCCATTGTATTCAAGTTGGGCTTGATAGATATCTTTGCACCAACTTGAGGGAGAGTGTTAAATTGTTAGGGGTCTTTTTGTTATGTATCTTTTAGATAGGGGTATATTTGTACTTGTACCTTTGTCTCTATATATATAAAGTGAGAGAGGGAAACCTAATTTGGGTTGGCTCTCATTTTTTTCCCAAAATTCACACTAACCCATATCCTTCAACACCAAGTCCCCCTCTTTTCAATGTTTCTTCTTCCTCCTTTGTTGCTCTGTTTCCCATTCTCAACTCATCCTACACCATTAAAGCCCTCATCAAGCTTGAGAGTGAGAAATCCTGAGCTAGTCGTTGATACAGGCTTAGATCGATCTTGACTCGTCAAGTCACGACGAATGAAATCAACCGAGTTGGTTGTTGGACCACTTCAAAAAACCTCGTGGCCTCTGCTTTTGAAGCAATTCTCGAGCTTGAGCTCTAAATAAACCTAATCTGAATGTAAATGAGCAATCCCAATTCAAATTTGGCTCCAGTCCAAGTAAAGGGTTCGTCAATGGTTGAATCTCCAATTGTCAGATTTAATTATAAATCGAACCTATTTTCGAAGCTCGAATATGTTATGTAATTTGAAGAACTCAAATTAGGTGAGAGAAGAAGTTGCATTCTCCATTGTTGAGTTGAGTGGGTTTAACAAAGATGTGGGCCGGTTTCCTTCAAATTTGAGATGAACGACTAGTATAAAGGTCATAAAATTTTGTTTCGAAAGTAAAGAAAGGAGAACGCAGTTCGAATCGATTTGTGGGTATATAAATGAGGAGAATAAAATCGGGGTTGTTTGTAGTTGAGTTGCAAGAAGATAAAATAATCAGAGAGTAGAATTAAGGATGGGAAACAGAGGACGAAGCAACAATAGAAAATAATAGAGTGCTAGGATTGAATGGGTTAGTATTTAGGAGGACAAATAAGTCATTTAAGTGTAAATTCATTCTGGGTTTTGGCAGCAACAAAATGGGTTTTGGCATTATCATTTCCCTTCTCATAAACATAAAAGTTATGCTAAATAGTAGTTGTCAATATTAAAATGGGAACCCGTCCTTTGCTTGAACCCTATGATGCATGGACACAGGGACACAGGAATTTCTAAAAAAATGGGGACACGGACATGGCGGGGGACACGCCACGTGTGTGTGTGTGTGTGTGTGTGTGTGTATATTTCAAATTTTCCCAAATTTAAATGGCAAAATGTGGACAAAACGAAAATTCCATAGTTCCAATACCATTTAAATAAAACAAGACATCCATAAGTTCAATACAACCCCATTGAAAAATTACATTTTAACCCTTGAAATTTTAAAAAAAATTTACAGTTTGACCCCAAATTTTTTTTAAAAATTACACTTTGACCCCGATCAGTGTCCCGCCATGTCCCCCTAAAAAATTTATATTAAATTATGGGACACGCCACATGGCATGTCCCATACGTATCCCCACATGTCCCCGTGTCCAAACATTGCGAAACATCGACCCCTCGAGGTGTCGGTGCTTCATAGCTTACCTATAAAATGGTTCCTTATTCCCACTGTGTCCCTATCTCAAGACATGGTCTGTGTTTTATGAGTAAGGAGGTTTGTGTTATGTCAGGAAACTGATGATGCAGGATACAAAAGGCCATGTACTTATGCCATTCAACCATTATTTGGTCCTATTATATGATTAAAACCATCATTAAACCGGAAGTATATTGTATAGTAATTGTCCTAGTTATGATAACCTAAGAAAAGGATAAAGCAAATTAGAACAAGAATAGCCAGAAGAAGCATTAGGTGCATGCATCAAAAAATTTCATGGTTGCGAGATTTTCCATTGTTTGATCAGTCTGTTTCTTAGTTGCATAAAGCGGAAACGGGTGTGGGTGCGGAAGGGGGGGAGCGAGGGAATATAGAAGCTCCCAAGGTTGGGAGCGTGAGAGGAACGTGGACTTATATTATTAAAATAATGTAGCATAGAATATTCACTTCAAAAAGTACAATAATTTAGGAAGTAAAAATATGGGTCAAGTCCTCCATAAGTGTAAGAAATGGGCTAGTGGTACAATATATGATTTTCTTTTCAAGATATCATGAATTAGGCTAGATATATGAGTTCATCAAAGACCAATTAATAAAGCCAAGTGATAGATCCCTGTTTTTCTATACAAATATCATATAAAAGCTCCCATCTTTGTAAGGAGCGAGCTCCCATCTCGACTCCTTAGTTGGGAGTGCAAAAGCGGGCTCCCAAGGTGGGAGCGGCACTACTTTAGGAGCTCCCTACAACTAAGGTCTGTTTTGTAAGCCGTTTTCAAAAAGTAGTTGAGGTGGAGGTCTTTAATTCTTAAATTATTTGTACCTTTATGTTTCTCATACCAAATCAAACAGAGCCTCCAGTCCTAATCAATTGGAACTAAGTTTAGAAGGTAGTCTAAATCTGTAGATTCTATGCTCAAAAATGTCCCCTTCTAGCTTCTATCCATACTTTTTGCTTTCATGTTACATGGACTCTTACCACCGGATATGACAATGTAAAAATAAGGATATTTCCCATACCCAAATTGGACACTTGGATTTGTTTACTTTTAGTGCTGTTTGACGGAATGAATACTTTTACTGCTGTTTGACAGAATGAATCAAAAGAAATTTTCTACTCTCACATGATGAAAGATGGAAGTTGAATTTTTCCCCCCTATATACCCCAATGAATTTGAAGTGCATTCCAAAACTAATAGCAAAATTTCATGCCAAAGAATCTTCCAAATTGTAATCTCTTAAAAGGTTTATGACGCATAATTCATGACTTCCTTCAGAATAAAAGATGGAAATGCTGAAGCACTATTTCCGAGATCATCCTTTACCATCAACTGTACTGGTAAAGTTTCATTTAGTCCTGTCTTTTGAGTGCACTATTTGTGTTTGCTTCGAGAGTCATTTTCTATATATGTATTTACTATTGCTTTTCTCTTCTTTTTTGAAAATGTAACATTTTGTTCCCTTGCAGGTGATGTCTGCAAAGGAGATACTGTTTTGTTCACGCAGAAAGTATACAAGAAGTAGTAACTCACTGGTTCCAGCTCTTCTTTCCTTTTGTATATGAATCTCTCAATTTCAACACCAAGTTTTAAATTTTATTTGCACTATAAATTGAGGAGCTAAGTCTAAACAGGTTTGACAAAGTGACGAGGAGTGGAACTTCTATTGGGAAGAGAACTGTTGCTGGGAGGGTTGTTAAGGAAAGCTACGGTGCTGCCAAACAACAACATACATTCACGGTAAGTCTGGGCAAGGTTAAAATAAATATTCTTGAGCTTATATTTGAGGGTTCCACAATTATGGTGCACTTCTGGCCAGGGCACATTTGTTACGAATCACATCCAGGAATCATGTGTACATAAATACTGTTATTTATATGTCCAGAGTCGTGATTGTTAAGTTTAGGGAAATGATTTTCACAATCCCCTTTTTATCAATGACACTCCTCTTTTGTCTTGTAGTTGGGTGAATCTACTAAATTATCCTTCAATGCAATAAACTTTCACAAAATGCATGGACTATTTTGTAAATTCATGCACTACAAGACAAAAAGGGGAGTGCCATTGGTAAAAAAGAGTGTCAAAATCATTTCCCTAAGTTTATAGCTATTGTTGATGCTTTCTTTTCTTATGATTGTTCTGATTTGATTTCTACTAACTCAACTCCCCCATTTATATATACGTATACTTTTATTTAAAGGTTGAAGTACTGTGGAGCAAAGGGATGAAGAAATTGCCTCCACTTTTTCCTTTGCTTGTGAAAGGTCGTAACCTCTACAAGTTGAAGACTTTCCGGCAGGTGAATGTATACTGATTAGAATGCAACAGAAGTTCTCTGGTATGTTCCTGTTCTAATGGTTTTTAGTTGCTTGGTTTCGTATACCTATCCTTTTTTTAGCGTTGGAAGAATGAAACAGAAAGACATAAAGTTCTAGCCGAGAAGCACAAGAGAGGTGCAGCTGCAAGACTTGTGAGAGCAAAGATGAAGACAAAGAAGGCATGCTCTAAAAACGGTGGGGTATGGAGAGAGAGTGAGAGAGAATTTCGTCTTTCTTTCTAATTCTTTATGTTTCTGTGATTAACTTCAGGTTTGATGTCAAACAGGTGTTAAGCGTCAGAAACGTTATCATCCAGAAGGAAAGAGCGCTGGACTGGAGAAAGGGAAGCACGCTAAAGGATGTGACAAGGCCCCAATGGAGCACGCAAAATCCAGTACTCATCGTCAGAAGGCCCCAGCAGTTGCAAGAGCAAACCTGGAAAATTCCTTTTCAAGCGCGTCTAAACCTTCTAGGAATCGTCCAAACCCTCCCCATCCCAATCAATATCGAGACTTAACAACCCGTACTTGCACTTTTCCTCCTCAAAATTTTCACCAATCTCAAATGCCGTATCACCACCACCAGAGTTCTCTCCAGTTTCCACCAACGGGCTCTACTTCATCTAGAATGGGGTTCCCTCATTTCAGGCCTTATGTCGATTCGTCTGTCATGCCATTATCACAACATCAAGGTTCAAATCACGGCTTTTATCCCTACCATGTTTATTCACATCCTAGCTGGGTGTTCGAACCCAGTAATTTAAACCCATCTCCAGAATTGATGAACATTTATGGACTGTCAAAAACATATGGACAAAGGAGGTAAGGATTTTAGAGCTTTTTGGAATAGGTGTTCAAAGGAGATCAAAGGAGATAAGGATTTCAAACCAGGAAAAGCCAGCGTATCGGTTGGCTTCACCAGTTGCTGGATTTGGTTTGTTAACATGCAAAATATTTTGGGTATCTTTTCTGGGGGAACTATTTTCTCCTTTTGTCCGTTATTATACCAACAGCTTAGTGTATAAGAGCATCTCAATCAGTTTTTAGAGCCAATATTATGGTCAAATTTTTTGCTCCCCACGTAAAGTCAAGTAGCAATGCTGTCTACATTTTTTCCACTCATCCGTTCTTTAACCACCGTGTTAAACAAACACCTTGTTTTTAGAGTTAGGACCCAGCTTCTCCACAATCAGATTGCAAAGAAGTCTTCGAACCGTAGTTGCATCTTGGTCGTCCAACTTAACAAATAGTGATCCAAAGTTTAAACAGATTCTTCCCGTGAAGAATAGATTCTTTCGAGGAAGAATCTTTCAACAAATTTGATTCATTCTGAGATGATGACTTTTTTCAACAGATCAGGACTTGTGTGTTACCTTCCATATTCTAAGCATTAAAGAGTTGGACACTTTAGAAAAATGTTTTGTCCTTTTTTATCTTTGGTACTTTAACCATCACTACAACCAGCCAAAAAAAAAAAAACACATCGGAAGAAGCAGCAGCAGCCAACACAACAATTAATACCTTAACACTTTCTAATGTTGACATCCGATAACTAAGAAATCTACCACACATGTGGGTCTCAGTTTTAATATCTTTTGAATACTACATCAGTTCCAAATGATTATCTGCTTCGTAAAACAAGAACTTAAAAAGAAATCATTTTTGTCAAAAAAAAATTGAACTTTTTATTCCACAAATTGAAAGAACTTGGTAATATCTTGTACCTTGCTTTTTTTGGCCATTGGTGTTGTGATTGTCGGGGTTTCGAGGTTGCCAATCTAGTTGAGATGTCCGTGCTTCATTGTGATGCCTTTTTGCCTCGGGTTTGTTTAATCGTTATAAATTGTTTCAATGACTAATAAAATTTCCTTTTGCTGAGCAGAAAAATAAAATTTAGTGACTTGCCAAAAAATAAAGTTTGAATTTGTTTGGTAAAATGCATTTTTTTATGTTCTCGTTTAGCAGGCACAAACAATCTTTCGAGACCGTAGTAGTAGCACATTCCTAACAAACGGTTTTTTAAATGTCCAACTATTTTTGATGCTTAGAATATAGTATGGTACACACGAGTACTCCGTTGAAAGAAGTCAGCATCTCAAAACAATACCCGGTCTACATTTATTTGGTACTCCCTCCGTCCCTTTTTTAAAGTCCAGTATTTCATTTTGGGTTGTCCCTTAATAAGTGTCTATTTTGTAAAGTTAGTGGGTAAAAGTTGGTACATTTTTCATTTTCCCCTAAAAATAGATTCTATTTTGAAAAGTTAGTGAGTAAAAATGTAATGATGAGTAAAAATGTAATGATGATGTCTCCATAGAGGGTAAATAGGAAAAGTGGAGGTAAAAGTTGATGTAAAATGTGTAATGATGATGTTTTCTTAATAAGTTGAAATTACGAAGCGAGACATTTAAAAAGGGACAGAGGAAGTACTACTTGGTGACTTTTGAACTTGCTTGCCAGCCGAGATGCTTATTTTGTATTTTCTCTAGAGTTCAACTTTCATCCCGTTCACCGGCAATAATAGCTCTATTTGGTAACGCTTTCACTTTTCTGTATCTTGTTTTCTATTTGGTGAAATCAATTTTTACTTTTTATTAAAAAAAAATGAAAGCAAAAAACATGTTTGTGTCAACTTGTTTTCAAAATAACCAAAGCAAATTAGTTGTTCGAACGGTGAAACCATATAGCAACATCAAAGGAACCAACTCAATCAAAATTACAAGATTAATAGGTATTCCTCTTACATAAGCTTTGTGAGAGGAAATTACTTTTTGGCAGCTTGTTTTTTGCTTCTGAAAATAGTGAAAGCTGTGTTTTGTTACTTCCTCAAATTATGAAAATAGTGTGAGTGATTTCTAGAATTTGGGAGCGGAGGTAGTGCACCAAACAAACTTTTAAAGTTAATTTTTGAAAATTTTGAAAATGAAAACAGAAAATAGAAAATAAAATGGCTACCAAACGTGACCAATTAAGTCTCATTTGATGTTTCTTGCTTAAACTGATGAAAGGGGGGAAAGAAATGACACTGCTTGTGTTGAAACTCGCTTGTCATTTCGTTGATAGCTTTCGTACTTTTTTGCGAGCAGGTAAGACGGCTGATAAATTAACACTGAGCAGATTTTCAGATTTTTTGAAAGTGAACCGAGCACGAGTTATTGACAAGAAAAAAGAGGGAAGAAACTGAGCACTGACGAGTAACAGTAGTTTTTACCTTTGCCCAATCAGTTTTTATATGCCTAGAATCTGCATGGTTAACCTTTGTGACAAATGTTCAAGCATAAGTCTAGAATCAGACCCAACTTACCCAGAACGTCATAGCCAAAATCAGCTCCTACCATACACAAATGCTACTCAGACGCAGGGGCAACGACAAGAATTTGTTAATAGGGTCAGAAACTTGAAAGTACTAATACTTATCCTACAAAAGTCCATACTTGTCAACAGCCATCACCTACTTCAATAAACATGGAGAATATGAGTAACAACGAATACACAATTAAAACAGGAGTAACGATGAATCAACAGAGTAATAAAACCGTTTTTGTTGATGTCAAAACTCTAGTGCACAAAAGGCTTGTACCATTTGCAATACACAAGACTTTTATGCACTGGAGTTTTGGCACCAACAAAAACAGGTTTGGCATTATCATTTCCCAATTAATATGTTATACTTATTTTTCATATGATACATCCAGTAAAACCCCTAAACAACCAGTTCCTCATTGATTCAAAGAAGAAAAAACAGTTCCTCATTATCACCCATTTTCCTTCAAATTAACATACAGTCACTCGTACATACAGTTGAGTCCACAGTATCACCAATTTTCCTTCAAACTAATGTACCATAAATTGAACACAGTTGTACAATGGCCCTTGCAAAATCCTTAACAATGACAAACTTTCTTCTCAATAAAAGCTTGTGTGTCGGAATCAAAAGGCAAAAATCGAACAAGGAAAAGGAAAATCCCTACAATTGCGCTTCTCAAACTCGAGAATATGAAATTGAGCCCACAAACTAATACTGGTTGCTTGCTTGTCACAGAGAAAAACAAGTTACTTTACATTTTGCTAATATCTTGATTATTGGCGTGTTTTTCGTGTTTAAAGTACGTTATTGATGACCAGAAGCAGAAATTAAACGATAACATGAGCAAGAAAATAGAGACAGCACTGTTGAAGCATGTGTCACATAAATAGTTATACTTAGAATATAGCCCTTTCTATTGCCCTTTCACTGGAGTGTGGTGGCCTTGGTGGGAGAGTGGCTGGAGCCTATAGCAGCCAATTTGAACAATTAAGAACTAAAAGTTATAGTAGGGTCAACTGCCACCAGTCATTCCTTTGTTGCGTTGCCCCTGGCTCAGAAGCCAGTGCTGAAGCCACTACCCAATTTGCCATCACCACAAAGGGCACAGTTTAAGCAATTAATCGATGTGTTTTACATAGCTTCCTTTGCACTGAAGGCCTGAGACTACAAAAATCTTGATGGTTTAATTGATCGATCTCAAATCTCACGTTGCCAGTAAGTCTCTGAAGTCTTTTTGGTGGAAAATTTCAGCTCTCATGAATAGAAAAGGACAATGTTAAGGTGATTTTCAAAATGAACAATACGACAATACCACATTAGAGAAGGGTGATTACAAGACCAAAAATAAATTTGCTTGTTCCGTATGAAAACAAGGCATAAAGAGTAAAAAAGAAAGAGAAATTCCAAATAGTACCCATGGATGAAGAATTGGAAAAGAACTCAAAACAAAAAATTCATTTGTGCTATTAACATCACCCTCAGATAAGAATATAAAAAGAAACTATCTTTTACTATTTTTTTAGCTACTTTCAATCCTTAATTTCAACTCTTCAGTTTTAAAACATAAGGTAAGAATCATCAATTTAGATGTGATATTTCCTTTTTATGATTTGGAGGAGTTGGCACAACTTTAGACTGACAATAAAGAAGACATGGTGGCGAATGTAACTTTAATGATAATTATTTAAGTTTCTTCATTAACCCACTTGATAAGAACTTACAGATCTTGGTTGAGATTTACTCACCAGAGTTTGCGGACCACTTACAAAGAAGCTATCAGAGTGGCTTTCAGAAACACCAGAGGTCATGGAAGAACCCTCCTTTGGCTTACCCATCAAATGAAGTCCAGAAAGATGGTCTCCCCAGATATCATACTTGAATAAATCTTCATGCCCAGTCTTTTCTTCTGGTTGAACTGCTTTCTGGTTAAAAACTTTGGATCCAGGAGCCCGGGCGTGCGGAGGAATGGGAGAAGTTGAAGCCATAAAACTCGGGACAGGCCTATTTGTGCAAGGGAAAGTAGCAGAAGGCAACAAAACAGGTTTTCCAGGCAATTTTCTTGGAGTAGAGGGCTTCTCTTGAACGAGGAAAACACAACTTTCATTGGATAACTTCATAGAAACCTCAGGTTCTACTATATTCCCCTTAGTGGAAGCTTTGGTATCTGAAACCTTCTGACACTTTTGTTCTGCCACTTCTGCAAATTGACTCCTAGCCTCAAAAGTCTGATCCAAACCAGAAGTCACTGGCCAAGATCTTTTGGGTGTAAAAGATGTGACTGGTGACAAGGGTGATGAAGGTGTAGAATTACCACTTTGACTGCTTGAAACTTCAAATATTCCAGTTAATCCCGTTCCTGAACCCTTTCTCTTTCTTCGCCTTCTTCCCTTCTCTTTCCCAACCTTAACAGTAAGCTTACCGTCTTTTGATGCATCCTGAACATCTGAGTGCTCAACTCTATTAGACTCCGGTAGGGCACAAGATTCGAATACCATTTCCTTTTGAGCATGAGGCAAATAGTTTGCTTGTCTCTGATTTCCCACAGTTGGCTTGACATGTCCCTGTTCTAAGGCAACTCCTTCACCATCTGGATAGCTATTACCAGAATTGAGCAATAATGTTTTATCCTCCTTGACTGAGCTAAAAAAGCCATTCATTTTAGAGGACCAAGAAAACCTGCCACTGTTCTTCTGGTTGCGATGCACACGAGAAGATTTCCCTACATGCCTGACAGTGGCTACAGAGCTTTCTCCACTCTTCAAAGTGTAGTCCTGGGAGCCCAGTGCCAGAAATTGGGGAAGGATGTAAAATAATACAAGAAAAACACCAAAAGTAGAGAGGAAGACAAAGGAGAATTTCTTCACTCGCAACCAGAACATAGATTTTTTGCAAAAACTGAGCATGTGTAGAGGGAGGTTTGCTTTCATAGGGATCACAAGAATACCAGTACCCAAGGCCAGTTCAAGTTCTCTCTGTACATTGACTGCAGAAAAGTCAGCTTTATACGAAATCAGAAGCTGTGTGGACTCTCCAGGTTCAAGAGAAAAACCTTTACAAGTATGCACTAAGAACCCATCCAAGCCACATTCGGTCCCAGAAACCTGAATTCTTCTGAGCTCCAGAGGCAGGTCCCCTGTGTTCTTTGCATACAGCTCTTTGGACAATGGCTGGGAACAGGTAGAAGTGGCTTCTTCGATGCTATAGAAAATATCAGGGGGGGAGATATTTAGAGGACTTGGGATGTTGAACTTAAATTCTAAACTCTGAACAGGCTTAGATCCTTCAAACAAAATGAGGGAAAATGACCCTCCAAATCCTCGCAAAGATAACCACTCCACACCAGAAAGATTGTTCCTTATCAGTGCTGAACTTCTCCACCCACATCGATTTGAAGGGTGAAAAAGAATTGGCCCAAAAGATGCTGTCCCATAAGGATGGACATAGGCCTCTGTTTGTGCACTCTCTCCTATCGAGAATCCAAACCTTATTGGTGCTTTATATTCACTAAGAACCAAGCCACTGGATGAAGATGGCTGTAAAGGCCCATCTGCGGACCTACACTCGTCAACAATTACACCTGAGTTCAAAATCAACTGCATTACAACAGGTTGTTGGCTCGGATTTTTTACAGTGATCCACTTCGAGCGATAAGTTCCAACTTGAACTGTAGGGAACAGAACCTCATGATCATGAAGCACAGACATGCCACTAGCAGTGCCTAGAGACTTCCAGTTTTCCAGTACCAATTCATCTGGTCCTGCTGCATCCATTGCCTTAAATAGAAGTACACACAAGCATAAGAGAAAATTTCAATGTTTAAGTACTTGGAAACGGAAATGAAATGAAACTAGAAGTTAAAGGATCCTTGATTATTCTGGAAGAACCTCTAGATTACATCACAACACAAACTTAAATTCGTACGTACTTATGCATGTGTGTACGTAACTACATATAAATCCGTGTGCGTGTACAAAATTATTTCTCAAATCTACAGATGCGAGAGTTCTTTGCCCAGGAGAACCATCACAATCAATTAAGTGTGAATTCATCATATCAAAATATTATCATGATATATACATAAATTTAAGTACAAAATGTTAAAACTGCAAACAATTGCATTTCCTACACTCCACAGGCTTCATCTTATTTGGAAATCTCTTATTCATCCAAGTAGCAACTGTGAAATGTCATTAAAGTATAAACGACAATGTACAATAGTAAGACAATGCCCGTTTCTCCCATGTCAAAGATCTATAATGCTTTTTTCATTGCAAGCAAAAATCCATCACTAATGCACCATTTTGACTGTAGTTGGATTATCTCTTCCTTCTATATCCAGAACTGGAAGATGGGATTGGCTTATTGGTAGATATCATCTGGCTTTGAGAACATGAGCTCGAGGAATAATAAGAAGACAAGACAAGGGACCGAGCTGTAAAATTGAGTCCCAACGCATTTGACAGCCTTTTATATCTGTTTAATTCCAATATCATCATGTGCAAGCTTTAGAGCTTTGGCATGAACCGTGTGTTAGGCGCAATGGGTAGAATGATGCCTCTTTTATTTAAACCTAGTTGTTTCGCGAAATCAAATACATACCTGAAGCCGTGCAAGAAATTGTGCAACGATTAAAAATAGTGAAGAAGCACAACATAAAGCATGGATATGGAGCACAGGACAACATTACAACGGTTGTGTTTGGTTGGGAGTTTAGTTTAGTTTTGGTAGTGAGTGGAGAGAGAAATAGAGTAATGATTGGAGAGAGATAGAGAGAGATGAGAAAGTAATAATTGGAAAAATAGGGTAATGATTGGAGAAAGAAATAGGGTAATGATTGAAAACAAAACTAAAACTAAAACTAAACAGTTAACCGAACAAAGCCAGCATCATCTGAATATGCCTAAATGGAAAATTCCGCAAAATCATGCCACAGACCCGTCAAGGACATTATTGTATGTGAATATTGGCTTATTTCATAAGCATTAATATTTAATTTCTTTGGATATACCAATTAAATCTATACATTAGGAAGAAGTCAGTAGAAAGCCCTTACATTTGCAGTCTTACATTTGCCAAAACTAAAAAGTTCTAACAGGGGACTTGGATAAGTACAATCCCAGCTCATTTTAACGTGTTCCTAAGGGCACTTGTTAACATGGTTAAATTCATCGTACATCTTTGTAAGAGTGCTCAGAATATTACCACATTCAAAGCATGTAGTTAGATGTTTATCTATGCCATATATGTTCGAAAAGTTTAATCAGAGGTAATTAGGAAGAAAATATAGAACTAAGTAAAACTAAAATAACAAATTTCCAATATACATCAATTCATCAGCAGTTTAGTAATGAGATGATCCCGGTGGCTTGTCCATAAAAATTGGTTGATCACAGATCACTCCCTTATGGTGATTTCACACAACAATTGTATTCACTTAAAAAAGAGAAAATAAACCATCAATGATCTATCATTTACTTTACCACAAAACTATTCCATTCATATGCACATTAAAGATGCAATTTATTATCGAATGAAAATTGTTTCCAATTTTTAAATCGAAAAGCTAACAGATGATGAGGTTTAATTCAACAATTTTATTATTTTACCAATGCATCACACGTTACTTTTTCAAACCTTGTTACGTTGTGTTGGTGTAAGTGATGATATGTGTACCTCAAGTGCCCAAAGCGTGTCCTGTTCTAAGAAATGGAATAATAATAATACAGCAGAGGCAAAAGTCTGACACGTGTCACTGCAGGATTAGATAACACAGACACATTAGGAGGTAGAATTCAACCATTTTATTATTTTGCCAATGTATCATGTGTTACTTTTCCCCAACTTTTATTGTTTTGACCTTGTAAATGATGATACTTGCGTCCTTCATGCATCCAAAGAGGGTCCAGTTCTAAGACAAGGGAAAATGATAATAAATGTCGGGCAAATGTCTTTGACACGTGTCAGGATTATTCACCAACATGGACAGGCTACCTTTTTATATTAATTTTTAACATGAGAGAGGATACCTTGACAGCACTTTAAGATGGTTAATGATTGTGAAACACAGCCTTTCTATCGTACCAAGTTAGGAAGGATCAGAATCAGCATACCTTGATCTGGGACAGCGATTGCCCTCTGCTGCGTAAAGACCCTGTTCTTGCATTGGCATGTTTAGCCTTTCCATCTTGTTCAAAGTTTGGGTATGAATCGGCTTTCGAACAAATGTTGACTACATCCTGGCAGAGAGCCTCAATCTCGTGACTACTCGAGTCATTTATCAGTATCATTATTTTACAATTCAACTTCATTCTGGGAATATCAGACGGAGGCTGGGAAATATAGCTAACCACAGCTACTTGTGTGACAGTGCCTGGAAAAAGAATTAAGCCCTCCATGTACTTAATCTGGAAAAGCTTAGTGCCCTCTCCAATTAAACTGATCTTAATAACATTCAGTAGATGAGGAACACCATTTCTCAGCGAGAGAGCAACAACAGCAGTTTCACTGGCATCGCACGGGACTAGAGTGTCAAGTGATAACGAAACAGAATCTGCATGATAATTGGCTGATTCACCCACTTCTACTTCAAGAGGAACCATTATTGTATCTGACTTGTCTTCTGAAGACCTAAGCAACTGAAGACAAAAGGCACCAAAAAGTTTTCCTACGGAGTTATACGAGTGGTCAATCTCTAGAATGGTCTCAGTGCTACCAGGGTCAATATCCCAATTTCTATGGGGCCTCATTGCCATTAGTGGTGACCCAACTTGACTACTTTTGACATCCATCCACTCCTTACCATTCACCACACTATGATCAGCAGAACCTTGATAATTATCTATTTTACAGATTGCTTTTGTCAAATGTGAAGTATTCCCGGAAGAAACTGATATCCATGCAATTACTTCCTCCACATGGAGGATTTCATCAAAAGGATTAAACAAAGAAAGATTCTTTCTCCACCTTCCACTGGAGAATATATCCACTCCCATTAAAGGTCTAATCCCATATGGGGACTCGACAGCAAAACCTTTGGCCTGAATCAAGAAACCACCAGAGCTTGTCTGCAATATCAGATGAGCTGAGGACATGCCTAACCATGTCGGGAGAAACACAAAACAAATTGAAGTTGTTTCACCAGGTCTCAGGAGGAGATCACTAAAATTGCAAGGATAAAATTGTGTATTTGGACTGAAAGGTTCATATATGTTCAAAATGATGTCGGTGTGGGTATTTTCCACAGTTAAGAAAGCAAAGGAAGGAGAATATAAATATTTATCTCCCCAGTCAAGTAAAGGAGGACTTATATCAATATAAGGGGACAGAGAACCATCTAAAAACCCTGATTTGATCATCTCAGAGCCCCCATTCAAGTTGGAACCTGGAATCTTCTCATTATGCAAAGGTCCTCCGCATGAAGAAACGTGGTTTTCATTACCACTACTTGTTTGGATAGATGAGATGTCCTGGATTCTCTCTTGGGAGTTCAACGAACAAGAAAGGGCATGTCCGCTGAATAACAGAAATGTACCATAGTCCGAGGACCAGCTTAAGTTGCTTCTTTCTTGTGCTGCTCCCAGAGGGGATGTGGCATCCGATTGAACTCCAGATGCCTCCTGAACGGTTGATTCAGGACTATGGTCTTCAGATAAAAAATCAGGCAAGGTTGAAGGAAAGCAAAACAAATTTGAATTGCTACATAAATTCTCAACACTTGGAAGGCCCAACCAGCTCTTTGAATCAAACCCTGAACTTCCACCATCAACATACGCATCCCGAAACCCGGCATTGTGATTGGCACTGTAGGGCTCAACTGTATCATATTCCACTGGACTATGCATCCCATTTATGGAACATGGTCCGCATGCAGCAATGTGGAACAAGGTACATGTCAGAACCACCATAAATTGGCATGCATTGGTTTGGTGACACATTATCCTGAATAAACCACCACAGCAAGTGAATATTACATGCTAGAATCTCCATTCGCTGAATACACCTTCAAATGGCATAATTATGAACAAGCACCAGAAATCCTATGTAGCTGAATGTATACCTTGAAATGGCGCATTATGAAAAAGTGACAGAAAGCCTATGTACCGAAACCAAACCCAAATTAGAATTTACCTTGGCATGCTATACAACTAGTAGCAACAAAAAATTTAAAAATAAAATCACTAAAATTGTAGACAACTCAAATGTGGATGGAGCATTTTGCAAAACACCAGCATAATATCATCAAAAGCACTACATGATCGGTTATTTGAATTGACGAGTTGACAACAATACAAATATAATCACTAATTATTTCAAACAGATGTACACGAAACTTCCATGTACAACTCCACACTAATTATCACTCAGAAAGGACAACAGTCACAGACACAAGACTAGTACAATACACCTGACAAGCTAAGAGTTGCTCTAGGAAAGCTTCAAGTGCACCTCCAAGTGTACTTCGATACACTCTCCTACGCACATTATCAAATGAAGCATTCTCCCTCTGAGAATGTTTAACTACATTTTTCCACGTTATAGACCAGTCAAGAAGGATTTCAAATATTCTACAATGGCCTAGAGAGTTATCCACCGTTTCAGAATCCTCTAGAACATACTCTCAAAACTCCCAGACCCCTCTAGAATTTCTCTAGGATTACTGAGAATTCTAGATCCGCGCGGGTTGACTCTCATGAAAAGCATACTGAAAAAGGGCAAAATTTGAAATAATGCACCAAAAAAAAATTACTAACAGAGAAAGAAGAAAAAAAGTTCCATTAATGTTGCATTTTTACAATCAAAGTTTCCATGACCCTGTGTATTAATAAGACTTATTAATTACTCCAACTTAATATTTCCCATTTTGTCCTTAGTTTCCATTATGTTTTGGAAGTAGGAACTACCATCCGTATTAATAGCCGTAAGCAAAAAAAAATCAACCAACACCCACCATAAATGTTTTTAGAACCAACCCCCACCCCCCCCCCCCCCCCCCCAAAAAAAAAAAAAAAAGTAAGTGCTAAAAAGGAGAAAATTTGAAAATCACATGAGATGTATGAAGGTTACTTGGAAATCACCAATACAAATCCTTGTCACCACAAACCACAAGCTTTATACGTAAACGATTAAAAAAAAAACCTTGTTAGAACGAGAGATTTAAAAGGAATCGAAGATCGAACAGTGAACTGGGAAGAACTTTTAGGGCGACAAAATGTGGAGTAAAAAGAAAAGGAAAAAGAAAAAGAAAGAGAAAGAGATTGTTGGAGTTACCTTGGTCGAGCCCTGATCAGTAGGGTTTGAGAGTCCATATGTGACGAGGATCGAAGGGAAAAATCATGTAGGGTTATCTGCGTCGATGGCGGATTTTTTTCTAGGGTTTTGGGGGCTTGGATTCAGCCGAGTGCTTAGGACACAAGCGCGCGCACACCTGACAACAACGGATGAATGGACTCGGAGAACGAAGAATGGAAGAAAAGAAGAGAGAGAGAGAGAGAGAGAGAGAGAGAGAGTGTGTGGCCCCTATTTGTTGGAATTACCAAATTACCCACAGATGTTCCTTTTTCACAGGTCATCTACTCATCCTCCATTTGTTTTGTTTTGTATTCTACCTGTCCCACAAACGTACGTTCATTCTTTTTTTTTTTGAGTTTCCAAGTGTAACAATCTTAAGGGAGCGCCATCCAAAAACAGGTAGTAGCAAAAAAAATCTTGTGGGAGTGTGCCGCTGAAAATTTATCTATGAATTCGGATGTTTATATTCAAGCCGGCATTTGACTTAGACCGTGTGATTTCATTCTTCAATTGGGATGTATTTGAGTTGACATGACAATATCGACGAAACTAAAATTTTCTATTGGTCTAATGGTGGAAAATCTAATAAAATGGACAAACTCAATTACCCAAATGTTTATATTCAAAGCAACTCGCACCTATTTGAAGTGATTTCATCATTCATTTATAAGTGGATATCTGATTTGACATGATAATATTAATGAAACAATTTTCAATTATTCTAACAATGAAAATGGAATGATTATGATTTATTTAAGTGGCTATTAGTCAAAATTTAATAGTCATGTCATTAAGTTGACACTTGAACTCGAATCCTTTTCAACCGCACAAGTTGTCATTTTGATACTTTAAGTTTTAAGTTAAGAAATTAAACTCCTAGAATAGTCAACTTAATTTCTATTGGTTTAATTTGAAACTGCCATTAAAATTCTTAACGGACAAACTAACCAAATACTTGTGGCCCTAAAAATATGCATTTTCGTGTCCCTAAGGTGTCCAAATAGTTCTTTTGTGGTAATTTTTTTTTTTAAATTTAGAAATGTGACAAAATATGCTTTGTGCGAAGATGGTAAAAACTACATTTTTAAAACCCAAGTGCCACAAAACATATGCTTTTTATAGGTGTAATTCCCTACTTAAAGGATTTTTAAGAAGGGTAAAATGGGAATTAAAGAGGGAGCCCAGTCAGCTGTTGAAGGGAAGTTCGAAGACTTTCTGTAATGCATATATTTTTTTAATTAAAGTAAAAGTTTAGTTTTCGACGGAGACAGTCTGTACGTTCATTAAATTCACGTGGAGCATTGAAACGTATTGATCGCGTAAACTAATGGGGTTCGAAAGTGGAAGGTCCGTGTTACCCTTCTGACACCCTTTTGAGTTTTGACTGCATAGATACACACTGAACAAGTTGTTAGTGACAAAATTTTACTCCACTGTGCAAGGTTAAACTTTCTAGCTATAGTTTACTGGAAAAAAAAAAAGAAGAAGAAGCTGAAACTCTCTAGGAGGGGACAACGAAATAAAACTATCCGAGGATTTTTTTTTTATCGGCCAAAAAAAGTTATTGGGAAAATCTTGACAAGGGGAAAGAGATCTAATCAAAAGTTAGAATAAACCAAAAAAACCCCAATGGGACGCAATCCAAAACATCTAGGAACAAAACCCAAACACCTAAAAAGCCCAGCCAAACAAAAGATGGACCGAGAACAGCCCAAGAAAATCCTAAACCTAACCCTAACCAAAAGATACAACCCTCCCACTGCTACCACCAACATTTCGTTCACCTTCACTAAGCCAACACCACCATAGATCATGGAAACACCGACAGTGCGTGCCGCCGCGCACCTTAGAGTGAACAACACCCGTAAAGGGCCGCCGAGAAACCGCACAAACAACCCTCATAAAAGATCTAAGCCGCTGTCCACTGGAGTACCATAACGTCGCCACAAGCTGCCAATGCCACCCACACACCACCAACCGAGCGACACCAAATCCCACCTTGCCGCCGCTGGACATCACCCAATTTGCATCGCCTCGGAGTTGGAAACCCACACCAGCTGTTAAGCAGATCCAGCTTATCCAAGGAGATAAAGCTGGCGAGAGGTGCGAACCTCGCCACCCTAGCTACCGACCGCACATACACCCATGAGTAGTACCAGCGAGCGACGACAAAGCTAAGGAAAGGACTAAGGCTTGAGAGAGGAGAAAACGGAGCATTGGAGAGAATGGAGAGAAAGCCATAAAAACAGTGGTTAGGGAGAGGGGGGAAGAGAGAAAAAGCATTCGTCTTGACGAGCGGACTATAGAAATTAAAAAAATGATGACCAAAATAAAAAGTTTTCTAGAGATAAAAAAATGCAATATCATTTTATTTTTGTTCTTCTTTTCAGACTTTTCTTTTCATAGAACATTTTAAAACTTGGATTCATATTTTTATATAGAGTGTTGCTAGCCGTACCGACCAAAACCCACCGAAATCGTACCAACGGCCACCGCCGGGCTGTCTCCGGCCACCGGACGGCCGATCCGAGCAGTCCAAAAATTCTAAAAAAACGAACCGAGGGGGTCTTCGTGGGAATTAACGGCATCCGATGTGTGTATGGTAGTTGGATCAAGCACCCAACTTTTTCGTGTATTCGTGTATATACATATATACATGAAAAAATGGGTGCTTGATCCAACCACCATACACACATCGGATGCCGTTGATTCCCGCGAGAGCCCCCTCGGTTTTTTTTTTTAGAATTTTTGGACGACTCGGATCGGCCGTCTGGTGGCCTGAGACGGCCCAGCGGTGGCCGTCGATACAATTTCGGTGGGTTCTGGTCGGTTCTCATAGGATTTCTGTTTTATATAATTTCAATTCTTTTTGTTGAGACAAGTGATAGGTTATAAAAAGGGAAAATTTCAAGAAAAACCCCTGACCTTTCAACTCAATTTCGCATATTCACCTAACCCTCAAGAAATGTAAATCCCCACCTGACTTAACCACTCTATCATCAATTAACCCGCTCCCCCTATTTCCCGTCCAAAATCTAACGGAATTAATGACATGGCGCTTACGTGGATGTTTCAGCTCTAAAAGGATGACACCTGTGCAATGTGCACCACACAATAAGCCGTTCGGCTAAATAAGCCACTTGTCTTATTTTTTTGTTTTTATTCAAAAAAAATTCGCATTTGTTAGTTTTTTGTCAATTTTTTTTGGAGATTATTGCTTCGTCATGATGAGAGGAATCTAAAAAGTAAAAAATTAAGATCGAAACCTAATTTTTTTTGACAAACTTTTACTCAAATTGTCTTTTATCAATTTGTAGCAACCGAATAAATTTTTTTTGTTTTCAAATAAACTAGAAAGGGAGGGGGGCTGGTGGAACAAAGTGTAACCACGACTCTTGCCCTCTCCAGTATTTCCATACAAATTATCTCAGCATGTATACATCTATGTTTGACAAAAGTTGTGTAATATTTGAAACCCTCCCTACAATTCTTCAAATCTTTTGACCTCACATTGTCTTACAATTGGTTATGTGTTCCAAGTTCTAACCACTTATATGAGACCTTACACCAAAAGCTTATCCCTACTTACTCTTTAAAACAACTATATAATTACACGTCAAAGAGAGTACGTAGCACATGCAAGAAACATATCCCGATATAAAATTAGAATAATTTTTCGCACTCCCTAAGAATGATATATGGAGAAGAAACTCATTACAACATAAATTAGAACTTAGAAGGTTAGTAAAATTAGTAAACACCAAGTCTTTAGCTCGAGAACTTGGAACAAGTAGCCAAACAGGGTCAACTTGCAAGTTCCACCGACTTTTTTCAATTACACTACTTTCCCCTCCACTGGTCAAAAATTGAGAAGAGAAATTATCCCACTCCTAATCTTTTAAAAAAAACACGTACCGTGCTTTTGTGTTTACGAGCCAAAGTTCTAGCACAAGAAAGTCGAAGGATATACTTTATTCGATACAAACTCATTTTTTTAATAATCCATTATGATAATGAGAAAGGTTTCTATAAATATGCCCGAATCGTTCAATAATATCAGAATCTAATAAAGCGGCCCAAACTGGCTTACTCATGGAATGTCCTAACACATTACAAAATTTCGCTTTAGACAATGATCCAATCATTGGAGTAATTTTTTTTTTATACATTTTTTACTTAAAAGTGATCCTTATTCAAAATATTTTGGTAAAAGTAAATTTTTTTACTTCTCCGATTCATCTTGACGAGACGAATCAGAAAAGCAAAAAAGTGAGGCGCAAAATTAACAAATGTGAAAAAAATTCAAATAAGGACAAAATAAGAGCTCAAAAAGCCTTTAGAAAAACTTAGCGATAGATAGATATATTAAATGTATGACAGGATAGAAGGGTAAATTTCTAGCTTCACCAATGCAAGCAAAAGAAAAACTTTTGGTAATTATACATAAGAAAGGTGAAGTGAAAAATTAGCTCAAAATAATCGGCAGTGGGATGAACCTCCTCCTCCTTGTAGGTTTCTTTAGCCAAAATCATGACTCTTGTCCCTAAAAAAAGGGGAAAAAATAGAAAAGAAAGAAAAGCTAATGATTTTTTTTTTTTTTGCCAAAAATAAGTTCTTTGATAAGTTTTGTCATTGGTAAACTTTCAAACTACTCTTATCTAATTCAAAATTTCCTTCAAGTTTAGTTCGCCTTGCAAACGAATACTAAAATTCAATTCTGTTGATCAAAGTATATAAAAATAAGTGTCTAAGAAAATAAGTTGATTTAGTGGTTGTTTGGATTGATAATCCATTTGGATCATTTTTAGTCGTTATTCAATTTTTCTCGAATGTGTTAGTTTTGCATAAATTTTTTTTGTCGATTATGAATACTTTTCAACAAGAAGAAACTAAAAAGTTATACTAATTTTTTTTTTAAATAAAGACAAATATTGTCATTAAAATACCAGAAACAACTTGATTATTATCATTAACTTTTGGGGAAAAAATATACGGAAGCGTATAGTCCAAATCTCATTTTTGCCCAATAAAACCCAATGCAACATAAAAAGTTTTCTATATCAATATCTGGGTCATTTTTTACACAGCGCGCGTAATCCTGAAGGAGGAACACCTGACGTGGCAGTAGTGGTGTTGCGATCCTCGATCCTGGATTCCGTGGACTGGTAGATCCGTTTGAATCCGTTTTTTATGACCATTAGTTTCTTTTCTAGACCACGAATTCATCATATCTCCCATTCCATTTGATCGATGATGATGATGATGGTGAGAACAGGCGTGGGGGGTCCATGGCCGCCACCGATGGGATTGTCGTGATCTGATATTCGTCCGGTAATTGCTACAGGCTACCAGTACCAGGGGTTGATAAGGAAAAACAAAACAAAACAAAAGTAAATTCTACACAGGGTCAGTGTAGAATGAAGTGAACGCAATGATCTGATATTCGTCCGGTAATTGCTACAGGCTACCAGCAAAAAAACTATGAGCAGGGACACTCCGAAGGGACAATCCGCAGGGATAAACGCGTTTGGTCCCATTTGGATCCCGAAAAAATCTAAAAAAATATTCATAAATTTTTGAATATTATTTTATGGGGCCCTGTAAAAAATCAGCTCCAGTGGATATCGGTAAGTATTACTTTTGGATAAGTAGGGGCGAATTGACAAGTTTCGCCCCTACTTATCCAAAAGTAATACTTACCGATATCCACTGGAGCTGATTTTTTACAGGGCCCCATAAAATAATATTCAAAAATTTATGGATATTTTTTTAGATTTTTTCAGGATCCAAATGGGGCCAAACGCGTTTCTCCCTGCGAATTGTCTCTGCTCATAGTAGGGCTGGGCTACCAGTACCAGGGTTGATAAGGAAAAACAAAACAAAACAAAAGTAAATTCTACACAGGGTCAGTGTAGAATGAAGTGAACGCAATGCAAGGAAAACACGACAATTCATCAATTCACACCACGTGCAGTTACTTACCAATGTGAAAATGATTTTTTAGAGTTCTATGGAGCAAAAATTTGATTATGAGAGCTTTAGAGACAAAATTTAATTATGAATCTTTAAAATAAAATAATCAAAAAATTAAGATTTTCGCACCGGTTCAAACGAATTGAAAATTAGAGCAGTTAAGTATCTTCTATTTATTTGGGACTCTATGCAATAGAAACTTGATTATAAGAGTCGTGAAAACAAAATTTAATTATGACCTTTTAAAATAAAATGGTCAAAAAAATAAGATTTTTACACCGGTTCAAACAGATTGAAAATTGAAGTACTTAATTTTTTTGAGACTGTTTATATATATTAAAAAATGTGGTTACAAAATTAAGTGCTTCAATTTTTAATCTATTTAAACCGGTGTGAAGATCTTATTTTTTTGATCATTTAGAATCATAATTAAATTTTGTCTCTAAGGCTCTTATAATTAAGTTTCTACTCCATAGAATTCCAAATAAAGAGAATATACATAATTATGAGAGCTCTAGAGACAAAATTTAATTATGACCCTTTCGATTAAAATTGTCAAAAAAATAATATCTTCACACCGGTTCAAACAGATTAAAAATTAGAATATTTAATTTTTTAACCATATTTTTAATGTATAAACGTCTCAAAAAAATTAAGTGCTCCAATTTTCAATTCGTCTGAATTAATGCAAAGATCTTATTTTTTTGACCATTTTATTCTAAAGGATCATAATTAAATTTTGTATTCACGACTCTTATAATCAAGTTTCTGCTCCGTAGGGTCTCAAATAAAGAGAAGATACTTAAGCGCTCCAATTTTCAATCCGTTTGAATCGGTGCGAAGATCTTAATTTTCTGATCATTTTATTTAAAG
The DNA here is from genome assembly GCF_030253575.1 of Rhododendron vialii. Lineage (NCBI taxonomy): Eukaryota > Viridiplantae > Streptophyta > Magnoliopsida > Ericales > Ericaceae > Rhododendron > Rhododendron vialii. Next base: position 18,998,630 of record NC_080566.1, read on the forward strand.
GGCCATATTTAAATTTTGTCTTTAAGGCTCTCATAATCAAGTTTCTGCTCCATAGTATAGTGGCCTCGGTTAATCTCGGTACTCTGGCCAAATAATCCGATCCGTTACACCGTAATGGCCTAGATTGCAACTTGATAAACGCCAATATCTCTGACATGCTGATCAGTACAGCGCTCGGCGAGAAGCCTTCTGTACCCGCTTTGGTAAGTATCAGCAGTATGCAATGTATTTGTTTGGGTGTTCCCAAGGTTGATGAAGGATGGTAGTTACACCAAATGGGGACCATAAGGATTACGTGGCAATTGTAATAATTGGGATCAGATCTGGACAGCTCCGTAACCGCTTTACCTCTCTCGTCATGTATGACGTCACCCGAGGCGGTTACCCGAGCGTACCCTCCACGCGTTAGCTTGGAGGCCAAGTAAACCTAGGTCTATAAATACAAAGGGATACTCATCTTGAGAGGTATGTCATTCTTCCCTAACCTTAGATCTACATTCTCCCCTGAGATCTAACTTGATCGTCGGAGGGTCACTGGGCTACCCTAGCCCTAGTGACTTGTTGCAGGTCCAACAACGGAAGGACGGAGCAGCAAAGGGAGAACCCTAGCCTATACCGCGGTCAAGGTCCCGTCAAATTGAATCCCTACAATTGGCGACTCTGCGGGGGACATAGCCTACCTTTCAGTGTTCATCTCCCTCTCTCCAAGAAACTCTGTTCATCGCTCCTACTTCAGATATGGTGGAGGTCAAAGAAACGCACTGCAACGACACCACCCTGGGCTCGGCCCCCTCGGGGACTATAACCTGGCGTCCAGCGGAGCCAACGCCCTAGGAAAGGCTCATATGTCCATCGAAGTCGAAGCCAGGACCACAAAGCCAGATGGCCGGATGGCGGCTCGTCCTCTGAACTCCATACTTACATTCGCCACCTTGAAAGGAAAATCGACGACCTAGCAACGGTCGTAGAACATGACAAGCACGTTTGAGACGAGCTGGCGGAGATCAAACATCTCATGCAGATCTCCCCATCTCATTCCTCCGGAAGCCGTGGCTGAAGAAGAAATCATCATAGCCCTTCCCGCAATCACGAAGGAGGCCACCTGGTGGAGCACCGGTCTCGGCCCTCAGTCAAAGACCGCCTGGAGCCACCAGGAGCAGATGATGGTCGAACCGAATGAGGAATGAGGCATAGGGAACGTTCCCGTTCCCCTAAGCAACCTCGTCGGAAAACCATCCGCCTTTCAAGAGACTCGGAGCAGGAAGCGTCTCAGCCTCTTCCACTCATTCGATTCGGATCGGTAAGGGGCAGCGTGAATCCACCCCAAGCATTACAAGGACGGCAAAGGAAGACGACGGCCTCTTGGAGTTCTAGACAAAGGGGTACCGTGAACGTTTGAAAAACGCTCGAACCAGTAGCCTCACCGTCTCACACCCTAAAGAAACCCGTAATAGAAGCCCAGTCACCGAGCGCCTCAAGCCCTCCCCTCGGGATAGCTGCCGAAGAAACCACCACGAGCGCTCCCCCTATAAGTCGGCAAGTGTCGTGCCGAAGAGAAAGGAGTATGAAAGGCTGGATCAGCTTGCCCCGAAGAACCGTAAAGTGACCGAGTGTCTAGACGGCTCCGACCATTCGATTCGACCTCATCACGACGCTAAACTCGAAAGACTCAAGACCTCTCCCTTCATGAGAGAAATTGACTCGATCACCCCCCCAAAGGGATTTACCCAACCCAAATTTGCCAAGTACGATGGCAAGACCGAGGCATACACTCACCTGGTACAATTCAAGCTTGTCATGTCCCTTTTCTCCCGAACGAACCTTCTTATGTAAGGTCTTCCCCGCCAGCCTCGGCAACCTGGGTCTCACATGGTTTAACCAGCTCCCTGCCCGGTCGATCTCCTCGTTCGACTCCTTATGTGATGCCTTCATGGCTCGGTTCGTCACGAGCAATAAGCACAAGAAGGAAATCGATTCCCTCCTCGCTCTCCGAAAGCGAAACGACGAAACACTCCGCCAGTACGCCGATCACTACTGGGAGTTCTTTAACGAAATAGAACGTTGTTACGGTGTCATTTCGACCCGAGGATTTAAGCTCGGTCTTACTTCTCAGGACGAACAAATCTACGACGACCTCGCCCGCCACAAGCCCAACTCCATGAAAGACCTCATGACTCACATAGAAGGATGGTGCCAGCTTATTAAATCAAAGGCCGAGAGGGGCATCGGAAAGCCCATGAGCGCAAAGACGGCGTTAGCTTCGGCGGCCGCTCCAGCTCCCACACCAGTTTCGACCCGTAAGAAGCAGGTCAACAACATCAAGCTGTCACAAAGGAAAGGACCAAAGCCTAGCGACTTCAACGCCGAGAAAATAGTCTTTACCTCTCCAATCTACCAGATCATCGACCAGGTGAAAGATCAGCATTTATTCTCCTTCCCGAACCAAAAGCTTGGCACCAAGAATGGGAAAATCAAAAACCCTATCGTTCGGTGTAGTTACCACAACGAGCAAGGTCACACTTACCACTGCTTGCAAGCCCTTCAAGGCTTACTTGGAGCAGCTTGTCGCGGAAGGCCACCTCAATAACTTCATTGACCACGAAAAGACAAAGGCCCGAGCAGAACGTGCCGAAAACCATACCGAAGAGGAGGTTCAAACGATCCATGTTATCCACGGTCCTCTCAACTCCGAGGCCGCTCGTATCATCCGTGCCAAACTGAATGACGCCACTTCTTCCAAGCACGTCATATTGCTCGGTCCTGAGTCAAAGCGCCCCAGGACCGACAACGGCTCTAAGTGGACCATCACCTTTACCGAGAAAGACCTCGATCGTGTCCAGCTCCTGCACAACGACGCCCTCGTCGTCACGCTGCGCATCAGAACCTATAACGTCCGACGCGTCCTCGTTGACCAAGGCAGCTCGGCCGAGGTCATGTACTACTCTCTGTTTAAAGACCTGAAGCTCTCAGATACCGACCTCCGTCTCCTCCGAAGTTTCCCTCATTGGGTTCAGCGGAACCCCGGTATGGCCCCTCGGCATGATCACTCTCCTCGTTCGTGCCGGTTCAGTGGTCCTTGACATGGAGTTTATGGTAGTCGACGTTCTTAGCCCTTACAACACAATCGTCGGGCGCACCTGGCTCCATAAGCTGAAGGCCATTGCCTCCACTTATCACCAGGTGGTCCGTTTCATCGGTGCTAATGGGCACCAAGAGGACGTGTACGGAGATCAAACCGCGGCCAAAAGATGTTATGTCAACGCGGTCCGAAGCAGTAAGCTGACTTCCTGAGTTAACCTTATTGAGGTCCCCGAGGCCCCAGTTTTGGAAGACGTCGGTAAACCAGCCGATGAGAAAGCAGTAGAAGACCTTGTCACTATCCCAATCACTGAAGATGGCTCTCATTTCTTCCTCATCGGTTCCTCACTTAGTGATACCGACCGAAACAAGACGTTTGACTTCCTCAAAAAGAACATAGAAGTATTCGCATGGACCCCATATGAAATGCCTGGGGTCGATCCCTCGTTTATTTGCCACGAGCTCAACATTAATCGATCCAAGCAACCCATTGTGCAAAAAGCAAGGCGATCCTCTCCGATCCATTCAGAAGCTGTCATAGACGAAGTCAACCGGCTCTTAAACGTGAAGGCCATCCGAGAAGTGCAATACCCTAGGTGGTTGGCCAACACTATAGTGGTCAAAAAGAAGAACGGCAAATGGCGGGTCTGTGTTGATTATTCCAATCTTAAAGACACCTGCACGAAAGATTTATTCCCCCTTCCACGGATTGACCAGCTCGTCGACGCCATAGCCGGCCATGCTCGACTCAGTTTTATGGACGCCTACCGGGGTTATCATCAGATTGCCATGAGCGAAGGAGACGTCGAAAATACAGCCTTCATCACCCTTCACGGCATCTTTGGATATCTCGTTATGCCCTTCGGCCTGAAAAACGCCGGAGCCACCTTTCACCAAATGATAACCAAGATGTTTGAGCGCTTACTTGGTGACACCATAATGGCTTAAATTGATGACATGGTAGTCAAAAGCATGGTCACCAGTGACCACCTAACCCACCTCGCCGAAGCCTTCAAAATTCTCAAAAAGCACAAGCTCTGCCTCAATGCCGAGAAATGCGCTTTCAGTGTAAGCTCCGGTAAATTTCTTGGCCACCTCGTCTCCCGACGCGGTATCGAAGCCGACCCCGCTCAACTACTTGCCATTGAAAGACTCTCGGCTTCACACAACAAGAGAGACGTTCAACTGGCATGGCTGCCGCCCTAAATCGATTCATCAGTCGCTTCTCCGACAAATACCAGCCATTTTTCGCCCTCTTGAAGAGCAGCCGATGGAGCTTCAATTGGACAGAAGACTGTGATCGGGCCCTCCAACAATTGAAGACTTATCTCTCCACAACCCCACTCCTCGTCACGCCTGGGGATCAGGAGGACTTGTTCCTGTACCAAATCATCTCTCCGCACGCTATAAGTTCGGTGCTCATCCGACAAGAAGGGTGGGAACACCAACCCATCTACTACTCCAGTAAGACAATGACCCTCGCCGAGATGCGTTATCTACCACTGGAAAAACTTGTCCTCGCCTTCATCTAAGCCTCCAGGAAGCTTGCTCTTTACTTCCAGTCACACTGCATCATCGTCCTCACCGAATACCCTCTTAAATCTCTCCTCCTAAAGGTAGACCTTTCTAACCGAATCTCTCAGTGGGTTGTCGAGCTCGCGAACTATGAAATCCATTTCCAGCCTCGGACAGCAATCAAAGCTCAGGCCCTCGCCGACTTCATCACCGAACTCATTTCGACCGATCCTCCCACTTCGGGTTTAGCTCCAAGCACCGAAGCCATACTCCAGGCAAGCCCAAGCACAACATGGAAGCTTTTTTTCACGGAGATGTGTGGAAGATGTACGTCGATGGTGCCTCCAACAGCCGAGGCGCAGGAACCGGAGTCATCCTCCTCTCCCCTTCCGGCGTTTTACACAAAAGCTCCATCTCTATCAACTTCCCAGCCTCTAACAACGAGGCTGAGTACGAAGCATTGATCTCAGGACTCAAGACGGCCGAAGCCTTGGGTATCGAAGAACTTGTGATTTACAGTGATTCCCAATTAGTAGTCAACCAACTGTCTGAGGAATACAAAGCTCGGGACGATCAAATGCGTACCTACCTTAGCTCCGTCGTCCGACTCATCAAGAATTTCAAAGCTATCCGAGTTGAACATATCTCCAGGGAACAGAATGCCCATGCCCACGCCCTTGCAGGGCTCACTTCGGCTTGCTCCTCCTCGGGACACCGTTCTATTTCCTTCAATTCCATTAACAAGCCCAGTTTCGAGCTCGAGGTACTTAACATAGAGCTCGGGCCGAGCTAGATGGATGAAATCATTGGTTACCTGCGAGATGACATCCTTCTTCCCAACAAGAAGGACGCTCACCGACTTGGCAATAAAGCTGCTCTTTTATGGCTCAATCCAAACGGTAAGCTCTACCGAAGGTCCTTCACCGGCCCGTATCTACTGGTTGCACACCCCCACCAAGTACAAAGCATCATCGAAGAGCTCCATGCCGGCGATAGCGGTTGCCACTCTGGTGGATGGTCCTTCGCTCACCGAGCCATCTCCCAGGGCTATTGGTGGCCAACAATGAGGAAGGATTCTGAAGAATTTGTCAAGCGTTGTAAGAAATGTAAGATGTTTGCCCCTATCATCCACCAGCCGGCTCGAGACCTTAGCCCTCTCACTAGCCCTTGGCCTTTTTCTCAATGGGCATGGATATCGTCAGTAAGCTCCCCGTTGCTCTGGGAGGATTCAAGTTCCTCTTAACTGCCACTAACTATTTCTCAAAATGGGCCGAAGCTGAGCCCTTAGTAACTATCGAGGAAACAAACGTCATTTGTTTCGTTTGGCGAAATATCATTTCACGCTTCAGTGTCCCCTTCGCCATCATCACGGACAACGGACGGCAGTTTATCAGCCAGAAATATCGATCCCTATTAGACGAGTACGGCATCAAATGGGACACATCCACTCCGGCTTACCCCCAGGGTAATGACGGACAAGCCGAGGCCGCAAACAAGGCAATTTCATCCGGACTTAAGCGTCGACTCTTTTCACGCCGAGGCAAATGGGCTGAGGAGCTACCTAGGGTACTCTGTGGCTACCATACTACATTTCAACAATCCATCGGCCGCACCCCTTGCTCCTTGGCATTTGGAATGGAGACGGTTATTCCCCTCCAAGTCGGGCTCCAAACAATGCGTACTGAAAATTTTGACGAATCGGTGAATAACGACAGCATCGCTTCGGATCTCGACTTGGCCGAGGAGGAACGCAAAAACGCAAGGATCAAGCTCACGTCGTACCAACAGGAAGTTGCAAAAGCTATAACCTCAGCTTCCGTCTTAGGTCGTTTAAACCCGACGACCTCGTCTGGAAAAAGGTGGTGGAGAAGTCTAAGAAAATGAAGCTAATGCCCAACTGGGTGGGCCCCTACCGAGTCCTTAAGCACCTTAGCTCAGGAAATTACAAGTTGGAAAAGTTGGACGGTTCTCCAATTGCTAAAACCTGGAACGCAAACAACCGAAAAAAGTTCTATGGCTAGCAGCCCTTCGGCTCCAGGGACCCGTCACTTCCCTTATTAGTCTTTATCCAAGTAATTTTGTTTTGGAGACAACATGCTTATGTAATGACAGTATCAAACGAGTATTAATGAGAATTGTTTTTTCTTGCCAATGATTGTTCTTTCTGTTTCTGTTGTTTTACTTTCTCCATTCGATTTGTTACCAATCGAATTGTTTTATTTCGACTTCAGGGGTTGTCTTCTCTTGGGTAATACCCTCGGACGAAATTCCCACCAAGTCTCTCTGATCTCCGCGGTCGTCTGGACTATTCGGTCGTTCGCCTTAAGGATACTCGGCTTTTTCCTGAGCCCTTTATACCGACCCACCAATAGTTATTCACTGCTCGGTTTTGCTGCGTCCCGTAGTCATGGCCAATGCCATCTCCTCTTCGGGACTCCAGCCCAAATCCCATAGCAGCCCCACCTTATCATGAGTCTGCTCATCTCCCATCTAATTTCTTAAACATTTAGCCGAGGCACCCTAACTCGAAGCAGGGGCACGAAAATTCAAAAAATTACTTAATACTTGTTTCTGATTAGGTCACTCGGCCCCTTCCGACCCTCCAGGAGGCTGGGGCTTCGAGAATTAACCCCTATACTTCGGTGCCCTTCTTGTCTGTACACAGCAGTCCCACCCGAAGCAGGGGGCACCCACAAACCATTTTTTTCTGAACTAACATCTTTGAGTATGTTTGGCAAATGCTTCGGTTAAACTTGTTTCACAATTCCACAAGTCTCACCAAAGCAGGGGGAACAACACCCGAGCATCAACCATAAATTCATACAAGCATTTCAAAGATAAACGTAACATTCAGGAAAAGAAAGCATTCATTCACAAAAACCACAGTGGATTGCAAGCTCAAATCCTACTTAAAACTATTACAACGATCCGGCTTCGGCCAATTGTTCGACTCCTATCACAATATCAAATATTTACAAACTCTAGAACGGCAAACTCCAAATGTTCGGAGCCGTCAAGCCAAATAGAAAGTCAAAAAGTTGAAGTATTTCCTTGAGAAGAGGGTTGGAGTTCTCCTATGCATCACCAGGAGCAGGGGCATTGGGATCGGCCTGGTTCCCTTGTGCTTGCAACTCTTCCGGGAACGGATCGGAGCTCGGAGTCTTCCGGTAGATTAAGCTTTCTTACCAAAGCTTCATGGCCGTACCAAAGTCCGTCCAAGAATCGATCTCTGTAGAGCTCGGTCTTAATCTCCCGGACCTGCTTCTTATACTCCACGCCGTGTAACATCCTTTTATCTTTGAGGTGCTTTAAAGTTATACTTTAGTAACTTAAAGGACTAAAGTGCAATATTTTTTTAAAATTGTGCATGTGTGCCGTGTGTGTGTGTTTCTTTTAAAACAAAAAGAAAAAAAAGGAAGAAACCCGGTTTTGTTCTAACGTAGAGAGAGAGAGAGAGAGAGAGAGAGAGAGAGAGAGGGAGGCGGTGGAAAGAAGAGGAAGAAGAGTGTTTGAAACCTCAATTCAGTAGGTGATTTTCAGTTCCTTTTTCTTAATTTCGTGTATGCTCTGCATTATGATATCTGTTGCTGGACAGATTCGTACAGCTCTGAGATTGTCTATTTTCTCACCCTTTTATGCCGAAATTTACTTGGGTTTCTTCATGAAATCTGAACTAGATTTGATGCTTGTTCTTTTGGCTTTGGAATTACTTGAAAAGGTTAAGAACTCAATTTACTGTGAATTTTCGAATGTTGGTCTGATCTTGAGAATCTGTTTTGTGACAGATTTGCGAATTTGTTGTGTTTGCCTATTTTTATCATCAACAGGCTGACCATGTTATTTTTTGGTAATTTTTCTTGAGATGTCTCTATGTGTGTAGCATGCGCTGTAAAAATTTCAGAATTTTCTTAGTAGTATGGAAAAAGATAAAAATCTTGAACCGGGCTGCAGTCAGATTCGCGTCTGGGCAGACAGCCCAGACACGTGTTGGAAAAACGGGCATAACTTCTTGCTCGGGTATTGGTTTTAGGCACCGTTTCTTGATTCCGAAACTAGACTTGTATATCTTTCTGAATCTGTAAAGATTGTGCCTTAGTTTGGTCTGAGCAAATTCAGTTTTGGTTCCGAAGTTAATAGTTTGATGATTCTGAAATTCTGGGCAGGTTTTATAGCTGTGTTCTTCATCAGTTTTCTCATAGTTGAATATGCTTACTGACTATGGATGCTGTTGAGTCTTAAACCTTGATCAGTTGGTGTTGTTTTGGCGTTGGAAATATTGGAAAAGATTAAGTGTGTGATTTTTAATGAGCATTCGATCGCAGACTGTTCTGCTGGGTCTGTAGTTTCTGTTTTAGACGTGTAATTTCAATTGAGCATATCTTAGTCATTCGGAGTCCAATTTGGGCAAATTTTATATCTAGATTGATGTACTAGAAGCCTTCTTTCTAATGGTGGTGGTTTCATGACCCAACTTTGATCCTATAAAATGCTACAGTCTTTTAAAGACAGGCTGGTTATAGGATGTTTTGTTATTTTGGGAGTGTTGTTGTGTTTGAACTTCATGTGTGTTATTCTTTGGCCATTGTTTAGTTCCTTATGAGCTTATTATTCTCGTGTTGATCGTTCGTTGAACTCATTACTAATACGGTTAAGCGTGTGGTTAGGTAACGAGCTGAGTAATCGGGAGGTGCCAAAACCGTAAGTTGGCATACTTCGGTCGACTTACAGGTGAGTGTGTTTGATACCTTATATCTTCAATAAGATGTTAACATGTTGGTTGTGCATCATGCTATGGTTGGTTTAGTTACTAGCGTGCATGACTGGTGTATGTTGATTGTACCCGTATAAGGTTTGTGGAGTGAGTCACACCTTGTCATGGGCCGTGCCGTTCTATTTACGGTGAATGGGAGCTTGGTGTGCGGGACACAATACCTTGGGTACATGGGATGTGGCAGACGTGTCACTGCATGTGTTGTGAACATAAATTGTAGTTGTTCAGTTAGTTGTTTTATGTTGAGTTTTATTGGATTTATTCTATATCTTACACACTCCTGGTTTTCTTTTGGATTGCCAGATGGCAGGGGTTCGTAGGATGGTCCACTACCGGTCGGCGTTTTGGGGTTGGCTTTAGGGTTGTCTTTTGTGTCGGTGGTGGTGAATCGTTTTGTACATATTATCAACTCGTTTTGTAAAGGATGTTTTGCACTTTAGTTTGCCAAGTATGTAAAGTTATGGGTTTAACGTCGACTCTTTTAATAATGTTAATGTTAAGTCTTCCGCTGGTTTATTCTGAGTTAATATCTCTTGTTAAGTGATTGTTTGGTTGGCGTTTGGGAATGCCACGTGGCCGCGCCGACTCGGGCCCACAATGGGTGTCGTTTTGCGGGGCGGGGCGTGACACGCCGGCTACGTCCCAGCCTTCATCATAACCCCTGTTTCTCGCGTCCTCCACCTCCCAAGCTCTCGTGACCCTCAGAGTGTTGCATCCTCCTCGACCTTCGTAGATCATCCTTCGGCAAGCACTCTCTCTTGATCACATCTCTGGAAGTCTGCGAGATAGAGGTCGCAGCTTTCCCGAGCTATTTTTAGGTCATCCTCCCTCTGGGCAAGGGCCTGCTTCAGTTCTTCGATCTCCCCTTCCTGCGCCTTGCATCGGTCATTTACCACTAATGCCCGAGCGCCAAGCTGCCAACAGAAAGTCGAAGCATTCCCCAAATGCAAATACCCAAATCAAAGGGAGCAAAGCACAAAATAATACCAACTTACAGTGAAGAGGGCCTGCGCTATCTCTGCCGTAATATCCTCAGTTAAGCTTTTGACAGCTCGGGCGTCCCTTGAAAGAATGCTTCCCCGGAGCATCCCGAACGCTATACCAAGGTTTTTGACGCAGTCTGCATAATGAATCTGACGCCCGGTGTAGTGATGGAATTCTGGAGCCCAGCGAAGTTCCCTTGGATGCACCCAGCGGCCACCTTCCCCCTCCACAGTCTCTTGCTCCTCCTCCTCTGTCCGCTCTTCTTCCTCAAAGATGTGGATGGCTTCTTTTTCCTTCTCTCGGTTATCTCCTCCTTCCTCATACTGAGCTCTCTTCTCCGAGGGCTCTTGGGGAGACACGGGTGACACCCTTGAGGTCTCGGCATCAAGCGTACCGAAGACAGAACCTCAGCCTTGGCCCCTTGATCTTTGGCGCCTCAGATTCAGGACCTCCCGAGTTCCTGGATCAGCCATTTCACCGCTTAGCCCGGTCCTTTCAGGCGTTTCTCTATCGATCACTTCGCGTACGACGCCCTGAGGCCCCGAGGTGCTGCTTTCTGCTTCGGTCGTACCGCCTTCTGTTCCTTCTCCCCTTCCGCTCCCCCTTCCTCTACCTCGTCCTCGGCCTGCCCTCGGGACCCCCTGTTGCCTCAGTTTCTTTTTCAAGAAGCCGGTGTAAGTGGTAACATACCCAAGTAAATCAGAGGCGTACCAGCTTGTGTAGGGATGGTGTAGGCAGCTGTTATCCGAGCCCGTACGGCTCTCTCCCGAAGCTCCTACACGACACCCTTGGCTGCAAGAAAACACCAAACGAAGTCAGTACATGCAAAACATGACAAGATATGTAGAGTACCGAGGTAATAATTTTACCGACCAGGAGCTCCAGCCTCGATCTGGACTGTGGTGGCGGTATTAACGCTCTCCCCGGGACAGAACATAAAATTCCCGGTGACCGAGACGTAGATACTCGCCCATTCTTCAGAATCGGGCAAGTGGTCAATCAGAAATGTGTCGTACCCCGTCCTATAGGAGAGGTAGTACCGATTGTTCTCCCGGTTTATTCCTACCAAATATACGCTGAAGAGCTCTTCGAGCCCGAAGGTCAAATTGTATTGCCTTCTCAGCTCTATGATGTTAGTGATAATTCGGTAGGAGTTCATTGTGAGCTGGGAGGAAGTGAGAGTAAGGGTTCAAAGCACCCGTCGGATAAACTGGTGAAATGGGAATCTAACCCCCCCTCGGTGATTGCCATCAAGGGAAAAATCAACTCCCCTTGCCGGTGCGAAAGATCTTTGGGGTCGGAGTTCGAACGTAGGTGGACCTCGACATCAGGAGGGATGTTGTAAACCCTTTTGAACTCAGCGTAGGCAGGCGAGGTGCCGTCAAAGTATTGATTTTTGTAAGGGCATGGCCTCATCGGTCTCCTGCAACCCCAGACCTCCTCGAAAGTGCCCGCGTATGGTCCCGGCCCTTGGTCCGAAGTACTAGGAGCTTCCATCTCCCGAAGATCAAATGTTGTTACCTCTCAAGGAGCTTTAAAGGGGTCAGGCGGTTCAATACGGTCAACCGAAGTTCAGAAAAACGCTCGGATTCGAAGTGCTTGGCGGATGTCCTCGGGAATCTCAACAGGAGAATCTGAACTATTAGAGTTGCACGAAGAAAGCTCAATGACCATTCGCCCCTACCTAACCAAAGAAAGAAGTGCAAAAACCCATTAGCTATGTGCCAAGGGGAAGCAAGAAGATCTAATGCTCGGGGCAGAACAGTCGTTGCTCCTCGGGATTTCTCGGCCTCGGTTACTATCAGAGCACTCCTCCTCGGGAAGAGCCCCTGGGGTTAAATACTATCCTTATGGTCTCGGGATGAAGATAGGCCTCAGGATAAGTTTAGGCCTCGGGAAAAGCAAGAACAGCGCCATAGATGTCCAGCGCCGCCGTGGACCAGGCAGCGGCGAATGGTGGCACAGTCACAATGCGTGCTAGAATCGATGAAAAGCTTTAAGAAAATGTTCAAAACTTGAAGATTAATGCAAGGGGAGTCATCATACCTGGGATTCGTGTGAAGATCCACTGCCAAAATGCTTGAAATCTCGATCGAAAAGCACAAAGCAATGGCGGCAGCGGTTCGTCTTCAAAACAGAGGGAAGTAAACCGTTTTGTCTTTGTCCATCCTAGTTATAATGGAAGAATCGAAAAGTTACGTGGGAAACGAAGCGACGTGCACGGAGCCATTGGATTCCTGACACGTGCCCTTATCAAACGGTCGGCATTGAGGGCTCTGCACCGAGGTCAGAACGCCGAATCACCGAACCACTGGCATGCTGACACGCATCCCAAAAATGATGTTTCATATCCATCAAACTGACACGGCACGTGCCAAGCCAGCTATAAATTCCTGGCACCTCGACGACGATCGACACGTGGCTTCGAGAGCTGGGGCTAAAGTCTAGCATCGTCCGAAGTCGCTCGTCGCCTCGGTGACCTAAATGTATAAGATTCTGATATGACATTTCACGAGAAGGGTCAACTCCCTAGAGCCGAGGAATGTCGTCCAAGAAGTTGAAGGGCTATTGTAGTGGCCTCGGTTAATGGCTCAGTACTCTGGCCAAATAATCCGAACCATTACACCATAATGGCCTAGATCGCAACTTGATAAACGTCAATATCTCTAACATGCTGATCGGTATAGCGCTTGGCGAGAAGCCTTCTGTACCCGCTTCGGTAAGTATCAATAGTATGCAATGTATTTGTTTGGTTGTTCCCAAGGTTGATGAAGGAAGGTAGTTACACCAAATGGGGACCATAAGGATTACGTGGCAATTGTAATAATTGGGATCAGATCTGGACAGCTCCGTAACCGCTTTACCTCTCTCGTCATGTATGACGTCACCCGATGCGGTTACCCGAGCCTACCCTCCATGCATTAGCTTGGAGGCCAAGTAAACCTAAATCTATAAATACAAAGGGATACTCATCTTGAGAGGTATGTCATTCTTCCCTAACCCTGGATCTACATTCTCCCCTGAGATCTAACTTGATCGTCGGAGGGTCACTGGGCTACTCTAGCCCTAGTGACTTACTGCAGGTCCAACAACGAGAGGACGAAGCAGCAGAAGGAGAACCCTAGCCTATACCGCGGTCAAGGTCCCGTCAAATCGAACCTCTACACATAGTATTCCAAAAAATCATTTTTCACATTGGTAAGTAACTACACGTGGTGTAAATTGATGAGTTGTCGTGTTTTCCTTGCATTGTCGTTCACTCCATTCTACATGAACCCTTCGTGTAGAATGTACTCTCAACAAATAAACACAAAAGAAAAAGAGACCATTCTCGGTGGGCCCCAAAATCTCAATCTGTGGCTACATTTGATTCCTGGATTGGGGTGGGTTGGTTTTGTACGATTATTAGATGGCTAGATTCCATGGGACCCTCTGGTGCTTCGTAATTGAGCCTTCCAGTTCGATTTGCATACAAAGTGTTTTTGTTGGCCACACCCAAAAAAAAGGCGGGGAGGGGCGATTATGCGTAGCAGCCCTAGTCTAAGCATCATCATACATCATACGGGCTACGAGGTCTTAGCTCAATGACATTTACGTTTTTGGAGAAAAGAGGTAAAAAAATTCAACTACTCTTTCAATGTACTAATTCAATCATTCTTACCTTACTGACTTTCGTGGATTTAAAAAAAACTTGATCTTAAGTACTTCCGGTTTGCGAAGGAAGGGATCAAAGAGCTATAGCTTCTACCACGTACCACCAAAAAGCTAGTGGAACACAACCAGACTTCACAAACTCAAACTTTGAAACTCTTTACGGCCACCCAAACCACTTGGAGTAACCATCAATACTACTTACAATGTTACTACTTTGGGAATGGAATAAATTTTCATTTGCAAGCCTTGTCCCTGAGGGAAGACGAGAAAGGCTTGTGCCTTGGGCTCTCAAATATATATATTTTTAAATTGGGGAGCCCTAAATTCTATAGGGTGTGATACCCGATATAAAAAATAAAGGAAAACTGACGGCTCAGGACGTGTTTTGATAATTAATACCTGTCAAGGACATGCTGAGATCATTTGTTAATGTTGAAAATGTCATTGCCAAGTATTAATTATCAAAACATGTACTTGGCCATCATTTTCCCAAAATATAAATCCAATAAGAACAGGAAAGATTGATTGATTATGTTAATGTTATTACTATTGTTCAGCTAAAAATGCATGAATAGTGATATTTAATTGATATTTTTACATTTTTTACTGATCCCTACTATTGAAAATTTAATCTACTACATAAGTTTTCTCTCATTGAAATTGATTTACTATTTAGTTTGTGTACTCGTAAAGTATGCATGGGCCTTAACTTTAAAGTTGCCTTGGGCCTTAAAAATGTCAAAGACGGTCCTGCCATTTGTTTGCTCAATTGTTTGATATTCTTTCCATTCTTAATTAGATATTTGTATATTTCTAACTAGGAAAGTAAACTTTCTAGAACATTTTAAAAGATGCTTCATTTATGAAAATAAGAACAGTTAATAAATAACGAGTAAAAATGATTTCGAACATTTTGTTTGATGTGTTATTTATAAAAAAAAGTTTAGTTATTTTAATTTCTTTATTTAATTAATGTCTCTCGTTGAGACTTATCAAAAGAAACAATACTCTTTTTATTTATCAAGTATGAAAAATAAAAGAGGCGACAAATAATAAGTGAACAATAATATCAAATTCCTGAAATGTACTTAACTTCTGACCGGATGTAAAATGTCACCACAAAGGCAGACAAAATTATATAAAAGCCATGAAACCTATCATTTATTGTAGAAAATTGTTGTCAAATAGCTAATAGCATCTTAAATTAATAGCGACATCTCTCTGAATTAACAAATTACCTTTCACTATTTAAAACTAGCCTAACATCCAGGCTATGCACGACCGATTAATGTACTGGATACTCTAACCAATCAACTTTATGTCAATGAAAGGGTGGTGTTAATTCCACGACTAAATTTGTTAGTGCCACGAAGGATTTGTGCATCTTGACATTTTTAACCTGTGACCCTTTTGTCTTGTAGTTGTATTACTTCTCACATATTGGCCCCAACAAATAGAAATCCTACTGCTTTTTCTACAGAGATTGGCTCTGGGCGACGCACACCTCTGCTTTCCCCGCATACAACACCCATCCACGACCACCTCCTCTCCGTTCTTACTCTTCGGCTCGGCCCTATCCAGCATCAATTATCCATTAGGCTCATTCAATCTACTAAAACACCAATTGTGTTCGAGAACCTACACTCTAAATGAATTTATTTGAGCTGCCTTGGAAACCCAAAATCGCAGTCTGAAACCAATCGCCTTCAAGATTTGATTTAATTCAACGAAGCTGAATCACCGCCGCTACCAAACCTTATCCACCCATTTGTTCTAGGTAGAAACTGTTCCTATTTCTTCTCTTAAATTGAAAAACTAATTGGTCTGATACATGCAAAGAGATTGGTAGCCATCGAATTAAAGGGGAAAAAAGCCTCAAAATCACCCAATCAAAGAAAGAAAAACAAGAATCTTTTACCACTCTTTCCTTGGCCGTAAATGGGCAAAAAGTGAAGGATAAAACAGAGAGGAGATAGAAGGTCTTCTTGCGGTATTTGCCAAGGAGGATCTATGGTGGGGTTGAACTGATTGATGAAGGGGAGGAAGAGATAGTTTGTAGTGAGTGTGTGTGTGTGTGTGTGAGAGAGAGAGAGAGAGAGAGAGAGAGAGTTTCTCCTGCATGGGCAAAAATGTCAGATTGGATAATCCTTCGTGGCACTAACAAATGTAATTGTGGAATTAACAGCACCCATATTAAAGCATATAATCTTTTAAAAAATAATTCCTAATTCCCAGAATCACCAAAAAAAATGCTATTGTTTGATCCCACCAACACTCATATGTTTGTCTCAATATTAAGGCCCCGTTCCGGAACGTGAAATAAGTACTTATCTTTTTAAGAAGACAATTTCAAGCTAAAAAATGATGGGCTAATTGAAATCTAAAAATATGCAATATGGATCTTGCTTGAAATATCTCATTGAGATCTTTAATACGGTGCAAAAAAATCAAAAAATTATCTTTCATTTACATTATTTTTTAGTTTGAAAATGTGAAATAAATACTTATTTTTTAAGAAGGTGTTCTAGAACGGGCTCTAAGCCATCCGTATTAGTATGAACTAGTTTAGACTATGAATTATGTAATCAACTGAGACTAGCTTAATTAGCCAAGACTTTTACATCTCACTAGGACGTCACGAGTTTGAATCTCTTCATCTGCGTGCGTGTATTCTTCCCTTAAAAAGTATTTTCTTTATTTGTTTCTACCCTAGAATGAACTTATTTATTGTGTTGATTATCTCGCGGACTCTTATAATTGATGTACTGTTCCAGATTTGTGCTTTGTACTTCATATGTGCTGATGATGTAAATGATCTCTCTTCTGTCAATTGACAAAAAAAAGAAAAACTAAAAATGTAACTGGCTTGTTAATTTAGTTATAGTCTGTTGGATCAAATCTGCTACTCGCATGAATATCACAATTCTTCAAGGAAATATGTGCAACACAATCCCAAACTTCCGGAAGGAAATATGTTCCCAATATTTATGAACTTACAATTAAAATTTCTGCTCTAATGGTTTACCAAAACCCATATTTCTATGGATACATACATACATATATATATATATATAGTCTGTCTTTCATAAGAACCTCCTCATTTTAATAAAATGCGAACCTCCCTTTCTCGATCGAATTTTGATGATCTGAGCTGCTCAATGTGTTCAGAACGTGATTTTAAAGATACCTTTTAGAAATCAACAAAAAAAAAACTGGGAAGGGCTTCATCCGAGAAATTTTTGTTTGTTTTTTATCGAACGGTTCAAATAAAAACTGCTCAAATCAAGCCCTTCTTGGTCATTGTTTTTGCCGATTTCTCACGGGTACCCTTAAAATCACATTCTGAACACATTGAACGACTCGGATCATTAAAATTCGATAGAAAAATAGGAGAAATGAGGATGTCTACATTTTAACTAAAATGAGTACCCCTCATGGGAGACTGATTGTGTATATATATATACACACACACATACACACACGTCTACGTATTAATATTGACTTCTGATGGATTTGCTTTCAAATTCCTTGTTTGAATCTATCCAGTGACAGCTCTAGAAATCTATTCGTAAATACTATTTTGTTTGAACTAGTATTATCCAGTATTTTTTTTTGTTTTGTTTTGTTTGGTAAAAATGGAACTGCATAAAACTTAAATAATAAATCGAGGGGAATTTCTAAACACAATTGCAAATTTACTACATGCAACCCAATTTCTAAGTAAGAAATATTTAGACAAAAATGCCCTTAATAGAATTGACAAAAATACCCCAAGATTACTCCATACAACCACGTACATGCAACAATTTCTAATTACTAGCGGATGCCCATGCCTAAAGGCACGTCCTAACGAAATAAGTTGTCCGCTCTACCCATCCAATATAACCTACTTACTCTCTGCCTCACTTTAAAAAGCTCATGCCAAGGCAGAGAGAAGAAATAAAAAGGGAAATAATTTATAGGTTAATTATCAACCCTCTTGAAATAATATCAATTTAAAATGAAAAAAATAAAAGGTAATAAATTGAAAAGGAAAGTGTATATTAACAAGAAGTCAAAGTATAACTTAAGGAAACATTCTCTTAATCAGACGGCTACAATCTTAGCTTGAAGGCGATCAACGGCTGTAGAGGTGCTCATGTTTGTATGTGTAGACAAAAATCGCTCTGTTTTATAATCTACTAGTGGATACCCGTGCCTTCAACGCATTCTGAGCACAGTCTAAATAAAGTATCAAACCCCATTTTTATAAATAAAAAAATGAATACAACGGTTGTTTTTAACTCGAACTCACATGAGGTGAGTTTTGTGTATGTGTATATACCCCATGTGAGTGGATTTTTTCCTCCTCCCAACAAAATCTACTTATTGAAATTCCAAATTCATAGATGTGTTTCAGTTCATACGCTACGATCACTAGCTTTCGTTGTGTTTCTGTGTGATTAGATGACTAGAATACTAGGGTTTTCCGAAATTGATCGTTCGAGTTTTCCTATTTGTTGAAGTTTTCCGTACTACGAAGAATCTGAAAACCAAAAATAAAGAAAGGGAAAAAATACCAAGCCTATGTTTAGCCAATAACAAAAGGGAAAAAATTCTCAATTTCATCATTTTGATTGGTGTATTGAAGTATTAGTTCTAGCGGTTCAATAAATCAATTATTGGTAGTACATGGAGATGTTGTTTAAAATAAATTTATCTATTTTAGTTGATAACTTTTCAAATGATTTGCTATTTATGTTTACTTATATAGGATTGGTAATTTGAAAATGCAACAGAGTTGAGGAGGATTAACATGAATAGATTGCTTCAATGGAATCGTAATGTGGTAACTTCAATTGCACATATACCATTTGTTATCTTCAATAGTTAATACTGATGTATCCATAAAGTGTTCGATGAAATGCACAAATGATGAAAATAATATATTTTCGCTGAGCTTCTTTCCGAAAAGTGAACAAATTTACTTTGTTTGAATCCTTTGATCTTCTCATTTCCATTTAGGAGTATTCTAGCAACCACTGGATTCAAGTAAGCTTGTGGGAGTTTGGTGCTGATGTTGCATTTTAATTCTCAAAAGAATCATGAACAATGGGCCTTTGATTTGAGGCTACAACTGTAGCTTCTTCTTTTTTCACCAACACTATTTATAAAAGCTTATGTTGTGAAAGTGAAGAATGCCATTATTTTTGTATATTTTTTCCTATTTTGAGTTATTCTATTCTGGGTGTATGTGACTTATGACCTGGCAGTTTGTTTTTTCAGCTTGATGAGCAAATGCTGAGTGATAAAATAGTTGGAGGCGCTGACGATGCTTTCAACACATCCTTCAGCGAAACCAGGGCAGGAAAAGACGTCTATGAATTTGGAATTTCAATAAGTATATTTTGTTGGGAGGAGGAAAAAATCCACTCATATGGGGTGGGATATACACGTACACAAAAACTCACCTCATGTGAGTTCGAGTTAAAAACGACCGCTATATCCATTTTTTTATTTGTAAAAGTGGGGTTTGATACATTATTTAGACTGCGCTCAGAATGTGTTGCGTCGTGCCTTCAGACATGGACATCAGTTAGTATAGATAACAAAATCACTTCTCCCCTAAAATGTATTACGATCGTCTTCTTCCTCACTCCCACTTTGCACCATAGCCGAAAAGCTTAATCTCCCACCTCCCACTTTCCACACCTCCCACCATAAACCCACTCTACCTTCCAATTCCTAACACTCACTACCTCAATTGTTTCCACTCGCTCTATTCATAAAGATGAAGTATTTGACCCAACAAATCAAAGCAACGTAGATTTGGGTATTTGGATTCTTTTGCAACCAACATGGAAGTTGACAAGGAATTTGGGAGCTAATCCACAGCAAGAGATAACCCAAATTTTCTCTCTATTTCTGTCCCGACATTATCAGATTCAAAAAGTTGATTTCATAAAAAAATTTTGAACTCTAGAATCCGAAAATTGTCAAGTATATTAAATTATAATATCCGAAGTTAGTTAGTATTTTTGAGTTTTAGTGTTCGAAGATACTTGTTATTTTTCGACTTCTAGTGTTTGAAATTGCGGACATTTTTCAAGTTCTTGTGTATGAATGAAACTGCAGAGAGCCCCGAATGTTTTTAATTGGTTTTTCTTTGGCCGTTTTAATGTAACACTTCAACGCTTGGTCATCATGTAGGGCCTTCGACTAATCCCTGTTTTTAATTGGTTTTTCTTTGGCCATTCTAGTGTAACACTTCAACGCTTGGTCATCATGTAGGGCCTTCGACTAATCCCACTCCCACACTTCAACACTATATGATTATACGGAGCATTTCACAACGGACAAGGTGAGTGTTTGTGATGTAGTAAGTTTTGGAAAAAAAAAACTACTATGACAGGTGTTCCTTAAAAAGGGTTCCCCATGCCGCCAATACCTTGCAATTGGAAAATCTATCACAAGCCTCCAGCAAATAATTGGGATGCATCATATGTTGTGGCCATTTGAAAGTTCAACGAGATCATTGGCAATGGCGTAGCAATAAAGTAGGTCATCAACGTGGATCCTGTTAGCTCGGAGTCAGATCCCGTCCAGTATGGGTTACCCTTCGGTTCCATCCAGTTTGGCCTTTTGGGGGGCCTTTTTCGGGCCCACAACAATGATCGAATTCGTTCATATTTTAGGGCTCGTTGAGACCAACGACTGCACAAAAAATCACGTTGATCGGATACCGTTTACTATCATTTCATAATGCTTTAAGTTTCGGAAAAATGTGTTGAAGGGTTGCAATCTTGTGTTTCACACCCTTTTTTTTTTACAACATTAATGTAATTTCAAATGATATCATATGGTATCCGATTAACGTGATTTTTGGCATGATTGTTGTTCTCGACGAGCTCTAAAACATGAACAGTTCTGATCATTATTATGGGTTCAAAAAGAGCCCACAAAAGACAGAACTGGATGGGATTGGAGGGTAACCCATACTGGACGGGATCTAACTCCGTTCAGCTCGACGTCATTCTTTCAATTTGGAAACAAGAAAATTACCAAAAGAAGGGTTTTTTTAATTTTATTTTAATATAACATAGAGAGCTAGTAGAATTTTTGAAGCGAGCTTGTTCGGGAACACTCTTCCTAGTTTTTGAACAGTAAAGCTACAGGTACAGCAGGTGGTGTACAGTAGTCTCGCAAAGATCGTTTTTGTGCCCGTCTCGGGTCTCGCAAAAATGATCGGAGTCGCTCATTTTATTCAAAATATTTCGTTTAGGGTCCGCTGTAAAAAATCATTTCAATCCGATATTGGGAAGGGTGTTTACGAATCATCAAACTTTATTGTAAAATTTATCCGATCATCTTTTTGGGATCCGAGACAGGTGCAAAAGTGATCTGTGCGCGACTGCTGTAAACCTGCTGTGCCTGTAGGAGCGTTCGTTTTTGAACTAGAGCGGGAGGAAAAAAAAGGGGTTTCTAGGTTTCCTATTTCTTCCTCCTTGTGAAATCCAATTTTTCTATGATGCCCCAGCGTGTATTCCCCGAACCTACTCATCTCTCACATTCTTCCACAATTCTTTCTCTGTACTCTCTCTTTCTAGATCAGATTCGAGGAAAAACACACGCGCCCACGCACACACTCAGGGGCGCCCGGAAGCGGCTGTGGGGGCAAGAAGACCCGCGTGTGGCTCGGCGCCTTTGACTCCGCCCGCTCCGGCGCACCGTGTAGTCGTCCAGCGGGGCCCAGGCCCTCGGTTCCGGCGCGGTCGATGAGGGCGGCTCAGCAACAACACCGGTTCAAACCGCCGGTTTGGCCAGAGGAGTTCCGGAGCAACTGCGACTCGTCGTCGTCGGTGGTTGTTGTCAGAACGATCTCATGTCCAGGTTTCAGAAACCTGTAGTATTTTCGTTTGATCTCAACCTGGCTCAGCCGGTGCACACATTCTCTCTCTCTCTCTCTCTGGGTTTCCTATTTCTTCTCTCACATTCTAATTATCTCTCACGTTCTTCCACAGTTTAATCAGATCTCTCTCTGTACTCTCTTTCTAGATCAGATTCAAGAGAAAAAACACACACGCGCACACTCACACACACAAACTCTCTCTCTCTCTCTCTCTCTCTCTCTCTCTCTCAAGCATTCTGTTGTTTCGCATTTAGTTTCCCTACTACATTGCCTGCATTGGTTTAAAGAAAAAAGGAAAATTGCTTTGCTTGGTGTTTCTGCGTGGTTTTGGGTAGAGTAGAAGGTGCCGTACGATCTCTGATGCAAGTTTGGTGTTATTTTACGGTTTGCGGGTGATTAAATTTCCTCTGGAAGATGTTCACTGAAGGTCTCCACAACAGTGCCCTTCGATGGGTCAGAGAGGTTTTCTTATTTTACTCACTCAATATGTTTTCAATGTGTGCGTTTTTTGTGTGTTCACATGATTGTAGATAAGAATTTTCTTAACCACATTGAAATTCAGGGTTTACATGCTCATCAATCATTCAAAATTGTGCGTGTGTTCATGCATGTTTGTGTGGGTTTTCATATGTTTGTTTCAAGAAATTTCCTGAAATTCTGATTGCAATAATTGTCCAAAATTTATTCCGGTTTTTAAAACCCTACCCAGTGATGATATTAATGACAGTCTGTCCGTGCCCAAAAATGATATGACCACTGAGTCGGAGGATGAGGTTTACGGGAGGAGATATTCGGTCGATTCTTCCCCCCAAGATGATAGAGTTCCCGCTAACAATGCAGCTGCGCAGAGATATTACAGTTACGCCAGTGGGTCTGTGTATTTGGATGACGTTACTTCATCTAGGGAAACGATAGGGAAAGGGAATGGGAATGGGAACGTGGCTGAGAGAATGAAGAGGGGAGCCAATAGGTATCCAATTGGAGGATGAATCCTCTGATTCTGCTGCAAGCTCTGAGTTTCGAGCACGCAAGTGGGAGTAACAATGGAGCTGGGGCCCGTGCGAGAGCGTATGTCTCAGAGGGGTATGCATCAAGTGTTCCTTCGCTGTCTGTTCTCATTTTAAGTCCTCTTTTTATTTGTTTTCTACAGCGGTGATCTATAGTGAGTGTGAAGTTGTTTTTGTATGCAGAATTTGGATATTGCTGAAAATACTGCTCCAACTTGTTAGTTTTTTCCTACATTGAGTAGCTCTGAATTTTTGATGTTGTTTGTGGCTAACAAATAAGCATTAATAGGCTGTTTAGCTTCATTCATGCCTGAGCACGTGTGGTCAATGTTCTAAAAATCGCTAGGCGCTAGTCGGGCGGGAAAGGGGCGCCTAGCCCCTAGGCGGCTGACTAGTCGGCTGTCTAATCTAGGCGTCAGATCACCGCCTAGCACCTAGGTGGGGACTAATCGGCCTAGGCAGCCGCCTTTTACACTGCGTGTGGTACATGTTAAGCTTCTGTTCTTTCGAACATATATTGAACGATCTTCTTGGAATTCTTGGAACTATTAAGTGAAAAATTGAAGTTAGTTGATATGGAATCTATTTGATGTAATTTTTCCTTTTAGAGGTAGTTTGCATGATAATAGTATACACTAGACAAACTAGCAAAGGTACTTTTGCTGTATAGATTGGATTGGTCTACTACTGGTAGTTATGAAATGGAAAAGCTTTTTCTTTCTTAACCTAAACTAGGACAATTTTTTGCCTGCTAAAAACTCAACAAAAAGACAATAAAGTATAAAGGGACAAAAAGGTCAACTTGTAGCAATGTTTTGGATGAGATTTTGTTGACATCACTAATGGTGGTTTCAGGTTAACCTTTCTCCTAATAAGGAGTTGATGGGAATTTTCTTTAATTACCTTTATTGTTGACATTGTGGTTTTTGCTTGTCATGGTCGTGTGTCCATGGGTAGTGCCCCTTGGCACCTTTTAAATCTAATTTTAGTTTGCTTAAAAAATGTTATGGGACAAATAAATTCTGCAAATTTATGGACTTTTCTTCTTCCTTTATATAGGGACTCTACAGAGGTGCCAAAAATAATGAGATGGGCCTTGGCATTTGTTCAAGAACCAATGACGTGGTGGAGCCCCTCATAAAGTCTCAGTGGTATGTAAGCCGCAACAGTATGGCCAAACAAGCCCTTGACAGCTGACGCAGTCTTTGATGAAGAAAATAAGAAAATGGAGATCATTCCGAGACAATATTCTGCTGAATGGAAAAGGTACTCTCAAATGTGATTTTACATTTAACATGTCGTTTCACGCCACAAAGAGTTTCATGCCATTATGCGGAACCATGAATAACCAATATCATGAACCATTCTCCTCCTCCGAGTAGGAAGCTTTGCTCTGTTATCCACATCTGCACTTGTTCACCGCAATTCAGTAGCTTCCGTCGGGAAGTCTTTAAATATGGGAAGTGATTTTTAGCTGTGGCCTTATCCATCTGTTTCACAGAAAAATCCATTTCAAGCCTTTGCGGGATCCTTATAATCCTGAACTGTAACGTAGATGTGATTTCTTCATGCAATGTTATTATGAACTGAATTATACCTTCCAAACAATCGCAGATGGCTTGAAAATATTCGTGATTGGTGTGTCTCAAGACTGCTATGGTGGGGGCATCGTATTCCTGCATGGTATGTGACACTGAAGGGGTGATGAACTGAAAGACCTTGGTGCATACAACGACCATTGGGTGGTTGCTAGAACTGAGGAAGAGGCTCGGACCGAGGCCAGTGGAATATTTTCTTGCAAGGAAATGAAGGAATTTCAGCTTGCTCAAGATCCTGATGTTCTGGACACCTGGTTTTCTTCTGGTCTTTTTCCATTGACTGTGTTAGGTTGGCCAGATGATACAGATGATTTGAAGGCATTTTATCCCACATCCATGCTTGAAACTGGGCATGACATTCTCTTTTTCTGGGTTGCTCGTATGGTGATGTTAGGATTTAAGCTGGGAGGTGATGTTCCTTTCAGGAAGGTGAGTGGATTTTGTCATTTCATGTAGTGGCTGTTGAGCCAGTTTAGATATGCCATCAGATGCTATTAGGTGTCAACCCATTGCCTGCCTTATGCTCTTCTGATGTTTGCTTTTGCTTGTAATTTCTTATCACTGGCTCGAATCATCCTCAAGTTTCTTCCATGGTAGTAGCTAGGTGACGAATATGAACCCCTTCTATTGTTTTGGAGAGGGTGGGCATGAATATCTTTTATCCCAGAAGCTAGGAATAACATCCAGTAAATGTTATTCTTGAGTTATAGTTTTATTGAAAAAGTGGAAAAGTAATTTCAAAACTAGATCTTGGAAAAGCTTCAAAAAGAAGCAAGGAACAGTTTTCTTAACCAAACTTCCAGACGAACATGGGGGGAAATGGTTTTCACCCCATATTGGCTTAGAGTTGTTAGATATACACTCCACCAATTTTTATTTTCACAAAAAGATGAAGTGGATTCACAGATTCACTTTTAACTGTCTACAGGTTTATTTGCACCCCGTGATTTGTGATGCACATGGACGTAAGATGTCTAAGTCTTTGGGAAATGTTGTTGATTCTCTTGAAGTCATAAATGGAATAACCCTTGAAGGTCTTCAAAAGAGACTGGAAGAGGGCAATTTGGATCCAACAGAATTGGAAGTTGCAGAAGAAGGACAAAGAAAGGACTTCCCTAATGGTATTCCTGAATGTGGTGCTGATGCTCTGCGTTTTGCCCTTGTCTCTTACACAGCTCAGGTGCATTGCTTTGTCAATACCTTTTTTTTTCCTCCAGATTTTCCTCTGCTTATTTTTGGTCAATCTAGTGACTTTTGTCTCCTTTTGTCCTAGTCTGATAAAATAAATCTGGACATCCAAAGGGTGGTTGTCTATCGACAATGGTGTAATAAGCTGTGGAATGTGGTGCGATTTGCCCTGAGTAAACTTGGAGATGATTATACCCCTCCAACAAATATAGTTCCAGATGTTATGCACTTATGCCGTTTAGCTGCTGCTGGATTCTCTCCGTATTGAACAAGGCCGTATCCAAAACGTTGTCATCCCAAGATTCATATGAGTTTTCTGATGCCGCAAGCGCAGTTTATTCATGGTGGCAATTCCAGTTGTGTGATGTGTTTATTGAAGCAGTCAAGCCTTACTTTGCTAGTGACGATCCAAAATTTGCATCTGTGAGGAGTTCTGCGCAATACACCTTTGTGGGTGTGTCTAGATATTGGGCTACGATTGCTTCATCCATTTATGCCTTATGTTACTGCGGAATTGTGGCAGCGCCTTCCTTCATCTTGGGGTTGTAATTTGTACACGGAAAGATTCAATCATGCTATGCGAGTACCCATCAGTAGTAGAGGTGAGATTTTTTTTCATATTGGTGTATTATTAGTGGTGATACACAAATTATCTTTCTGTGGGTACCAGTGACCTTAGGTATGTCAGAAGTTTGTTTACTTTTTTGTTTGATAGAACACGAGGTTTGGTGGAACACGATGTTGAATGCTTGATCATCTTGCGCTATGACATATAAAGTCATCAGTTAAATAAGTTGTCAAGAATTTTATCTATATTGACATGGGTACAAATGCTTATTCTTGAGTTTCATTTCACAGACTGTGTGGGTGGTAGGAATGCTAACTATTGTTACTATTCGATCATGTTACGTCACGTAAAAATATACTTCAATATTTGCCTATGTAGTTCTTTCCTACGTTGCTTTTGTGGAGTCTATCTTTTAGGTTGTTCATAGATTGGGTTGTGGGGTATCATGGCATATTGGACATATTAAGCTGTGTTGGACCAGCCCATCTCATCATTCCTTACCTGAAGGTTTTTTTTTTCAACCAGAATTTTTGTTGGTTACCCTATGTAGATACCACCACTCTGCTCCCCACGTGGCATCGCCATTTTGTAGCCTCATCAATTGTGAGGTGACACATGGACGGATCACAGGCCAAGCCGGCCGAGGTAGTGCACTTGTTGCGCTGCCTTTGGGCCTAGTTGGAGGTTAGAGTTCCCGAACTAGGTATGCCTTTATTCTCTCCAGTAATGCTGATCTTTGGCTATCTCATTGCGTACTACCTTCGATGCAAAGTCTGCAAAGCAGGTATTTATGTTGACATAGAAGATAAATTTTGTGTTATAATTTTAGGTTGGTTGGTTGTCAGGTACTTAGACTATTCTTTATATTTAATATTTTTATGTACTTTCTTATGGAAGAGAACTTACTGAGCAGCTCTTGACTTCTACTTGCAGTTATCTTAAACGAGGCAAATGTTGTCAAATTTCCTGGTTTAGCGCATTTGTTCGCCGTTAAAAAAAAAAAAAAAAAAAATCTTGGTTCAGCATATTTGTAGCTCTAGTTTGTTCTTAGACTCGAATTATTCATAAACAGGACTGTTTTCGCTATGTATCTGATTGAGCTGTTGTAAGGTTTTGAAAGTGTACAGTAATTGTCAGCCAACAAGTTACTTTGCATCTACCTTCTTGCTTGTACCTAGAACAAATGACTGATTGGATGATGGTTCCGATGTGTATGTTGGTTGTCTGCAATTTTTGGTGTTAATAAGCTGTCTGATGTTTTGGTAACATCAATAGTTATTCCTGCTAACTCGTTGCATTTGTATGCAGTGCTGGGCGAATGATAGGGTAGAGAGTGAGATGGATATGGTTGAGTCTGTGGTGAAATGACTAAGGTCACTCAGGTCATTGATGCTTGCAAAGGAAAGCCATGAAAGGTAGAAGTTTGAATGATACAGCTTTGTTACCTTTTGTTTCGAAAACACATTTTTCTTGATGAGTTATTCTGTTGAAGCCTCTAAATATAGTTTGCCTTTGAAGTCTTATATAGGTATTGCTATAGCATGAAACTGCTTCCATTTGACAAGTTTTAGATGGTGTAAATAATGGAAATTGTAATTTCATGCCAGAGTATTTTGTTAGGGTATGAAATTCTGGGTGACTTGAAACATGATATTTTATGTTTACTGCTATTTTAAGCAGCTTCAAAAATAATAGTTGGAGAACAGCAGACATGACATAGTATAAATTTGTTCCTTAACCTGACCAAGGTGCTGTGCTATTAGTTTTACTATAGTCTGTAAGGATTTTTGCAGACTAGTAAATGATTGCTGATAATATCATTTAGCTCCATTCCCCTTAGATTTAACAGCCCCCAAATTTAAGCAAATTCATATGACGGGTTTTTTTTCTGCTTGGATTCAGTTAGAGTCGTGACAGGGTGAGAATGGGTAGGATACTGATAAGCCATTTCATGAAATGTATTGCTTT
Source organism: Rhododendron vialii (assembly GCF_030253575.1). Taxonomy (NCBI): domain Eukaryota; kingdom Viridiplantae; phylum Streptophyta; class Magnoliopsida; order Ericales; family Ericaceae; genus Rhododendron; species Rhododendron vialii. The sequence goes on from NC_080566.1 coordinate 19,026,849, forward strand.
AGTTATGATTTGAGTTGAAATGTTGTAACATCTATTCTACTATGTCGTCATTATAGTGGCAAAATACTATTCTATTTTCAGGTGAGCTGCTTTTGCACTCTACCGAACAGATGCTGTTGAAGAGATTGTCATGAGCCATGAACTTGAGATTTCTACTCTTGCCACATTGTCATCCCTGAAGGTATGCATATGGATCTTTCATTTTCCGGTGCTGGATTTTGTTAAATCTATGTTAATGATTAGTAAAGGAGTCTTCTCGAGTTTGGCTCACTTAGAGCAAACCATGCCACTGTCATTACTCATGAGTCGAACTTGAGTATAGAATATAGGCACATTTAATGGAGGAGAGGAGCTCAATCATCTCCATACTCAGCTCATTGCGGGTGCTTGCATATTTCAAAAGTTGTAATGTGATAGACAACTCCATGTGGGTGATTCGCAATTCCCCAAAATTTCCCTGGATTTGTTGAAGTTTTTTTTGCAGAGTTTCTGTTTTGACCCTACCCCGGAATGTCCACATTCCAGGTTCTTCCTGCCTCCGGTAACATCATTATATCTAAGTTTTGAAATCTTTACTTTTGCCTGAAAATAAGTCTCTAACCAATGAATGAAGGTGTCTCAAAATTTTTGTACTTGTTAGCATTGCTTTAACGTGTAATTTAATGTAGATCACGGTTACCTTTCAGTTTGTTCTTTTTGTATTGTTAAGTTCTCCTGAGACTGAAAATGGTAGTAGTATATTTTTTTTAAAGGTTAAGGGAGAATGATGTCGCTCGATATGCAGTATCTGTCGTTAACAAAAACCTTTCTGTTTATATCTAGCCTTCTTAACTAGCTATTTTTTTTTATAGTTCAACTGGTTCAGTGACCTCTTCGCCCACGCCTTTCCACTTAGGCAGAAATTTATTAGAATGACGTGCGGGTTAGGTTTTTGGTCTATCTCAACTTAAACTAATGCTTTTCGATGCCTAAAATGGAGACAGCCAAAGTATTTTAGAGTGGAATGAAAAGAGGTCTGTGTGGATGTAATGCCCCTGTTTGGAAAAAAAGGCAAGTTCTTCAAAATGTGTTTTCCCAAGATGACTAAGAATAGTATCTACTCTCCCTGATCACATACAGTCCTCCAAAAAAGGGCCAACATCATGCACATTTCTCTTGTCACCTCTAAGAATATGCTGCATAGCATGGGCACTAAGTTGGGTGTGTATAGGTGTGCACACATCAGTTTCATCTGATGTTCAACTTTACTATCTTATTTCTCTGTACCTTAGAGTGGGGCAATGTTCTACATGACAACCAACCTCTCCTTTTTGGTTTCTTTTTTTCCTTTGGTGCTCAACACTAAGGATTTTGCTTATTTTCAACCAAAATGTCCAGAATGATACTTATATGCTCCAAGTGTCCTATTGATTGACAAAATAAGCCTCAGAAGCAGCATGTATTTTACATTTTCCTATTAACTGGGGTGGGAGTTTGTCCTACATCGGTTAATTATCACTTTGAAAACTAGTATATGAACCTAGGTGGCCTCTTCACTCATTGCCAATTGGTGTTGAGTTGGATGCTTTAACATGTTATGAGACAATGTTTGAAAAATCGCTAGGCACTGGTCGGGCGGAAAAGGGGCACCTACCACCTAGGCGCCGACTAGTCGGCCGCCTAGCGTCTAGGCGGGGGCTCGGCACCTGACTAGTTGGCTGTCTAATCCAGGTGTCGGACCACCGCCTAGCTCCTAGGCGGGGACTAATCGGCCTAGGCGACCGCCTTTTAGAACACTCAGAGCTAGGGTTTCGGAGAATTTGTGGCCCTTTGCTTATGCCTTTAGTGCACCTTTGTTTGTTGGAATCCATGTGTTATGGATCGTTCATTTACCTCCACGCGTGAGTCGGAAGTCGCACGTGCGGGGGAGTGTTGGAGTTTGTCCTACATTAGTTAATTATCACCTTGAAAACTAGTTGGATGCTTTAACAAGAAGTATCTAACAAATTTGCAGGTTTCACACGCTACTAATGATGAAATTCTTAGTGCACCTCCTTTTTGTGGTTTTGCTGGAGAAATAATGCCTTAGGTTGAACCACAAGATAGTGCGGGACTGAAGAAGTGTGACCGGGCTCACGAGGTTTGTTAAATGTTGTGCTGGTTTTTCTTTTCAGTTGTTGGCATATTTGGTTATTCTTGTGCACGGTTTTTAGAATCTGGAACATACCAATAAGCTATACCCATGCTTCAAGTTGTTTCATGCTTTTAAAGTGTAATTTATTTGTTAAATGTTGGACTTAGGTATTGTATTTGTATTACAGGAGTGCCACTGGTATAGAAGTATTACAGGAGTGCCACTGGTATAGAAGTTGCGGGACCCTCTGTGTAGAGACCCGTTAAAAAATAAATTATATAATACCGGCGTTTCATAAAAATGTTAGAATATGGATCAAATGTGATATGCGTCGTAATTATTTGTTTTGGGGTTAATATGATAGCATGATTAGTGGAAGGGTGTTAATGTAAGATGCATGAGTGTATGGGCGGATGTGTGTGTAGGGGATAATTTTCCACATTCTTATATCTCAACCCAGGACACACACCTCATTCTCTCCACTCTCCTCCGAAACCCTCTCTTCGGCTCTCTCTCCCACTCTTTTGCTCTCAACCAAAAACCCATCAAAACAACATGAAACCTACACAAACCCATCTCCATTTTACCTTCTATACGCATTATTGAGCCTTAATTTCGTGGGTCAAGCTCGGGGAAGGCGGAACCGGCTGATTTTGAAGTTTTGGAGGCTAGGGCTTTGTTTGATCTCATGAGTTCGGCTTTGATACTTGAGGTAGGGAAATCTAACTACTTTTATGTGTTTATGAGTTGATATAATGTTTGAGACTTGCTATTGATCATTGTATTGAGATTTGTTGTTCAATTCCTTTGAAATCCGCAAAATTCTCTTGGTGTCCCGTTTTTTTGCTGCTGCCCGTTTTTCTGAGGTTATTTTTTTTCCCAACTTCGAACAGTCATAACTTCCTCGTCCGATATCGAAAACACGCAAATTATATTAGAATTCGAGATCTTGAAGTCAGCTATCTAGGGCCACCGGAATCACCTTAAAACTCTAAGTACACAGAAAGTTATGATCATATGAGTGAAGCTGTGTCAGCTGCCTTGTTTTCTGCTGTTGCTGTCATTTTCTTGGTTTTTGCCCAACTTCGAATGGCCTTAACTTCCTCATCCGATCTCCAATTCGAGCGTACGATATATCGATTTCGAGGTTTTGAAGTCATCTTTTAATTGCCACTGAAATTACGTTGACAAGTTAAGTATACAAAAAGTTAGGACTATAGAAGTGGAGGGTGGTTAGTTGCCACAACTTAAGAATGAGTTTGATAGACCTTAAATACTGCACAAAGGTTGAGTTATGAATTTATGATGAGTGTTGGTTGAAATGTGGTACGAAGACACATGAACAATAACTGTGAAATGATGACGATCGTGGAAAATGCAAGATGGGCATGATTGTTATACTCGTTGGTATGTGGGTGTTGCCCCTTAATGATTGCAGTATATTAGACCCTGTTATGAAGTCGTATCGACAAGTTTACATCGTGAGTAATTGTGATTATGGGAACAGACCCAGGTAAAGCCGTGGTGACCCAAGTGCCTTGTGAATGCGGGAATAGACCCAGGTAAAGCCGTGGTGACCCTGTTATGCTGTGAAAAAGGGAATAGACCCGGGTAAAGCCGTGGTGACCCAACTACTCTGCGGATTTGAGAATAGACCTGGGTAAAGCCACGGTGACTCTCTTCCGGTTCGACTTAGGGAAAAGACCTGGGGAAAGCCGTGGTGACTCTAAGGGCGATGTTGGTTGTATTGAACGAAGAATTTGGGATATCATTGTAGTGTATGGTGACTTGCGGTAATGGGTTTTGTGTGGGATTTTAACTACGCTATTCTTATTATTATTTGTCGTTCGATTTTTCATTTGGTAGAGTATTTGCCAAAGAGGCATAGATGACCTACCGTAGTGTTACATGTTGAGGAAGACCGGTATAGGCATTCGCATGTTAGGCTATAAACGAAATCTAATTGTAGGGATGTGTTAAACGATGAGACGTGACACGAGAAAAAGAGGGTTAATGCTAGAAATTCCTTGAGTTCTTAGAAGTCTTGAATGTGTAGTGCATTCATATTTGGCTCTAATTGCTGTTGTCTATTGTCGTGATCTCCTTCTTTTCGCACTTGACTTCTCGTATATACATAAAGTTAGCATAGATTTTTCTACTGGGGTAGTGTAGCTCAATCTATCATTTTTCAGGTACAAATCACAGGCTGTGACATGGGTTGCTGTGCTTGCATGTGATCCTACATTTTAAAAGCGACTTCAGAGAGTTAATTTTGCATCTCTTATAAACTTTATCTCTGGATGAAGAAATAGTAATCTTATTATTATTATTATTACAATAACAACAACATAACAGAACTCATCTAGTCCCCAATCATTGGGGGTATGGGCGGGGGATGATTGGAGACAGACCTAACCTTTGGCAATATTATTATTATTATTATTTTTAAATGAAGGATTCCTGTAAACTCTTAACTTTCTTTTAACGTGATTTAGTGGATTTAGGTCGTTGGGCTAAGGATGTAAATTTGGAAATGCTTTGGAGTTTGGAAATGATTTGCGAACAAGGGAAATAGAAATGGCTTTTGGGTAATATTTGTATTATTGTGAGGATTTTTATTTATGGAAAACCTTTAATATTTATGTTGAAAATCGAGGGTGTGACACTCTGGTTTTGTCCAGCTCGCCTCCCTACCTTTCATGCCAAGTATTTCTTACTGATTGTAGATATTTTTGTGTTCACAACTTCCTAGTTCTTAGTTATTTAGTTATTTTTTTTGACAACTTTCTTATATGCTTTCTTAATCAAATTCAGTGCACAAGGGCCGTGGAATGCTGTGATAGCTTATGATGCATGTGTTCGGCTGTGTCTTCATGTGTAGGCAAAGCAATGAATGGAAGCTCCAATGTTCTTGGAAACAAATGTGCACTGTTGCGCAACGCATTTCGGGGAGTTCATTTTTTTTCTTTTTCTTGCTGCTGGTAGGCTATCATTTTGCAATTTCTCCTGATATCTCAAAATATTAGTGCTTCAAGAATATAATAGGGATCGTAGGAAAATAAAACTGTGATTAAAAAGCTGAAAAACTCTTAGGACGTGACATAAGGCATGATAGATTTATAAGCGCACTGATCCATGATAAAAATCTGTTGTGATACAATTGGCCATTGAAGTAAGGCATGATAGTTTGTTGACTATATATGCAGAATTCAAATAACAGGTTTTCTACTTTAAGTTTTTTAAAATACCATCTAAAAATGCATTAATTCCTTGAATCAATAACTCATTGACTATCTTATGAAATGTATAAGATGGTCGGGAAAGGAAATTTACTTCCTATACTTGCGAAGGGATCCTATGTGGGGAGATGTTTATCTGATAGATGTCAATCTCTCGGGGTACATACTAGACTCTTAGGATACTTCACAAGGTTTTTGGAAAGTGTCCACAGGTAATTACTTCTCTTTCCTTGTCTTTGTTAATTGTATGATATCCATGCCTAATGACCAAGCAAATGGCTATCATGAAGAAGTATGCGTCCATACAAAGTAAATTCGATTTGGGCTGATCGGAAATTAACACTTTTTGTATCGTTTTGGAATGAAATATTTTCAACAAATTTAGATTTTGTGCTAAAGTTTTTCGGACTCTTCTTCTGTTGAAGATTAAAGGTCACACACGATCGTTCTTTCCTTTCTCTTGGGCTTTCGTATATTAGTACATAACTTGCTTCTGTTCGACTATTACAGATTTGCTTCTTCCATTCGACTGGTACATAACTTTCTTATATGCTTTCTTAATCAAATTCAGTGCACAATGGCTGTGGAATGCTGTGATTGCTTATGATGCATGTGTTCGGCTGTGCCTTCACGCTTGGGCAAAGCAATGAATGGAAGCTCCCATGTTCTTGGGAAACGAATGTGCACTATTGCGATACACATTTCAGGGAGTTCAATTTCTTCTTTTTCTTTTTCTTGCGGCTAGTATGCTATCATTTTGCAATTTCTCCTAACCTACAAAGAAAATGCAAAACTTTCTTATTCCCGCCGGTTGGGGTTGCTCCTCCCATTGCTACTACACCACCTATAGAAACTTTCACTCCTCCATAGTAGGAATGTAGGATCAATCCAGATGTGCTTAGATAGGTATGGGTAGGACTGCAGGACTATTCCTGACCCTAGATAATTCTATGAATACCACCAGGTTTATGACCACAACGTAGAGTAGTGTAAGGATTTTAGTTTTGATGTACCTTTTCGGAGTAGTTCAAACACCTTGGATTTTGTTACCTCTGTTTGATTGCTTCTTTACATGAGTTTTTCGGAATATTATAAAAACTCATTCGGATGATAGATTCTGAACCTTATTTTAAGGATATTCAAAAAGAAGCCATTCCTAGAGTATGCTGAGTTTAGTTTCCAAATTCTCAAAGCCCTTTTGTCCTCTAAAAGTAAATACACTATGGAAATGATGGGTATTTGCGTTTTCAAAAACTGTTTTCTGAAAACTTATTCCGAAGGTATATTAGTTATCCTGACTATTTTACAGTTGGTTTTTGGGTTTGCATGGTTTTTAATCTATGGATGTTCTTGTTATTATGGCATTATTAGACAATGAAATAGGCCTAATGTGGATCTTGATTGATTGATGAAAAGTTGGTTCCTGTAGTTAACTCATTTTTGCTTTGATTCTTGGCTTACTAAGCCCGTTGAATGCTTATCCACAAGCGCCTAGAAAGGAACGTAGTCTCAAAAGGTGGCTTACATTTTGCCACGATTGGATGAAAATGCCCCTGGCTTTGCACACTAGAACGCCGAATTCACACTTCTTCGGTTTTGGGCGTTTTGGTAGTTTCACGCTTTATAGTGGGGGGCTGCAACCACTATTTAGGTTATTTACAAATTACTTTAACGGGTTTTCGGATTTTTGAGGTTTTCTCTCTGTGTCCTCTTTTTTGCACACTATTTTGTCCTTTAGTGCTGCTGGGTCGGAGGGATTTTTGGTAAAATAGTAGGCCCCCTTTGCACCTTAGCCCAATTTCCGGCGGTTCGGTGGAAAATTGCTTTTGCTCTCTCTCTCTCTCTCTCTCTCTCAGTAGTACGTGAGGTAGATCAGATCACCACAATTCACACCATCTCCTCTCTCTCTCTCCCCTATCTGCAAACGGATGTCTGAAGAAGACCACACCGTCTATGGCAAAGAAGACCTCAATGAAGACGATGACGACACACACATGCGTGCTCTGATTGGTTCGACTGGGTCTTGACGGTGGTCGGATCGCTGGCCGCCGCCTCTCACGGCACTGCACTGGTGCACTGCCATCTGGATACGTGAGATGTTACACAGTTGAAGATTTTCGAAGTGCTGCTGAAGATTTACATGTTGTGAACCGCATTCATAAGATGCACAGTATATCTTAGTTTAAGTTTAATTTCATTTGGGTATTTGTCTGTTTCGTCCATTTCACTTCAATTTCAACCCAATTTTGACTTCAATCTTTTGTGATACTCGTGGATATGTTCCAAGGCTTTGGTTTGATTCAGTTTCTGCAAATTGCTTTTAGGTGGTGTAAAACTGAGACAATGGCTAGATCGGTTGTTTGTGTTATTGTTGATGAGGTTTGGTTTCCTTCTTTCTTTCCTTTGTTTCATTCACCCTCTTAATAGGTTTTTTTTGGAGAGTGATGAGAAGCGCAAGTCATTCAGCTGGAGAAGGAGGTTCCGTGATGAGAAAGATATTGACTCAATCAGTGACCGTCATGAGCATTTCAATAAGACCAATATGGTGTCCACCTATTCAGAAGGTCAGGTTGGCTGATTTGTCCCTTTTCTCAATTGTGTGTCACAGTATTTGCTTTAGGTATTGTTTTTCTTTCTTCTTATTGTTATGAGTAGGGTAGGTAGATAGTTGAACTTTCTTGCTGAGAAACGTAACTAGCTTCCATTTTACTTCTTCCAAGCTTTGGGGTCATCTTTACCTTTGCCGACATTGTTGGTTTTGAGAGACTATCTGACAATTTGACTCGTATTGGTAGTGTAATTTAATATTTTTTATTCATTCGGTTATATTGCTGGGTTTGGATTAAAATAGTTAGTTTCTCTTTGTTTTAGAGCATCTCTAGTGGTGGTGTTAAAATTTTTGTGTTATATCACATAAAGTGTATAAGGTGTGTCCCTATTTTTGTTTGTTAAGAGTGCATAAATTCAGAAAATGAAAGTGTGTTCTAGCGGTGTAGTTAAGATGTGTGATAGGGTGAGTTAAAGAATATAAAAATAATATTCTCTCTCTACCCTCTCTATCTCTCTCTTCCACATCCCTCTCTCTCTCTCTTGTCTCTCCTCATTTGCTGTCAATGCCAGCCTTTGGCAGAGAAGGCTGCACTTCTCTCTCTTCTCCCTTGTGCGTTTAAGGTTTAGCTACAGTTAGAACACCTGCAAGTGAACGACTGCCTGATTTGCCCAATTAGCAATGTACCAACTAACTCTACCACTAGATGCAAATTTATTTTGTTTGTTAACTCAGTTAACTTCTGAGCAAATATACCTCTTTAACTCTATCACCAGAGATGCCCTTAGCTTACCATGAAGACTTTTAGGCTATCTCAATTTTGACGGGCCAAAACATTTTGGCAATGTGTAAACAATATTTTGATAATGGTGCGACCCATGCTTTTTATTATTCTTTATTTCCAGACATGCAAGTAAAAGAACCTCGAAACTAGTTTCAGCACTTTTTGCCTCTTTCTGGTCCTATTTTTATTGCAGTTGTCTTGTATGATTTGCAGCAAAAACTCTACTCTGTACTCTAAACTACAACTGCCGAAACCGACTTTGAAACTTTCAGCTTATTTAATCTTTTGCTCTCTATAATTTCCATCCCTATGTGATCAACTTTCAGGCTTTTTAGTCCTATCTCTCATACAAATTACTCCACTCTAAATAAAAACCTATTATAACATGACAGGCACAAGACTTCGCGTGCTAGCACGTGTGATTCACATAGTTTAAAGACTAAAAATGTTGAAGCCAATTGAATGGCTTGCCAAAATTTTCCCGATTTTTTCAATTTTAGCCCTTCAATTGGCAGCCCTCTTCTTTGCCATGAGTGAACCACAGATTTTTTCTTGTGAACCACATATGGCCACGTAGGGATTGGAAAGAACCAAGTTTTTTTTGTTCCAATTTTTCCTCTCTCTCGTCTCTCACACGCAGCTAGAGAGGGTTTTACTGTTCAGCCTAAAATGGCAATTGCTCTCATCTTCTCTGCCTTCCCTCTTTGCCGCCGACTTCCACTGCCTCTCTCCGTAGACCATGGCCGCGGCTACGTGACTGATACGTCCTCGTCTCTTGATTATTCAAACCCTAACTGATCTTCATCAAAACCCTAACCGATCAACAAGATTTTGCTGGTTTGTATTCAATCCCTAATATACTTTTGGGGTTTTGGATTTTACGGAGTATACCTACTCCTATTATTTTTCTACTATGCAATTTTTTCCCTCCTTTCTTCTTTCATCGTTTTTCTTTTGTACAATAGTCTCTCTCACTCGTCTCGGACTATCGACGGCCTCATTCAGAACCCTCTCTGAAGAATGGAAGGTGAAATTTACAAATCTATATGCCTTTTTGGGTAGTGTTTATCCAAATATCTTGCCAAGATATGCTCACAGAGCCGCTAACCATGATTTGGCTGTTTTCTGTTGCTTTTTTACAGTTATTGTGAGATCTCACTTTCATATTCAAGACGGCATCCAGAAGGTAGTGTTTTTTGTTTTGTGTACCAATTGATGTAGATGTCGCTCTCTTACAGCTATTCTCTTATCATGATTAGTTGGTATGAGTTTTGAGATTTTTCAAGTTCGATAGGTAGTTTTTGGTGATATTTGTTTGTTATAGTTTTATTGGTGATATGTTTTTTCTAGCTTTTGTGTGTAAATGGTAGACCATAATAAGGATTGTAAATTTTTTTGCCTTGTGATATTTGATAGTCTTGCGGGGACTGTTTTAGTGATTCTTGATTCTTTTCCTATTTCTTATTTCGTTCATGTAGGACTGTTGAGTCGTGTTTGCTTGTTGGAGCTCCGGCAATAAGTAAGGGAATGCTTCTCACAGTTATAGAGTTAATTACTCTTTATGTTTTGTGTTTTGATTACTTTTGTAGGTTTTGGGTGATCTGAACTCCTAAAAAACGTGGATGAGCTATACTTTTGTGTGTGGTTTTGCCAGGATGTTCTCCTAGAAACTGTTTGTATTAAACCCTGAAACATGACGTACTCTGTTAATTTGGACTTTTTTTTTTATCAGCCTCTGTTTAATTATGACTTAGGAGTAAATGAGGTTCTTTGTTTCTGATCAGGTTTGTAGTAGCTTACACCCGACAGAAATCTCTGAATGGACGCTTTTGACCAGCCCATAGGAAAAGAAAAAAAAGGTTTGCAAGACCTTAAAAATTTCCAGTGCTTGATTCCTAAGGAAAAGAATCATATGCTTGATTCCTCATTTAAAGAAATTGCCATTTGAATTTTCTTTTCCCTTTTTTGCCTCAACAATTCTTTGATCCAAACATCATATAGCAATTTGCCAAACCTTTTTCTTCATGTCCTGCATCTAACAAAATTGGACAGCCAGTTTTTGGGCTGTGAGAAAGAAGCATGACTGTAAATAGCGGAACTGCTCAATACTTTGCTCAAATTTTCCAACATCAAAACATGACTCCATAGGGTAAGCTTTGAAATTTGCAAGGACTCAACATGCCAATAAAATTAGTGTGACGTTTTGTCAGGTTTTAATGGTTGAGTACACACCAATGCGTTGTAGCATTATGAGATTCTCAGACTTTTCTTTGCATTTTTAGCTAGATTTACTTTCCCGATTCTCTATTTCTTGGTGTTGCATTTTTAGAAAATATGTGGCAACTCTCTTTTAGCAAATATGTGATAACTTTCTTGATTCTCTATTTCATGCGTCATCTCTCGAGAATCCTCTTTGTTCATGCGTTGTTTTTGGGTGTTTTTAGGCTTAGTCAAATTTATTCTAGTTTACATGAGGCTGGACTCTACGAGTTTGCTTGTCTTCAAAACTCAATTCAGACACGGATTCGACTGCATGATAAGGTGAGAGATAGTAGGTGTAAGAATGGTAAAGATTACATTTTTTGGATTATAAAATTTATAGTCTTGTTACTCTACATGTTGTTTGGAGAGAGAGAGAGAGAGAGAGAGAGAGAGAGAGAGAGAGAGAGAGAGAGAGAGAGAGAGAGAGAGAGAGAGAGAGAGAGTACTTATTTTTTAACAGAAGAAGCACGATATGTATCTATGGTGATATCAAGTCAACTAAGTTGACGTCCTGTTAACGTTGGAGAGCTTTAAGATGGTGCTTTATGAAAATGTTTGCTACACTTGTTGAAGGACAACAATAGTTTAAAAAATGTAGCACACATGAGACAATGTCAGAGTTGTAGATGCTTATAGAAAAGTAGGGCAATTGAGCAGCACTTCAGAACAACGTTGAGAGAGAGTAGGGCAATTGAGCAGCACTTCAGAACAACGTTGAGAGAGAGAGAGAGAGAGAGAGAGAGAGAGAGAGAGAGTACTTATTTTTTAACAGAAGAAGCACTATATGTATCTACGGTGATATTAGGGCAATTGAGCAGCACTTTAGAACGTTAAAAGACAATGTCGTGAAAAGTTGTGGAAGTTGCAAATGCATTGAAATTGTGTTATGAGATGTCACATGGGTCATCAGGATTTGCGTTTAAGAATCTTGTAAGGATAGTTTGATAAACTGGTACATTGTGCAATAACTTCTTTCTTTTCACTCGTAAAACTTTCCTAATTTTTTGCACTCGTATGCCGCCACCGCTACTCTTTTATGAATTAACTTGGTGTTTTCTTCATTTCTTGGCTTCTGAGATCTATCTTTATAGTTAGAAATTGGCAATATTAGTTGAGTTGTGCTGGTGGTTTTGTTCTGAATTCTACTCTTTTTCTTTTGTTGTCTTTGTTGATGCACTAGCCTTGTCTTTAGTAGCTAGTCGAATGGTTTTTTGGATCTTGTTTTGAGATTCCTTTAATTGTTCCCTTGCTGTATTATGTGTTTGTGCTGTGATTGGATGAATGGCTTGCATTATCCTTCGAGGTTGTTGGGTACATTCTCTTCACAAAAGTGTTTCCAAGGTATATATATCTCTTGGTTTTCGGACTCTTCTTCTGTTGAAGTTAAAAGGTCACACATGATTGTTCTTTCCTTTCTCTTGGGCTTTCGTATATTAGTACATAACCTGCTTCTATTGGACAATTACAGATTTAGTTCCTCCATTAACACACAATTGCAACCCCCCCCAAAAAAAAGAAAAAAGAAAAATAAAAATAAATACATAAAAAAAGAAAAAGAAAAAAAGAAGGGAAAAGAAAGTATCCAACAAATTTGGAGGTTTCACATGCTACTAATGATGAAATTCCTAGTGCATCTCCTTTTTGTGGTTCAGTTGGAGAAATCAGGCCCTAGGTTGAACCACAGGATAGTACTGGACTAAAGAAGTGTGACCTCCTGAGGCTTGTAAAATATTGTGCTGGTTTTTCGCTGGTTTTTCTTTTCAGTTGCTACCATATTTTGTTATTCTTGTGCACGGTTTTAAGAGTTAGTTTCTGGAATATAACAAAAAGCAAGACCCATGCTTTGAGTTGTTTCATGCTTTTATAACTGAATTTATTTGATAAAGGTTGGACTTAGGCATTTTGTTTGTATTATAGGAGTGCTGCACCTTCTGGTTTTGTCCTAGCTTGCCTCCCTAACTTTTATGCCAGGTATTTCTTGTTGATTGTAAATTGTTTTGTGTTCATGACTTCCTAGATCTTGGTTATTTTTTCTTTTGACAACTTTCTTATATGTTTTCTAAATCAAATTCCGTGCACCTGCTGTGATTGCTTATGATGCATGTGTTCGGCTGTGCCTTCACTCATTGGCAAAGCAATGCATGGAAGCTCCCATGTTCTTGGAAAATGAATGTGCACTATTACACAATGGATTTAGGGGAGTTATGTTTTTTTCTTTTTCTTGCTGCCAGTATGCTATCATTTTGCAATTTTTCCTGATATATCATAATATTAGTGTTTCAAGAACCGCAGACAGTATAATAGGGATCATAGCAATAACTAAAACAGTAGTTCTTCATGGAGCAGAACTATTGTTTGAATAAGTTTCACGATTTTAGGACGAGTGATATGGCTAAGGTAGTTTGAAGTTATTTTGATTCTTTTTGAGAGAAGCATATTCTTCAGAACTACTAATCATTTACGTGAGTATTATGTCCAACCTTTACGTTCATCTCACACGTATTCCAGTTTTGAACTTACCATATGGGCTATTACATATGTTTTAAACTCTAATTCCCTTAGAGCAAATTAGCTGCGGAGGAAATTTCACTTGATATAGAGTTTTGAATCCATAAGGTGCTAGTTATTATATCTAATATTGTGCAGAAGTCAATGTTTGTGTACTGTACAATTCCGATTTTAGTGTGATGTATCGTCAAGTTTTAATGGCCGAGTACACACCAATGCGTTGTAGCATTATGAGCTTCTCAGACTTTTCTTTGCATTTTTAGCTAGATTTACTTTCTAGATTCTCTATTTCTTGGTGTTGCATTTTTAGCAAATATGTGGCGAGTCTCTTTTAGCAAAGACGTGACAACTTTCTTGATTCTCTATTTCATGCGTCATATCTCTCGAATCCTCTTTGTTCATGCATCGTTTTTGGGTGTTTTTAGGCTTAGTAAAATTTATTCTAGTCTACATGAGGCTGGACTCTATGAGTTTGCTTGTCTCCAAAACCGAATTCAGACACGGATTCGATTGCATGATAAGGTGAGAGAAAGTAGGAGTAACGTAACGCCCCAATTTTTCTAGGAATTTCAGAAGCATTAATCAAAAAATACACTGTATTTATACATTTCCAGGCCCCTAATCTCTCCACAAACAAATTACATCACCAAAATAAATAAAAGTCGCCAACTAAATAATCCTCTAGATACTCCAAAATGTTAACTCTTCCCAGACATCTCCAAATATTCCTTAAATGCTTCGATTCAATTTCCACTAATCCGTCTCCACGCCTGCAAAAATAAATTATCTGGGAAGTATACGATACAACAGTATAACAGTGCTCATATTCAAGTGGAATCAATAAAACGATTATCGACCACCAAGGTGAAGCCAACAATGACACAGGACCTCATACCACGTTCAGCTCAGTACATGATCAGTGACCCTCCCCAATACATTCCTCTCCTAGCCTACCTTGGTTATCCAGTTATGGACAAGCTATTGGTAAGGTCACTCGATCCCTGTTCTAAACCGTTCTATAGCACTTGGCCAATAATATCATAATCAATCAACAATGGCTTATCTACTTATTTGGTCCTTACAAAATATGCTCGATTTCAATTTCGTCCTCACAAAATTTTTTGTTTCAATTTACCCTTCTAGTTTCTAACCAATTTCAATGCTACCCTTCCCGTCAAACTTGGACAGAAAATGTCTAAGGGGCTAACGGATTAGGTGATGTGGATTATGGGACCCTCAAAGTCTCAAACCCACCGAATAAAAACCTCAAGACTAAGAGCATCCGTAGTGGAATAACCAAAATCATTAGCAATGTTCCCTAAAAAAAGTGCTCACAGTGACATAACTAAACTTAACAACCTCTTATGCCTTGTTCGGTTGTGGGTTTGAAACATTTTTGGGTTTGGTTTTTTGGTAATGAAGAGAGAGATAGAGAGAGAAATGAGATTAATGATTGGATATAGGGATAATGAGTGGAGAGTGAAAAGAAAGTAATGATTGGAAATATAGGTAATGAGTGGATTTGGGTTTGGAAATTTTTTTCCAAACCCACATCCAAACAAGGGTTAGCAACTCATCAAATTTTGGCCTTTGGATAATCAAAACTAGCAACTTTTTGCCAATAACCAAAACCTTCTCTCTCTCTATCTCTCTCTCAACAATGTTTCTAAGAAAAATCTTTTGAAAAGAAGTTTTTTTTTTTTTACAAAAACAGTTAAACCGTTTTTCAAATTTTTCAAAAACTGTTATTTAAAAAAAAAAAACTGTCTTTTTTTCAAAAACTTTTTTGGAAAAGTGTTTTTCAAAATAAAAGTTTTCAAAAAACTATTTTCTATTTCTAATAACATGCTTTTCTTAGTTTGAAAACTATTTAAAAAAAAATGTTTTATATTTTTATAGGTTGAAAAGGTGATGTGGTGATTATTCAATGTTAGATTATGCCACTGTGGATATCTACATTGCTAACCTTAGCAACCCCTTAAATGGATAATCAAAAGGTGATGTGGCAATTTTTAATTATCCAATTTTGATTAGTCCACTGTGGATATGCTCTAAAAACCCTTTTTTTTTCCTTCTTCTTTTACACATCTTTCCCCACATGCAAAACTAAAAACCCTAAATGCGAATAACATTTCCCAATCTTTTCTGCCCCAGATCTCTTCTCCCCCTAAATGCACCTCTGTATCTTCTACCTCATACTAAAAACCTCGGATTTATCAAAATTGATTTTTTTCCCCGCAATATACACCTCTGTCTTTTTTTATTCTCTAGTTCTTTTTTTCTTTCTACATGTACCAACTGAAGCTATGAATTTCATTATGCTTGAACTTGTCTATTTAACAAACTGTCCGCAAAACCTACGCGCATATAGGAAATTTATGTATTCGAATTTTGATCTAATGAGTAATCATCCCAAAGTATTCGAACTGGTTTAGAGAAATGTTAGGTATACTTCCATTTGAACAAGACACAAACAAACCAAATAGAAACATACAAATTGAGTGTGTGAAGCAGGGCTAATTAATTTAGGGACGAAAAGTTATCAAATTTTCGTTAACCTAACAATTTTTCTAGGCAACCAAACGTAACCGGAAAAAGTGAAAATTGGGCCTAGTTCCTCCACCCCCCCGCCCCCCCCCCCAAAAAAAAAAAGTAAGGCTTTTTTACGACTTTTACCCTCTTTTTTACTTTTTTGATTCCTCTAGTTGAAAACAATTTAACATTCCACAAAATTTTAACGCAAAATTCTCAAGTGTGGAAAATATTTGAATAAGGGGAAAAAAAAACCTCCAACTTTTATTGGAAAACTAGGCTTTATGGTCACAAGGAAAATCTAAAAATCTCCTAACTATCATTGCACCTCGTCAATGAAATAAATTTCAAAGATAAGTAATCGAATTCATTCCTCTCTAAAAAAAATGGGAAAAAGCCATAGTAATTTAAAATTACTCCCAATTTTTTTTAACACCGATCGACCATATAATCCAGTGTAGAATCATGCGGAGGTGTTCTTCGGTGGGTTTGGGGGGGAATGATTTTGGGGATTTAGGTTTTAGGGTTTTTAGTGTTACAGGTGGGGACGTGTAAAAGAAAAGAAGGGTTTTTAGTTTTAGGTTTTCATTCGGTGGGTTTGAGACTTTGAAGGTCCCATAATCCACAATCCACATCACCTAATCCGTTAGCCCCTTAGGCATTTTCCGTTAAGTTTGACGGAAAGGGTAACATTGAAATCGGTTAAAAACTAGAAGGGTAAAATTGAAACCAAAAATTTTATGAGGACGAAATTGAAACCGAACCTATTTTGTAAGGACCAAATAAGTAGATAAGCCATCAACAATTATTCCACTTTTCAACAACTTTCAATAGAATTGATCAAATATCATTAGATAATCAATAGGAGTACAAGATAAGAATGAAGAAATGATTCCAGAAGGGGAAAGCATATTGTATACTTCTTGGATTACCTCAAAATGTGTTCAGCCGTTACACCTACGGATTACATCATCATGATCGATCCCTTAAAACTTTTCCTCCTTTGAACTAAATACACCACTGACCCACCAATATCCACCATCAAAAGCAATGAAGCATCACTAGCTATTTATAAAATAAACTCTCAAGCCTTTCTTCTTTTTCCCTCCTTTGCCGAATTCTTCCCCTCTCCTTTTGCTCTCTCTAAACTCAAACAATTAGAACAAACAAGTGAAGAATGAAGTGAGGTGTGAGGATTGACGGAAGAAAGCCTTGTATTTATAGGCAAGGAGCTCCCTCTCTCAATCGGCCCTCTCTAATTCAAGGGATCTCATAGTACAAAACTTAAATGGAAAATCTACCAAAATCTATAGCAAATCTTAGAGTTTTTAGGTTTAGAGCTTGGGTTTTTATGATTTTTGTAAGTAAATCAATAGGTACAAGATTTGCATGAGCTAGCACAATCTTACAACTCACCCCTCTCCATCTCTCTCTCAGCTCTACTATCTCTCTTTCTCTTTGTTATTAAATCTTTCCTAATTCAAGGGATTTGAAGTACAACTATATAATGAAAATCCTCCTAAAAATTTAATGACAACTTAGGGTTTAAAGAGCTAACATCTAGGGTTTTTAATAGAGTTGTGCAATAATAAATCTTAAGGTATAAGACTTTTAGGAAAACAAAATCTACAACTCTAACTCTCTTCCCCTCCCTTTATCTCTCGGCTACACACACACACACACACTAGTTTAGGTTTATTCTTGCACTAGTTTAGGACTCTAGGTTAGGTCTTTAAATGAAACGAGAAAATGGTACAAGTGTTGGGGTTAAATTTATGAAGGAAGATCACCTAAGTACAAGGAGATCCATGGTACATGATTTCATGGGATTTTACTTGTAAGGGAAAATCTATATCTATATCAAATCTCTCCCAATCTATATCCCTCAAGATCTCTCCCACATTAAAGTGAATAATATTCCTAGGGCAAGTCTAAGTCTAAACTTAGAGGGCAAGGCATTTCTCTCCTAGATTCACTCATATTTTTCCTAGATTTTTAGGATCATGAACCTAAGGCTAGGGTTTTATTATAATAATTAACTAAACAATTTGATAGAACAATTCAATAAAATGTTTAATTTTATTCAAAAAAAATTTTGGCTGACAATTTGGGTCGTTACAAGTAAGAATGGTAAAGATTACATTTTCTAGATTATAAAAATTTACTGTCTTGTTACTCTACACGTTGTTTGGAGAGGGAGAGTAATTATTTTTAACAAAAGAAGCACTAAATGTATCTACGGAGACATCAAGTCAACTAAGCTGACGTCCTATTAACGTTGGAGAGCTTTAAGATGGTGCTTTACGAAAATATTTGTGACACTTGCTGAAGGACAATAGTAGTTTAAAAAATCGTAGCACACATGAGACAATGTCAAGGTTGTGGATGTTTATTGAAAAGTAGGGCAATTGAGTAGCATTTTAGAACAACGTTAAAAGACAACAAAGTGAAAAGTAGTGGAAGTTGGAAATGCAATGAAATTGTGTTAAGAGATGTCACATGGGTCATCTGGACCTGCGGAGCTTCATTTTAAGAAACTTGCAAGGATAGTTTAATAAATTGTTACATCGTGCAATAACTTTTTTTTTGTCACTCGTAAAACTTTACTAATCGTAGGAGCAGATGGAAACTCTGTGTACTTAGAAAGGAGGAAAGTCGAAAACTCTTGGACATGAGGCTGATAATAAGTTGACGGGATCAAGTTCTTGAGCAAAATCTTCGGAATAAGTCTTGTTATTCAGCTTATCCTTGTGGTCTTGGGATGGGGCAAAACCAAGTGCATCCACTTCATAAGGAAGACTTGTATAATTCCTAATGCAAAGGCCAAAGGAGGGGGGCTCAAGAATTTTATGAGCACGTACTAGTTGAACCATTGGTTGGACAAGTTCAGGCCACAGGCATGTAGGTTTGCTACCTTGATGGTAAGTGTTTCTTTTATCGTTTTATGGATTTTCCTTGAATGGCATGAAGAAAATATTCACCTTTTATGCCTGATTTGTTCTTTTTATGTTCTGTAACTACCAAAAGCTTATGCAAGTTCTTTCGCTCATGCAAGTTTTTTCCTACGCGCTATTGTGGTTGTTAACACTGGAAAGATTTAACACTCTTACAATTGAACGGATATCAGTTAAGTGCTAAAAACTGTATACCCTTTGGAAAGCTACGCATATTGCGGAACTTCAACTAACCAATGTTTCATACGTTCTTGTGACACGTGGTTTATAATTATTTCGTATAATATTTTTAAGTTAATTGTGCCTATTATGTCGCTTCTTCAGCACC
This sequence comes from Rhododendron vialii, assembly GCF_030253575.1. Lineage (NCBI taxonomy): Eukaryota > Viridiplantae > Streptophyta > Magnoliopsida > Ericales > Ericaceae > Rhododendron > Rhododendron vialii. The sequence goes on from NC_080566.1 coordinate 19,046,117, forward strand.
ATGGTGTTGACTTTATAGCTAAAATTAGACGGATTGATACTTTAAGCCCTAGTGTCTCAATATGCTGCATTTACAGCACGCAACAAGTGCTATTATAGTCATAGGAGGAACTAATGAAAAAACGCTCTTTTGAACTTACTGGCAAGGGAATTGCCCCAAAACCTAAGAAAATGGTTGGATAGATGAAGGTGCAAAGTAATATTTGATTTCCTATCTTTGAAGTTCTGACTGAGAAAAAATTGAAATTGACCATTCCGATGTGTGACCAATCACTAATGTATGCAGTTCAAAAGGTTAAAATGGCTCTCTTGACCCGCTAAAGGCTTCACTTTTTCATCCCTTAGGGCACCATTGATAAAAATTGATTCTGTTCGATATCGGTTTTACAGTTTACAATCAATACTCTCTATTGGGTGGAAAGCACTTTGTAAAATCCGTTCTGTTCGCATTCCTCCAAATGGTTCGTTTCCACGCCAGAGCTTGGCATATGTTTAGCCCAGCACTTAGCATGTGAAATTGGTTTTTGGACTACTGAAAATTGGGTTAACTATTTTGCGTAGCAGTTTATCTTCTCCTGAATTTTTTCAAGGTACGTGGACCTACACATGAGAAATTTACGGTCTTTACAGTCTCAATCACCTATTCTATGATTGGCAAGGATTCTACAACTGTTTTTCTTAGACTAGTTACCTAACCTCATATCTTGACCCTAGAATCCTTTAAGTAATACTTGGAATATTAGGACACTAGGATACGATTAGAGTATCTCGAATTGTATCTAATATGTGTTCATGATGCTTATTTATATAGGTAATTTGTGTGGAAGCTTGGAATTGAGGTGATTGATTAATACCCAAATCACATGTTTTTGTACAAGTTTATCACTTTGGTGATGTTTTATGCAAAGATATGAACTCCATAGAATATCAATGAGAGGTTGACATGTTTTCTATCTATTAATGGCATCCTCACACGTCCCAGCTTGCTAGGGGACATGTGCTAAAAGGCATCAAGATTTGACTATGATATGGGATAACATAAAGACGTCTTAACTTATCCACTGCTGTAAAAAAAAAAAAAAAAAAAAAATCACTACCGGGGACGCCTAGTAGCCATGAAATGAATACGAGGATGTGCATTACTATGCTATGAAAAGAGACTCATTTTCAAATGGTTTTATCATTGTCCATTGAAAGCATGTGAATTGTGTATTAATCATTCATACGAGCTTCGGCTTATGAAGTTTTCCACCTTTCAGGCATGAGAACTAAGATGATGTGGCACTTATCTTATGGACTCGAGACATGTGGACATTTTGTGGATATTAGTTGTGCTTTTGAGTTATTTGTTAAAATCTTTTATACTTGTAAGTGACTTGTTAAACCTTATGATTAAGCACAGCTCTGGGGTGTAATGTAAGGTTATAGACCTACTGCAAGGGTAAGATATTGTTAAGTTAGACTACATAAAAGTATGCTTCTGTTGATTAAGCACTCTCTCTTGTCCCTTTAAACCATATGATTATTAGATGTCATATGTTTGATATGGCCTTAATGATTGTTTCACCGGCGCTTTGTTATGACTAAGACCTACAGACGGGTCAGGGTCGTTACAAAGGTTTTTGGTATTAGAGCAGTTTCGCATTGCTCAGGATACATTCTTTGAGATTCATAAGACTTCATTAGTGCTTGGAACAACGAAAATGTAGTCTTGATATGAAAGTATTTAGGATGGTTTCGGGGTTATCCGAGGAGATTGTTTATTTGGACCGGAGCACCATTTATGACTACACTTACACGTACCCTCAGAGTTATAGGATGAACTCGTATAACTAGAAATTGCCTGCTTCGTGATTATGTGTATCTGTAGCGACTACGCGCTGGGTTGTGTTTTACGAGTAAATGGTGATAACTAAAGGTATTGATATATTTAGTTAATATATCTGGATGAATATGTGGTTTCCTCTTGGTATCGTGGGTGTAAAAAAAGTGTTATGAGTACCAATTGATTGATATATGGGGGACAAGGTTTAATTTTAATTCCAAGAGAGGTACATGGGGTTAATTCAGGGTGAGGATGCATGTCCTATTTATGCAGTTACTTGATAAGTATAAATTGTGTTTTCCTTTGTATAAGTTCTTGCTTCTATTTGTCTCGCAACCAAATTATTTGACCCTTTAATCGTTTGATTACCATATGTTCTGCGTTTTAGGAATATTTGGTATGGAAATAGGATAGTGGAATTTGATGGTTGGTTTTATTGTGTTATCTTAAATGGTAAAGCTTAAATTTATGATGCAACCAATATGAGCATGCTAAGCAATGTGCTGATTGTTAAAGACAAACGTTTATGGCATATGTGAAATATATTTTTAAGACTTTGGGAATCTATCCTCGGATAGTCAATTTGAAGTGCGACTGGCCACCGCGACTTCATGATTGAACATCTAGGATAGAAGCTGTTAAAAAAGATAAAAAGGGAAGATTTACTTTTTGCTATGGAACTCAATAAATATAGATCATGTGATGTCATAGCCAAGGATTCGTGTCTGCTTGTTGACTCATATTTTAAAATATGGGAGTATTTTGATGTGTGGGATTTAGTTGAATAAGAAGAAAACCTATTGCTTTGGAACTTGTTGCTACGTAGTGTATGAATAAGCAAGATATTACTTAATTCCCTTTTTGCAATCAAGAGAACAGTTTAGCTATAATGATTTCTCTCTACAGATTAGTTTATCATTTAGGGAAAAAAATTATGAAGGGTAAGCTTGTTAGATTAGTATTGCTTGATGTATTTATTGTAAATATGTGCTTTATGCTTTGCAAAGAAACTGGTAAGAATAAAAAATGAGTAGGTGGGAAAAGTTGTTGATAATAACTTTAGGGGATTCGATTTTGCTTCATGATGTGTTATAGAATGTCACATTTTGGACTTACAGGAATTGAATTGTTTGCCTAATTGTGTGTTGCTTTGAATATTCTACTAAAACAGGTGCTTGGTGTTAAAAGAAACAATTGGTATTGACTGGGACTTTTCTATGGTTGAGTGACCGAAGTCAATAATTGGGATGGTAAGTTATAAGAATCTTAAGTACTTCCGATAGTATCCTAACCATACGGGATTAGTCCTACACATAGAGATATGGAAAGTTGAACAAAAATTGTAATAAGTTAAGTCCTAGTTCATTACAATTAGGTGGATTACTAGGAGTTAAAGGTAACGAGGGAGCCAATGAGATCACTTGGGGGGATATTAAGTTCATGACTTGTGAGATAGTGTGAATGATTGTTTATTGTTGCATTACGATTTTCGAAATGATAAAGGATGTGGGTGATCATATAGGTGGGGGGAGAGAGCATACCTGATTAAAATGCCGACATAAAATGGGATGTCATTGCTTGTGGATTTTGTTAGTTATGACCATATGAGAATAAACTGCTTTACCTACGGTTTAAAGTTAAATGCATTTATATGAGATCGTGGTGGTACATAAAATGATGTATGGATGCTGTGTTGGGAACCAGTTATATGGTTACCAATATATATTGGATTGAAAATTCTTAACCAGCCTAGGATACCTCTTACTTAACAATGATTTCGAGCTATTTAAAAGGAAGAAAATGAACTTCTTGCTCCTCGTTGTTTGAATTTCTTAATGGGTGTTTTATTGTGAGCTCAAAATATGTCTATCGTTATAAATTTTATTTGGTCGTGATAGAACTTATTAAGCTTGTTTATTCTAAACAAAGAAGATCATAGGTTGAATCACTTGGACATATGGTTTGTGTTGTACCTTACATTGTATTGGGGAAGGTTTGGTTGATTCCGTAAAGCTTTAATCCTTGTTGCAAATCGCTAATCTCTATCTAATTGAGATTCTTGGAGTAATTGTATTAAGTTATGAGTATCGAGTTACGGGTTAGTACAACCTTTCGATTCATAAACCGATAGATAACTCATTGTAAAGATCCAAAGTTTGAATAGATAGGGTATTGTCTTCGCATACTATTTTCAGTCTCACCTAACCAGTAATAAGATTATCCAAATCTCGTTCTGGTAAATGATCTATTGATTCACAGAAAAAGAAGTCTACTTTTCAATGGCTTAACTATTATCAATAAATCTATGTTATTCTTTAGCATATGGTAGGAATAGTACCCTTTGGTTGTGGGCATAAGTCTCCATTCCTGGAATTCTATTATATAATTACTTTGAGCTATTCTTGAAACATTGAAATACATTATCCATCATTCTTGTTGCGTTGGTTGCATTTGATTCCATGTTAGGAGAACAAGATTAAGAATTGGGGAGTGAATGTTAAGACATGTTTATAAATTCTATTTCCAACATGACTTGAGTTTAGCATGAGCTAAACTAAGTACGATATCATTCATATTCTAAGTTCGGAGGATGTGTCTCCACCTTAAGCTTGAGGAAGGGGCTTTCCGCTTGTGTTCTTAGTTTGTACATGAAGGACATAATTTTGAGCGGAATTCGTAACATGTGGATTCATTTGGATGCACAACTCATCTGGTACAACTTTCTTATTTGTTTTAAAAGCTAATTGTAATTTACCTAGTTGACTTGTCTTGTGTTAGTGGAGAAAACCTTAACATGAGTGATACTTGATTTTCATTTAGACAGAATATGCTAACCCTTTTGAGGTGGGGTGGGGTAGATTTATCAGATGAGAATATATAGTTTGAGGGATATGTTTCGTGTTTCTGTTTAGATTTCAAAGGAGGTTGGTGGACTCACTTGCTTTGGTGTTGAGTTTTATGCCTTCTATAATTTTCAAGTTACTATCGGAATAGTGTTCCTTTGAAATGATAAGAATTAAAAAAGATGTTAGTTGCTAGTTGGCTTCGCCACCGGAATTTTCCTGTGGACACTATGTTTTGCACATACTTGTTCCATGATATCTCCTCCAAGATCTATTACATGATTACTATTAGAATCCTCCAATTAGATTCCAAGAAGACATGAATTTCCGAGAGTTATACGCTGAAATCATTAACTGGAGAGAGTTTTTGACATTAGCTGTTAGTAAGTTGTGGTGAACTAAGCTTCTGTAAGTGAGGAAGATAATTCGCACAAGTACTTGTATTCCTTGTTAACCTGAGGCAAGTCAAGTTTGGAGGACCAAACTTTCACAAGTGGGGAAAGGTCTGGATCCTTGATTATCTTATAATTGGTATACGTGTTGGGACCAAGTAAATTGTGTGGGTTTTAGACTTGATTTTATTTGTGAATTGGTCTTGGAGTGGATGTTGACAAATGAATACACCACACACAATGATTTTTCCTTGAAGCTTAATAAAACAAGGGGGGGCAGGTTCTACGCTTCTTTCTTTGCTCTTATCGCTTCAACGTCTAGAGAGAGAGAGAGGGAGAGATTGGTGGTGGTTTTGCTAGGCTTGAATTGAAGCTCTACAAGGTAAATACATGATTCCTTGTCCTTAATTTAATAGTTTCCATGTTCAATTTCATACTTTAACCTAGGGTTTAGAGTTTATGACTAACTCTTGAAGATTAATATGAATTTCAAAAGGATTGTTTACTTTAGAAATTCTGTAGAATTGAAAATGTTGCATTTGGGTGATTTTTAGGAATTTTGCTGAGGTACTTCTAAAACTCCAAAATTTATGAGATTTTTACTGAGATTTCCTTCATGTGTCTTCCATATATGGTACAAATTTCAGAGCTTAATTCGAAGTATTGAGTGCTGTAGAAATTCGTAACCGAGCAGAATTCAAATTCGTCAGCACCAACACATGTTGGGAAAATGGCCATATCTTTTAGCTCGAGTGATGAAATTGGGAACTGTTTCCTGATTTTGAAACTAGACACATAGACCTTTCAAAATATGTGGAGTTTGTGACTTTATTATTCCTGAGCAAAAGCAGTTTTTGATTTAAAGTTGGCAAAGTTACAGATTCTGCAACTGTTTTTTTTTTTAAGACTAGTTACCTAACCTCATAGCTTGACCCTAGAAACTTTAAAGTAATTCTTGGAACATTAGGACACTAGGATATGATTAGAGTATCTCGAATTGTATCTAATATGTGTTCATGATGCTTATTTATATAGGTAATTTGTGTGGAAGCTTGGAATTGAGGTGAGTGATCTAATACCCAAATCACATGTTTTTTTAAAATGTTAAATGAAATATAGAAGGGAAAATAAAAGGATGGCAAAACTCAATTTTTAGATATCATCTATCGACGAAACTTAGGTTTTGAGGTTTCTATTTGTCCTGACTCCTAGTTTACTTTTTACATTTGTGATTTTTTGTGCTGATTATGTCACTTACACTTTCAAAATTTGTCAGGCTGACATTTTAGAATGTTGTAAACATTGTCTTTTATTTCCTCACATGGATATTATTTTGCCACGCATTTGTTGTGTGAAGTCTGTTATTTTTTAGTTTGTTATGTTACTGTTGCTCTTTTATGACTCTGTTGGTGATTTTTTGTCACGTCCTTGATTTTTAACATAAATAAAAAAGACGAAATGTAATCCTCGCAATATTACAAATAATACTCCAAAAGACATTTCATTCTCAAGTTCGCAAGTCATTTCCGACGCCAAATATTTCCAAAAGGTTACATTTATGGCTCGAAGGCCCCGAATTTAACATAAAACAAGCATTGAGAGAGAGAGAGAGAGAGAGAGAGAGAGAGAGAGAGAGAGAGAGAGAGAGAGAGAGAGAGAGAGAGATTTTTACAGTCATCCTTAGTCAAAGAAAAAAAATACGAAATTGCTATTACATCTCCCAAAATGATTTTTACAAAAGATGTCATTGTAATTCCTCCGGGTTAGCTTTCAAAAGAGTGATCAAACATGCACATCAAGCCTGTCATGTGAATGTCCCTGAACTGCACCTCAATACAGTCATATCCTTAGTCAAAGAAAAAAAATACGAAATTGCTATTACATCTCCCAAAATGATTTTTACAAAAGATGTCATTGTAATTCCTTCGGGTTAGCTTTCAAAAGAGTGATCAAACATGCACACCAAGCATGCCATGTCAATGTCCCTGAACTGCACCTCAATATAATTATAGGGTGAGTTATACTAGCCCAGTAAAGAAATCTATGCCTACATTATATGCCAATGAGATGATCAACGCACCAGAAAGAGCACAAACCACACAAGATATCTCAGATAGGCTAGAGTTACACGAGAGCAACCGCATTTCATAACCAACTAGCTTAAATAATCACTAAGTTCTCCATGTTCCATGATGTGTCAAGCTTTCATTCCCATTTTGTGTCACGTATTTCCATTTCGTTTCTGGGTATTTGGGACTAGTACGTCCCCTACCAACAACTCACCGATTGGTGGATCCGTTCATTTCGGGCATTTGGGACCCCGTTCACCCCCTGTCAGCATTGCACCATTTGGTGGATCTGTTCATTGATAGTTATGCCCATTCATTATTCAATTCGCAAGTTCTTGTTCCACAATATATCGTGTCACCATTTATCCAGTCCTACTTATCCATATAAAATGCCACAATACTCCACGCAACTAGCCAAAAGCAAAGATAACATGAGTTTCGTATCCATCTAAGTTAACACTTTAATCCCCCATAATGAGAGCCAAAAGGAGTGAGGGTGATTGACGACTCATTGGAAGATGAGCGACTTGGTTTGAAGATGGTTTGGAGGTGTTAGAAGTGATTGGAAGTCAAAACAATCAACGTGGAATCAGCACGGTCAAAATTACCAGTAAGAGCATTGGTATCGATACCCCCACTTCTGTCTTCTAGATAACGAATTGGTATTGATACTAGCTTAATGTGATATCGATACCCAGTGGTTACGAGCAGTGATTTTAAAGATTTCAAATGAGCAAACACCCAACTTCAAACAACAACACAAGGCACAATCTAGGCATAAAATCAACATGTAAACACATAGAACAACCAAGAAATCCTACCTTAATGATTAGAAGCCCAAACACGAGATCTATGAGCAAGCCTTAGCTCCAAAAGCTTGAATGAATCGAAATACGCCACTCCAAGCTCAACCCTCCGAGATACAAGCTCAACAACGTGAATAGAAGATGGATTGGAGGTTGATTGCCATGGATTTTGAGTTTAAGGTGGAGTTTTGGGTGATGGTGTGAGAGATAGGGAGAGAGCCGGGAGAGACGTGAGAGATGGAGAAGAGGAGAGTGATCCGCTACACTCCCACCCACCTATATTTACTAATACATATACAAATTACATTTTGCATCCTTCCACTAATAATGTTATCATATTAACCCCAAATCTCATAACCATATCGTCTTTCACAATTTAACAATATTCTAACATTTTTATGACATTTGGTGTATAGAATTTAATATGGGTCCTTACATTTTTTCATTTTGTGAGTTTTGAAATATTCTTTATCCTTGCATGTCTGGGAATGTGCAATATCTAGTAATTTAAGCTGAAGTGTTCTACTCGCTTTCTCTATTTCCTTTTTTTTCCTCCCTAACTCGCTATTATTTATAGACGTACTTTGTCGTGGATTCTCTTTCTTTTTTTTTTTCTTTTTTTTTTTTCCTCCTGGACATGCTTTTCTTTATATACGTTTATAGTCGTTCCCATAACATATTTTTTGTTTGTGTTCTGATTGGATAGGCTTTATACACTTGTAAGATTGTTGGCTTTATCTTGTATGATTCACAATATGGGAAAGGTTCACGATCTCACCATTCTATGCATTACATGCAACAAGGCAACTGAAAAAATGATGGAAATTTGTTTGTTCATGTGCGACCACTTTTGTTGGGGTCCACCCATAGTGGTGGGGTTATTTTGTGTAACACTCTTAGTGTTGGGTGTTGAACATATTTACCCTTGGAGTCCCTTATATATAGTTGTAAACCCTATTAGAGTTAGTGTGTGACATAATGTGAGGGAGAGGGTGAGGCGACCGTGGGGGGCCGGGTTGTGGCCTCCTAGAGAGGAACCGCGTGTGGTTCTCGGAGAGTTTTTTCATCTTCATCTCAGAGTGGGTAATCATTGCATCCATCCAGCTTCTCTAGCAAAGCGCTTGTGTCACTCCAAGTCTAGCTGCCAGCACCCCCTCACCAAAGTACTCCTGCCTGACTGAATGTCTCCTTGCAAGACTAGATCTTCCGAGGCTAAATCCGCAGCGCTGTCTGGCTGCAATACCGACATCTCCGCCGATATTAAGCACCCCCTCAATAGAGTGCTCGCACCCCCTTGACCCGAGTGCCCGCATCCTCACAGGACACGATCCGTGATTCCATCTCTCCTTCTCATGCGATCGCATACCATGGAGAGAATCCAATCACAAAATCCACAAAAGGAAGAGATCCTAGCGATGCATCGTCTAGTCTCCATCTCCATTCCTCTGTCCGGAGCTCTCGTGAACAACTCTCAAACAACTAGTTGCCCGCCGTCTGCAGACCATTCCTCACACAATCTGATTCGGTAACCGACACTCCTGTACATCTCAGGTCATGACTCCTCGTACTTCAGTGTCCTTCCTGTGTGTCTCCGCAACTGTTGCTTCACTTGTTCACTGTCACAAAAACTCATACTGCTTGTCTCGTACCAAACATCAGCTCCATCTGTCTATACTCTCCACAAGCATGTATCAGTCGCCCATCATCATCCTCATGCAGCCCGAATCACAAACTGCATCTCCGAATAATAGGACTTCGAACCCGATTGAACCAGACTGCCTCCGATCATTGTCAATCATCTCCGCAAACCATCGCTCTAGTAAGCGCCTGTGTCACTACCAACCCGAGTGTATCCTTGCTCACTAGTTTCGCGCATGTTTGTATTGATCAACCTCTGATCCCGGCAAGTTTGCTGCATCAATCGTCCTTTATGCCACTTTCCGTCAACTCCTTGCACTCCCGTCAGCTCTCCCTGGATCTCCTCCCCCTGGATCTCCTCCCTGCCACTCGTCCATTCCCGTTCCATTCCCGGCTTTCTCCAGCATCCAGGTTCTCCATCGGAATCGATCTATCACTCCAATAAGCGCCTGTGTCATTACCAGACAAGCAACCTAGCCCAAATGTAATGTATCCCTGCTTATTAGCTCCGCAACAGATCACCCCGAACATCCATGCTGCTCAGACAAGCCTCCTCGCAACCCAAACCGCCTCCAAACACGTGTTTTCTGCTTCACTAAGCAATCACACCAGCCTAGGAGCCTCCAAACTAAAAAACAGAGCACGCAGTTGCGTCCGGAACGTCGAGATAGTCAAAATTGACTACTCAGACGCGAAAAACAGAGTCTGAACGGCTCAGAAAAACGCAAAAAACCAATTGGACTGCGTGGCATTGACCCTGCTAACGTGGCATACTCCAAGGAACTTGCAATATGGGATAATTTCCCATTCTCTTTACCCAAAGTCTCCTGCTCATGCCCACAGACACGCATGCTTTCTCCTTTTTTTTTTGTCCTTTCCCCCAGAACACGCACACGCCGAGAAAAAGGAAAAACTCCCATCGCGTGCACCACACGCACGTGACTAGATCTGACGCGCACGGAACGCGCCACCTTTGACTGGCGCGTGCGGCCTCCTCCGGCCATCTCCGGCGACTTTCCAAGCACTCCCGAGATCGTCTCTCCAAGATGCATCTCACTCTGTGCTCCAAACTTCAATCCAAGGACCTATGAGTTCGGGCTTTTCAAAAACGTACCTCGCCGCCGCCTTCTTTGACCTGCCATTGCTGTCATCTCCGAGCTCCTCCGGCGACGTGCTACCCATATCCGTACTTGTCTCGACGAGACGAACACAACCCCGTGATCAAACCTTCCGAACAATGACTCCTGGTCTGAGCTCCATTGAACAGTATGCCGCCTCTGCCCGTCGCGATCGAACAACCCATGCGACCTCCTCAGGTGACAAAACGCGAGGTTTGTGAGCAACTTTTTTTTTTTTTTTTTCAGAAATCGAACCCGTGGTTTTTCCAGTAACCCTCTTCTTCAACCCTGCTTTGATACCAATTGTTAGGACCATGAGGGACACCACACACACAAACCCACTGAGTGATTTCAGAGAAAAACTCCCTTTGATTATATATTCAGAATATATAATCAAAGGGAGTTTTTCTCTGAAATCACTCAGTGGGTTTGTGTGTGTGGTGTCCCTCACGGTCCTAACAACTTTTGCATCCTATCTATGTAGCAATATCTTGTCATAGTTTGGTATCCAATTGTCCAACTAATTATGGGTAAAGAATAACATAATTGATAGTCATAAAAAAGGCAAGTTGCATTTGAAAAATTAAGGTAGTGGTTTGGTTGGAAATGGAATTTTGATGCATATATTATTTGAGGAGAGTATATGTGAGGAGCAGAACAACTACATTTATCTTAAAACTTCAACTTTTGGAGCTACAACTTGAGTAAGTTTCCATAGCTCTGCTTTTGACCAAGCTTTCATCTTTTCTTTGGTCATGTTATGCACTTCTGATAAATCAATACAATACTTGATTTGTTATTTACGTATTGTGCTTCAAGGATAGTTCACAAAGATGACACTAGAAAAGAGCTGCTTGAATGAGTTTTTAGGGCATCAACCGCCGCCCACAAAATCCAGTGTCAGTTCTTCTCGCTATATTGTGAATAGGATCAACTAATATATGTGTGCTTCCCCAAGATATTTTGGGAATTGTTAAGTGTGAGTGTTTGTGAATTGGAGTTTGTGATAATGGGTATATATTAATAGTTTTTTTTTGAGTGTGCTCCTCCTACACTCTCTATCCGGTTAAGTGAAAGTTTGAGGCTTTGAAAATCAGAGAGTTTGAGTATTTTGGGTGAACCATTATTTGTGAGTGCTCAGTTTGTGTGGGACATGAATATTCGGAGGTATTTTAGTACTTGAGAGATTGGGTGTTTGTGTGCTTCTATGTGGGTGCGTGATTGCAACCATTTATCAATAGTAAGGATAAAACTCGCAATTCCGGATTAACAAGTTTTATTGGTTGAGTAGCCTCCAATGTGTTGTAGCAATGAGCTTATAATGAGCTTCTAAGACTTTTCTTGCATTTTAGCTAGATTTACTTTCCCGATTCTCTATTTTTTGGTGTTGCATTTTTTATCAAATATGCGACAACTCTCTTTTAAAAAATATGCGACAACTATCTCGATTCTCTATTTCATGTGTCATCTCTCTAGAATTCTCTTTGTTCATGCATCATTTTTGGGTGTTTTTAGGCTTTGTCAAATTTATTCTAGTCTACGTGAGGCTGTACTCTACGAGTTTACTTGTCTTAAAGTTGAACCACTGGTTGGACGAGTTCATGCCGCAGACATGTAGGTTTGCTACCTTGATGTTGGGTGTTTCTTTTATCGTTTTATGGATTTCCTTGAATGGCATGAAGAAAATATTCACCTTTTCTCCCTGATTTGTTTCTTTTTATGTTCTGTAACTACCAAAAGCTTATGCAAGCTGTAACGCCCCCAATTTTGGGTACGTTAAATAAACATTTTTATTGATAAAACCAAATGGAGTCTGGCTCTTATTACATTATAATTCTCAGAAGAGTACTTTTAATACACAAGGGAGGGTATCTAAGGTTCCTAACTACAGCTCTGCCTGCTCCTCCATCCTTGCCAGCTCTTCGACTCCAAAAGCCTCCAAGGTGTACAGCTTACTTTGCTCATCTACAAAGTCTGACACATTATACCAGCGTCGCCACCAGTATAATATGTCAGGGTCACCAAAGGTAACACCATGAGCTATGAAAGCTCAGTAGAACAATCCCATACCCACTAACCCATGATTTACAAACAATAGGTCATATACAACAGACAGTAACAATAACACATTCACATTCGCTATTCAAACTATCGTTGGTGTCCATGATTTTCTGAGTTTTTCCTACGCGACTCATCGTAGACCCTGTCACCATTTTTCATATACCGATCAACATTTCCAAAATCATTTTTTCAACACACCCAACCTCGGTTCCGCCGTTCCGGATTCCCGAGTATCCTCACAATGGTTCCGCCGCACCGGGTTCCCATTGGCACACAAAACTTGCATTGGCTCCTCTCCGCGGATAACCAAGCCACATTACCAATGAAGCTACCACTTTCAGCCGCATTGGCAATCTTCACAATGGGCTACCAAGTCCGGCCACATTGCGAGTTTTCATTCACACAACGGGCTACCAAGTCCGGTCACGTTGAGGTTTTCACAATCCACACGATGGGCTACCAAGTCCGGCCTCATCGCGGGTTTCCATACACACAATGGGCTACCAAGTCCGGCCACATTGCGGTTTAAAAACACATCTCATCATTATCCACACCCTAGGTGTCATGTTTCTACTTTCTCGATTTTTGTGTCACGTTTTCATGCATAGACTCCGCGGTAGGACTTTTCACATACGAAATCATAAATCATTCATTGTAATCTTGAAACTAAACTAGCAAGATCATCCAACTCTATATTGTTAATCATGCTCAATCAATACTTAAAGCATAACGCCACATGTACGGACGCCTTTGGAGTGAAAATCACTTATGCTTTATCACACCACAAGTAATACAAGCAATTCATATATGCATGCTCATAATCATCTTAAAGATCAAAATACAAATACTTCTAAACAAAAGATAAGTTCTATCTTTCGAAATCTGTTAAGGATAATCTGCTTATACTTAGGGAAGTGAGTAGAGGTATTCTACCGTTCTTCTTGGCGGTAGAGACGACTACGAAATGTAAGTTGATAATCGGACGGAGTGACTTCCTACGGTAGGCTTCCGATAGCTTCGAAAGAGAAAGATTTCTCTCGAAACTAGATCTTGACTAAACTACTTAAACTTTTTGGATCGAAGGGTGGTTGATGGGCGGTTTAGTGGCGGTCTTGGATGAGTTTCTTGAAGAACACAAGAAGAACTCAAGAACACCAAGAGCAAGGAAGAACAACACAAGCTTTCTAGAGAGAGAAGTTGAAGAATGGAAGGTGTGAGAAATGACTTGGGCAAGGGTGCTATTTATAGCAAAAGTCTTGGCTATTACCCAAAGGATAAATTTTTTTCTAACAATTATTGTCCAATGGGTAAAATTTTCCTATTAAAATAATCCAACTTGGCACATGTTTTCTTATTAAAATAATGGATTTTGTACCTAGAGAATCCTAGGGTATTAAGTCTAAAAAGTACTTACATATATATATATATATATATATATTAGTATATCAACACATGGGGAATCTAGAAAATGGTTTGTTTAATAACCCTTGTACTTATTGGAAAGATTAACTCTATTATCCAAGGGGTAATATTTACCCTAGCATGTATTGACCAATGGTTAAAAAAAAAAAAAAAAGACTTGAATATGACTTGAATGACTACATGTCCTTTTAATCAAATATATAATAGTATTATGAAATCTAGTTAGATTTTCAAGTATCCAATAAAAAATTATAAGATCAAAATTCTTTATTAAAATAATTCAATTTAGCACGTCTCCCATTAAAAAAATAACCTAGTGTACCTAGGAAATCTTAGGGCAATATATAAAGTACATAAATATATGTATATAAGTATGGCTAAGGGTACAAAGTACTAGATTTCCAAATCCAATATCCCATTAAAGAATTCCAATTAGGCACATGTAGAATTAAATAAATAGATTATGTACCTTAGGAAATCTATGCTTTTATATAATGTGATACATAAGTACACATGCCCATATATTTAAATATATAAATAAGTACCAAGTATCTAATAGAATATAAGGCTAGGATTCCCTTATTATTATAATACAAAAAGTACTAGTACTCAAGTATTATTAAAGTACTTTAGAAATCTAGGGATTTGATTTACCCATATATTTTAATGCATATAAGCACATGGGAAATCTATGGAGGGATTATTTAATAGATCCTTGTACTTTGTTGGAAGATTAGTGCTATTACCCAATGGATAACAATTCCCCTAGTAGTTATTATCCAATGGGCAATAGTTTTCCTAGCGGTTAATAACCAATGGATAATGGGGGAAATGATATCTAATAAACAATGCATATTTGTCCTTCGCACATGTGAATATACACCAATATATTACTATATCCTTGTACTTATCAAATATTCTAATGGAAGGCCTATTGTCCAATGGACAAAGATTACCCTAACATTTATTGACCAATGGATAAAGGTTAAAGGTCCAAAGGGTTCCACTAGGGTTTGAAAGGTTCAAGAAGGTTCAAAAAGGCTCATCTAGGGTTAGGAGAAAGTAACTAGATGAATTGGTAGATAGGTCCCTCTAACTAATTGGTTAGAATCTAACTATACTTGCCAAGTAGAATCTCTAGCTAAGAAATATAATTTTAAAAGACAAATTTAGTTAAAACGGATTATAGAAATTTAAAAGGAAATTTAAAAGTAAATCCAACTAATTTCAAATAAAATTCAAATATTTAATGAAATTTTTATTTACAAAAAATCAGGGTCGTTACACAAGCTTTTTCCAATGCGCTATTGTGGTTGTTAACACTAGAATGATTTAACACTTTTACAATTGAAGGTAAATCACTGTTAAATTTCTGCGCTTGCCTGCCACAAACCGTAGACCCTTTGGAAAGGTACACATATGGTGGAACTTCAACTACCAATCTATCATATGTTCTTCTAACTTGAGGTTTATAATTGTTTCCTTTCATATTTACAGGTTAATTGTGCCTATTATGTCCCTTCTTCAGCACCATGGTGTTGACTTTATAGTTAAAATTAGACGGATTGATACTTTAAGCTTGCAATGAAAGGGTAGTATTTTAATTTTTGTTTTCATGAATGCTCCTACAACGAAGAGTTTGTTTGGTAAACTTCCTATTCCTAGTGTTTTGCACTAGTATGCCACCACCGCTACTCTATTTTGAGTTACCTTGTTGTTTTCTTTATTTCTTGGCTTCTGAGAATTATCTTTATAGTTGGGAATTGGCAATATTAGTTTAGTTGTGCTGGTGATTTTGCTCTAAATTCTACTCTTTTTCTTTTGTTGTCTTTGTTGATACATTGGCCTTGTCTTTTGTTGCTGCTAGTCGGATGTTTTTTTGGATCTTGTTTTGAGATTCCTTTAACTGTTCCCTTGCTGTATTAGCTGTTTGTGCTGTGATTGGATGAATGATTTTTTGGATCTTGTTTTTTGTGTTGTGTTTATTCCCATGCTGTATTCACTATCTTTAATTGTTCCCCTGCTGTATTAGTTGTTCCTGATGTGTTTGGGTGCTACATATGTCAACAGCTCATTAGTTAGAGTTGGTAAGAATGCTAAATTTCAAAAAAAAGGATTAGATGGCCTACCAACAGCTCTAGTTAAGCAGTAGCCAGCTCAGTGATTTAAAAAGCGTGCGAAGCGCGCGCTATAGCGCGAGGCGCAGTGCAGCGCAAGGATTGCGCTTCGGAACTATGGGCTATAGCGCAGAACACAAAGGCGCAAGAAAGGCGCTGAAGCGCGCGCTATAGCGCAAGGCGCTGAGGCGCGCGCTTTTTGCTGTGAGGTAAAAATCAGTCTTACGTTCGCGACGCACTGAATAATTTCTTCCTTTAAATCGATGGGAGCCCTATTCGATCGACAAACCAGATCGAGCAACAGCCTCTTCGACGATTCAGAGTCTCGGACGATCGGACCCAGCTTCTTCTTCTCTGGTCTCCCTCTCCCTCTCCCTCTCTGATTGTTGACTCCAAGTAACAACTTCTTCCTCCTCCTCCTCCTCCTCTCACCATCTCACGTTTGCTTCCTCCTCCTCCTCCTCCTCCTCTCACATTCTTCTTCCTCATTTTCTTTCTATTTTCACCGATTGTCCAGGACCCCCCTTTTCTTTTTTCTTTTTTTTCCAGTCACAACCCCCCTTTTCTTTTTCTTTTCTTTTTTTTCAGTAGGACCCCCCTTTGCTTTTTTTTTCTTTTTTTTTCACCTGTTTTTTTTTTTTTTTTTGTTTCCAGCTCTGTTTAAAGTATTTGTTCAGTTTGTTGTATTTATTTGTACTTGTTATTTGTAGATGACATCTGAAAATTCTAGTAATGCCTATGCATGCCTCTAGATTTTATTGTCTTTAATCCTTTTGTTATGTCTCTAAGGCTAAACATTATTATGTTAGCTTTTCATGGATGATATGTTATGTTTAGTGTTTGGTACTTTCGTTTAACCATTGACATGTTATGTTTTATGACATTTGAAAGTTTTACAAGTGTTTATTTGTGTTGAAAACTTGTTCTAATAAAATTTGCCTTGTGTAGATTTTTTTTTTTTTTTTTTTTGCGCTTCGCGTCAATAAAGCGCGCGCCTTGCCTTGCGCTTTGCGCTAAAGCCCCAAGGGATCGGTGCGCCTCGGTGCGCCTTTCGCCATTTAAAACACTGAGCCAGCTGCTGGAAAGATAGTGAATGCTATTCTCAACTTAGTCTCTATAGGCCAGCTTGTCGTAATTGTATCAGCTTCACTGACCCAGGTAAATATGAAACAAGACGAAGGTAGAGGTTAGACAAGCATCCCATGCCTATTCCACCCCAAGACGGCTTGGAGGTTCCTTTCTATCCATTACGGAGGTTTCATCACACAACATGCTTATGCAGCCCTTTGATTGAGTGCTATTTGTACGAAACAACCTTGAGCTGGGGTGACTAAGAAGCAGTGTCCCATCTTGTGTCACTTCTGAAGACCCTTCGTTGGTTCCCTATTCCTTCCTGCGAACCGATACACATCTTCCGACTAAGCTAGCCCTAAACCTAGCCTCTTAAAAAAATAAAAATAAAGAAATGCTTCTGTACCATTGTATTTGTGATTCTGTATTAGTATCATATCGTCTTTCATCCTTTTATAACTTCAATATGCCTACTAGTTCTGCACTTTTTCATATTCTGGTCGTATTCATTTCTATTTTGGTTGCAATTTGGTATGTTATTCCCAACTCCCCAGGGTCATCTGGATATTGAGTTAAATGATGTGGGGAGAAAACAAGCAGCTGCAGTAAGTTTTAATTCAGAGGACATAGTCTTGTGCCTTCATTATTTAGATTACTTGACAAATTATCATCATATTTTTCTCAAGGTAGCTCATAGACTATCCAAGGGGCCTAAGATCTCTGTTGTATACTCATCTGACTTGAAGAGAGCCTTTGATATTGTAGAGACAATAGCAAGCAACTGTGGTGGTCTGCAGGTATGATTATGAAGCAACATTTCAATTTGGTACTCTTAGTAGTAGTTATAAGAGGACAATATTGCATCATTTTGATTTTACCGAATTAATGAATTGTTTAGGTAATAATTTCCACATAAACCTTGGTTTATAGATGTTGAAGCAAACGGTGAAGGAATGCTTTACTTTGAATGTCACTCGTGATTTTATACTGGGAAAATCAGTCTCCTCTTTTTAGAAAGATATGTCCAATTTTGCAGCAATTTGAGATGGCTGAAGGATCATGAAGGATGTGAATAGTAAATGCCACTCGGATAACCTTGGATATCAGGCTTGAATGGTTTTTTGTCTTCTGGCATTTAAAGGAAGCTATGGTGCCTCTGAGAAGATGTGAGTTTCCTTCAAATTGGGGCTTCCTACAAATGATGAGGTATTCTTTGGTGGCATGAATTTTGTCTTACGGTGTTCTTGAGAATTTAGATGCTTCCATATGGGATCTAGTACTGAATCTCACTATCATTGTGGTTGAGTGCGTTTACGGACTCCAATGATTATGTGCTGTTGTGTAGCCCATTGCTAACTGACACCAAGATGAACATTGAGACTAGAATCTCTGATAAAGAAACCACCAACCAGTATGCATCTTTTTGGTATACCAGTTAAAAGCAAGGGGATTCTAATTGAGAAGCCAAGTTTTGAATTGTAATATTATCTAGATTGATTGTTGGTTTCAATGACCCAAATTGAATGACTATACGGTGGAAGAAGCTAGATTCGGCAGGAGGGGGAATTGTCAAGTTTTGATGGTCATAACTGTTGTAATTGTCAAGTTTTGATGGGACTACTGGCTGATTGTGATGATGATGGATACATTGATGACAACTACCTCAGGAATAAAAACATCAGAGCTCAATGCAGAGTTGTTTGTTTGATCTCCATCCCCTATTCCCAAGACAACACAACAAATGCTGAAATGATAGCATGAACTAGTGACATTTCTACATAAACCTACAATAGTTGAATGGATAGGAACGGGGACTGTCCCAACAGTATATAAGGATTGATGACCTTTGGCCTTCAGCCTTAGAATGGGTTTTAAATGTCATAGGGGGGACTAAATTTCTAAATAGTGTTTCGTGATTGTATTTCTTAAATTATCTCAAAACCCACAATTAATGATTTTGATTAGTGCAAAACCTGCACTTTTTAGGCTTTCAATTGAAAGTAGAAGCTAGGGCTTAAACGACAAGGTAGGGCTGCATAACAAGCCGTGCCAAGTCGAGCTTCGAAATGTTCAGGTTCGGCTCGCCATATTTAGGGACTGCTCGAGCTCAAATCGAGTTGCAAAAATTGGGCTTGAGCTCGATTTGAAAAATTATTGAACGGCTCAAGCTTGACTCGCTCTAGCTCAGGAAACATTAGCCAGCTTCACCCGCATGTGGCATGTGATGGGTGCACAAGTGGGCTCTCTTCTTATAAAGGAAATTTGCCTTCATCATGAGTGTTGTGCGTCCGATGATGGAATGAAGGGGTTGACTAATGCCTTTTGTTGGTGTTCTTTCCATTGGGGCCAAAGACGTTTTGTCCTACATCCTACATCGGAAATGGAAGAGATCAAGAGGCATACAAATCTCTATAAATGATCTTCTTGGCTAATGGTTTCTTTGCTGGTGTTCTTTCCATTGGGAACAAAAACCGTTAAGTAATGAGTAGTGCAGGTACAGACCTCAAGTTTGTCAGACTTTCTTAACATTTGCAGAAACAATTTTCGGGCTTGTCTCTTCCTTTCTTTCCTTTGTCTCTTTTGTCAGCAGTTCTTTCTTTTTCTGTGAAAGTGACAAAGAATGGGAGTAGAGGAAAATTGGGGTTGTGGCAGTTGGAGGCAGTTTATTTGTATTTATTTTTACAGTCTTACTGTTTTGCCCCTACAATTTTTACCCCTAGTAGTTGGATGCCTTGTAATTAGCCTGTTGTTAATTAGGCACTATAGGCCGGGGTACATGCGATAAAATTCATACAGCTTCATTTTTTGGGTGACACCAAAGGGTGCTCTCCTCTATATATTAGAATAGATGTCTGGGATAGTTACTGGGGGTGTCTTGCAAGTATGAATCCAACAAAAATACTTTTACCGGAAAGAATATGTTGTATTGTGAGAAAATTGTAAACTACCCGCGATAATATCTCGAGAGGATAACATTCCAATGAAAAATGAAAAAACATGACGGTCAAAAAGGAGTACTAATCAACTTATTTTGAGATTATAACAACCTTGAGTACAGAATGTGCATATGGTAGTGATGCACCATACTTGCGCATACAGAATCCAACCACTTGAACAACTACTTCAACCAACTCGGGCTCACTTAGTTGGCCATGATTTTTGCAATGGGAGATCAAGAGTTCAATCTCTCCACCTGCATGTGGGCATTCTCCCCCTAAACGGAGTTTTCCTTTCTTTATTTGTTTCTACTTTTTAATAGGTTTATTTCTTATATTAGTTGAATTGGTTGGGTTTGATTGTTTTGTGAAATTTCACATTTGTTGTAGTGTCCAAGTTTGAATATGATGTAAATAATCTCTTATATGGATTGAAAAAGAAAAAAAAACTACTTCCATTGACATCTATGTACAAATGTAAGTATAAAGCAAGCTCTTGCGGTTGGACTAAGAAATTTTGAACAAATAAATTTCAAACACATTCAGGTCACGGCGAACGTCAAATAATTGCTCCAATCTGTATCATATATAAGAATCCTCTCAATATAAGCTCATAAACAAAGCAAGTATTTTCTTCTAACACCCATCGAATCCCTATCCATTTGCAACCCAGAATTTCTATTTTTGTCCTCAATTCGAGTCCTTTTCACCTTATTACCAATTCCACCATTTCAAACACTTCCACAACTCAAAAAAATCAGCATAGCCAAAAATGGTGCACTGTCACATTCTCCTCTTGACGTTTCCAACCCAAGGCAGCTTAAACCCCTCACTCCAATTCGCCAAAAACCTCGTAAAAATGGGCGTTAAGGTCACCGTTCTGGGGACTCTCTTTGTCCAGTGATGAATGATATCAAACAACGCATCTCTGACAACAGAGGGCTTAACCTTCGCTTACTTCTCCGACGTCTATGATGACAGGATCAAATTGAGCGACAACCTTAACCACGTCAGGTCAGAATTCAAGAGCCGTTGTTCCAAAGCCATGGCCGAGCTCATACCGCTAGTGGTAACGAAGGACACCCAATAACGTGCCTAGTCTATAACATGCTTCTTTCGTGGGTGACCGCATTGGCTCACGATTTTAACATAGCTTGTGCACCATTAAGGGTGCAACCGGCCGCTATATTCGATGTCTACTTTCATTATTTTAATGGCTACGGGTATGAAATTAGAAAAATCATCTCGGATCATTCAAGCGGTCGGGTTGAATTACCAGGCTTGCCACTGCTCACTAGACGCGATCTTTCGACATATATGCTCCCTTCGAAGTCAGCAAATCTTTTCACATTGCCAACGTTTAAAGAGCAGCTGGAAATACTAGATGTAGAGTCGAAGAAGCCAACGGTACTCATAAACACGTTTGATTCGTTAGAAGAAGAGGCATTGAGAGCTATTGAGAAATACCACTTGGTTGCTGTAGGACCGTTGGTCTCACTGGCATTCCTGGATGGAAAAGATACCTCGGATACCGCGTTTGGGTGTGACCTCCTGCAAAGGTCAAGGGATGACGTTATTGGCTAGAGGTTGGATGCCAAGCAATGGTTATCGATTGTGTATGTATTGTTTGGAAGTTTTCTCGATCGGGATATCAGATCAACAAGTGGAGGAGATTGCTCGAAATCAATAGGCCTTTGTTGTGGGTTATAAAAGATCCTGAAAGTGCACATAAGCTAAGTTGCCGAGACAAATTGGAGAGACAAGGAAAGATAGTGCCATGGTGTTCCCAATTAGAGGTTCTTTCACACCCTTCTTTAGGTTTTTCGTGACTCATTGCGGGTGGAATTTTTCGTTGGAAACTTTAGTCTGTGGTATTCCAAACTTGGGTTTGCCTTTATTTACAACCCAATCAATAAACGCCAAGCTTTTAGAAGACACATTCAAGGTTGGGGTGAGGTTGCCAGTGAATGAACAATATAGCTGCAGGAGATGAGGTCCAAAGGTGCATAGAAGTGGTTATGGGAGAAGGAGAAAAGGGGGAAGAAATGAGGAGGAAGGATTTGGCAAAGGAAGCCACTAATGAAGGTGGGACCCCAGACTTATTATTCCTTAGGTCCCTATCGTAGCCCTATATATACACGTTATGTTCTCTAGGTCAAATTGATGTTTTTCTATTATTCACAAAATAGAGGCAGGCTTAGAGAGAGCAAATAGATCACGAAAGAATTCACAATTGGTTCGTGTTCTAGATGTGCAGAGAATACGATAGAAGATCGTAAGGTACGATCGAGCAGTATTTGTGGTTTATAGCAAGGCGTGCTATAACAAATTCAATCAGCATTCATGTCGCAGGTGTTGGGAAACCGAATCCCCAAGACCCAGTAATGACGCGTACAGATTAGACAACAAAAATTGTAAAACCCTATAAAGCGGAATTAGGGTTCTACCTCAACTCCCTGCGACACGAACGCTGGTTGAACTTGTTATAGCACGTCTTGCTATAAACCACGAATACTGCTCGACCGTACCTTACGATCTTCTATCGTATTCCCTGCACGTCTAGAACATGAACCAAGTGTGGACTCTTTCGTGATCTGTTTGCACTCTCTAAGCCTGCCTCTATTTACTGAATAATAGAAAAACATCCTCCCTGACCTAGAGAGCATAACGTGTATATATAGGGCTACGATAGGGACCTAAGGAGTAATAAGTCTGGGCTCCCAGTGTAAATAAGAAAACTTAATCCCACCAGGATTCTATTTCTTATTTCACTAATTATAATTCACCCCACTACAGAATTATAATTGCACTCCCGTCCTTATCTCAATTATATTACGAGCTCCATGATATTAAATACTCATTAATCTCCCCACGTTAAGATTACAGATACCCGTTGATTAAAATAAATTACTAACAATCTCCCACTTAATCAACATCTTAACTTGAGACTATCCGCTTAACTTATTCGATATGTCGGATACAAATATCCACCTGCAGGGTTTGACATAATCGAAACTTATAAGCTTACTCAAGGGGTATCATCAATCCCTATCGGGACGTGGATTCCATTAATAATTAATAGTTGTCATATACATAATGTTGCTACCCAATTCACCGAGACTATTAACCGTACAAAGATCTCACTCTTTAATGAATCAAAGTCAACAACATTAAATATATACTTCTAATAATTATCTTTGAATTAAGAGCATAAGCATTCATAATAACCATGAGATTCCAATTGTCTTATAAAGTTAGTATAAAGACAATTACCTCAATACGGTCCCGTTCAATACACACAAAGTATACTAGCACAATGAGTTGAAATTAACACCATTCCCTGTAGTCAAGAAAAACCTACTAAAATATTGTGCTACAGTCCTACCGATGGTGTGTCAAATTCCATCTAAGACTGTGAACCATAACTTATATTCCACAAGAACCGATGATCCAATCTTCTGTGTGTAAGCCGTACTCTACACACTGGATTATCTACTATGTAGAATAAAAGACACACATGCACAACATACAAAAGTATCATGCAAATATTGCCCATAAAAGATTCTCATCAAAAATGGATAAAACTGATTAATAATTAAATATTAATCCATCATATAAAAACATAACTTTTACATAATCTCCTAACAAACTCCCACTAAGACTCAAAACCATACTGCCATGCATCTCACTCCCATTCCTTCTACGTGACTATCAAAAGTCTTAGCTGGTAAGCTCTTCGTAAAAGGATCTGCCAGGTTATTCGCTGATGCAATCTTGGTCACAGCAACATCACCTCTCTGTACGATCTCTCGAATCAGATGATACTTACGCTCAATGTGTTTGCCCTTCTTGTGAGTCCTTGGCTCCTTCGAATTAGCAACAACACCGCTATTGTCACAATAGAGTGTAATGGCTGATTGCACTGAAGGGACCACTTCCAGATCCAACAAAAAGTTTCTAAGCCAAACAGCCTCCTTGGCTGCTTCAGAAGCTGCCACATACTCTGCCTCCATGGTAGAATCAGCAATGCAAGATTGTTTGATACTCCTCCAACTTATAGCTCCACCTCCCAAGGTAAACACATATCCTGAGGTAGACTTTCTGGAATCCCTATCTGACATGAAGTCTGAGTCTGTGTACCCATGAGGTACCAGACTATCTGACTGGAACACCAACATATGATCTCTAGTTCTTTTCAGATACTTGAGTATATGTTTCACTGCAGTCCAATGTTCTTGCCCTGGATTAGACTGAAATCTGCTAACCATGCCAACGGCAAAGCAAATATCAGGTCTAGTACACAACATAGCATACATAAGGCTTCCTACTGCCGAGGCATAAGGAACTGCCTTCATTTTCTCCATCTCTTCAGGTGTTTTAGGACACTGATCCTTGGATAGATTGATTCCATGTCTAAAAGGGAGGAACCCTTTCTTGGAATCTTGCATGCTAAAACGGGCTAGAATGACATCGATATAAGTAGCTTGTGATAAGCCCAACATCCTATTCTTGCGATCTCGTATAAGCTTAATCCCTAGGATGTGACCAGCTTCTCCCAAGTCCTTCATTTCGAATTGGCCGGATAACCACACTTTCATTGAAGATAACACTCCCACATCGTTTCCGATGAGCAGGATATCATCGACATATAGTACTAAAAACACTACAACTTTTCCGTTGCGCTTCTTGTACACACATGACTCATCCGGACATTGATCAAAACCAAAAGACTTGATTGCTTGATCAAAACGAATGTTCCAAGATCTAGATGCCTGCTTAAGCCCATAAATAGACTTCTTAAGCTTGCACAACATGTGCTCCTGACCTTTTGCTATGAATCCATCTGGTTGCACCATATAGATACACTCATCCAGATTTCCATTAAGGAACGCGGTCTTTACATCCATTTGCCAAATCTCG
Source organism: Rhododendron vialii (assembly GCF_030253575.1). NCBI lineage: Eukaryota > Viridiplantae > Streptophyta > Magnoliopsida > Ericales > Ericaceae > Rhododendron > Rhododendron vialii. The sequence continues at coordinate 19,071,334 of NC_080566.1, forward strand.
TAATCGAGATGAGCCGCAATGGATAAGAGAATCCGAATGGACTTAAGCATGGCTACTGGCGAAAAAGTTTCCTCATAATCGATCCCTTTTTTCTGAGTATACCCTTTCGCAACAAGCCTAGCTTTGAAGGTATGCACCTTCCCGTCCGCCCCTCTCTTCTTCTTATAGCTCCACTTGCACCCAATGGGTTTAATCTCTTCAGGTGGTTCTACAAGATCCCAGACCCGATTAGAGTACATAGACTCCATCTCTGATTTCATAGCCTTTTGCCAAAGTTCCACATCTTTATCTTGAAGTGCCTCATTGTAATTACAGGGTTCAGCATGTTGATCATCAGGGATCATTTCAAAAAACTCTCCCAACAACGTATACCGACTGGGTGGAACAGTAACCCTCCCACTACGACGAGGTACCGATGTGTCAATAGGTGCCTCTACAAATATCTCTTGTGGCATTTCCTCCTGTACTATTGGTGGTAAAGAAGTTTGTGCCGGTCTCTCTCCTCTCAATTCTTCTAGAACAATTTTACTTCTGGGTTTGTAGTCTATCACATAGTCCTCTTCTAAGAATCGGGCATTAGTGCTAACAATGACCTTCTTATCCGCAGGACTATAAAACAGTCCACCTCTCGTTCCTCTAGGGTACCCCACAAACAAGCAAACTTCTGTTCTCGATTCCAACTTATCTGCGTTCCCATTCAGCACATGTGCTGGACTACCCCAAACCCGAACATGCTGGAGACTAGGTTTGCGCCCAATCCATAGTTCTGTGGGTGTAGATGGTACTGACTTAGATGGTACCAAGTTAAGAATATACGCTGCTGTTTCTAGTGCATGTCCCCAAAACGAAATTGGTAAATCTGAATAACTCATCATTGATCTTACCATATCCATAAGAGTCCTATTCCTTCTCTCTGCTACACCATTTTGTTGTGGCATACCTGGAGCTGACAATTGGGATGTAATCCCTTCAGCTGACAAGTAGTCCCTAAACTCTCCCAAGAGGTATTCACCACCACGATCAGATCGTAGTGTCTTGAGACATTTACCCAAACGCTTTTCCGTTTCCGCCCTATACTCCCTGAATTTCTCAAAGCATTCGGACTTACGGTGCATCAAATAAATGTATTCATACCTTGAGTAATCGTCAATAAAAGTGACAAAGTACTCAAAACCACCTCTAGCTTGGATATTCATAGGCCCACACAAATCAGAGTGAACCAATTCTAACGGCTCTTTGGCTCTATATCCTTTTGCTGAAAAATGCCTTTTGGTCATCTTACCTTCCAAACATGATTCACAGACTGGAAGTTCCTTAACTTCTAATGAACCTAAAGGTCCATCTCTAACCAGTCTAGAAATCCTATTCAGATTAATATGACCAAGACGTAAGTGCCAAAGATACGTTTGGTTCAATTTCGAAGGCTCTTTTCTCTTGCATGGTAAATTATTAGTGTTATTCAATTCATGCAGTTGCACTGTAGGAAATATAGGATTTATAATGTAGAGATCATCCACCAATGAACCAGAACAGATAAAACGTTTATTTAACTTAATAACCACAGAGTCACTAAAATAAACCAAATATCCATCCTTTATTAACTTAGAAACTGAAACCAAGTTTCTTCTAATAGTAGGAACATAAAGACAATATCTCAAAATTAAACTCCTATTACTACTAAAATTTAAAAAAATATTTCCTACTGCAACTGCTGCCACTCTCGTAGCATTTCCCATATGTAGATAAATCTCCCCATCACTGAGTCTTCTGGTTTCCTGGAACCCCTGCAATGAATTGCAAACATGATTAGTGGCTCCCGTATCTACACACCAGGTACTGGTAGATAACACCGCTAAACATGATTCAACAACTAGTGAAAAAGATTTACCTTGTTTGTTCACTTTATTGAGAAAAATCGGACATTCCTTCTTCCAGTGTCCTTTCTGCTTGCAGTGAAAACACTTGCCCGTTGGCTTTTTCACTCCACCTTGAGGCGCATGAACTGCCTCCACAACCTTTTTCTGAGACTTATTCTGCTTCTTCTTGCCTTTCGGCTTAGAAGTAGAAGCCTTCTCAGCCACTAGCACTGATGGTGGTTTCTTCGCAACCAAAAGACCCTCAGCTGCTTGGAGTTCCTTAAGAAGTTCCGCCAAAGATAAATGCATTTTGTTCATAGAATAAGTCAGGCGAAACTGCTTAAAACTCTCAGACTGCAGTGAGTTGAGAACGAAATCGATCTGGGTTTCCCCATCAATTTCAGCTCCAAGGATCTCTAGTTCATTAAGAAGAGCTATCATCTTTAGAACATGATCCCTAACCGGGGTCCCTTCAACATGGGTGATGCTCACCAATTCCTTCATAGCAACTAGCCTTGCTGCCCGATTCTGATCTCCAAACATTTCTTTGAGGTTCAGCATCATATCAGAAGCAGTTTCCATAGCTTGATGCTGATGTTGCAATATATTCGACATAGAAGCCAAAATATAACACCGCGCCATCTCATCAGCCTTAACCCAATCTTTATAAGGCTTTGCTTCTTGTTCTGTGACATTTTCTTCAGGTATAGGAGGGCACGCCGCAGTAAGCACATATTTGTGGCCCTCAGCAGTTAACACAATATTCAAGTTTCTTTTCCAGTCAACATAGTTTGGTCCAGTAAGTTTATTTTCTTTGAGAATAATGACAAGTGGATTGAAAGAGCCCATTTTTGAATCTGAGAATCAAATAACATAACAATCAATTATGAAGGGCAATAAAAATTTTGAATTTCATTTTAATATTGGTTCCCTCTACCACATGTTAAAAGAAAAACATTGGCAACCCTACACACCGTGAAGAGCATGCCTCGATAGGAAATCTCTACTCTTTATCATTCGTGTAGATAGGCATAACCTTTTAATTTTACTATCTAGACACTATACCGTGCCAAGCAAAATTAAATAGCCAATATAACTTCGGTCCTATAAATAATAATAGTGACTCAGATGGTGAGGATACTATTATTTACAGCTAAGTGTATACCATTACCTAGCCCCATGACCCATTGTTCCGTTATGAATTACCTCAGATGGTGTAGTAATTCACACAACAATCATCATAGACCTATCCTTTAAGGAAGTCTGTACCGATGAGGGCATAATTAATTTTGCCCGATGGGGGGGAAGGTTCTAAAACCATCACACAAAATTAATTACATCATCTACATACTAGTAATGGAGACCGTGGGATTTATAAAAATAAACTCCCTCTCCCACTTAGTTATTTAAAAAAAAATTTGTGAGGGTTATCAAAAATTTTAAGTTTGCAAAAAACGTGATCTAGGTCAAAAGCCATATATTACCATGTTGTCCCAATATGGTAAACTATCACATATGCAAACAATCATAGAAACATGCATAAACATAATTTAAGAAACATAATAAAATATGCATCCCAACTATTATGGTCAAAGATGCAATCCTTGAGCAACAAGGAATCCTTCCAATCTTGAAATCCTTAAGCAATAAGGAGTCCTTCCAAACTTGAAATCCTTCGGCTATACTTGTGTAGAAGATTTAGATAGTTTGAATCAATCAAGAAAACCAAAATCCAACCGTGCTTAGGCAAGAAATTTCGGATTTAACATATTCCCGCGTAAACTGCACAGCCTTCAGTATTTTGGCCATATCTTCTTCATCTGACCTCCAATTGAAGTGATTCAAATTGGGTTGGATTTGAAATTCAATTATCTACAACTTTCGTGAAGAACAGATTTTCTGATTCCAATGTTTACTGGGTCGAAATAGCCCTGCAATCAGACCCTACGAATCTGAAAAAAAACTGTTGCGAGCCAAATAACTTGAATCTTTTGTATCTACCATCTTCGATCTCCGAATAACCGTCGAATGCTATTACAATCGAAGAAACATACAAATATCGATCTTATGCCTCCATTGGAGTTCACATGCTACGTTAATTATTACAACCACGAAAAATAATCATGGCACCCAATAAATAACACATGCTACGTTAATTATTACAACCACGAAAAATAATCGTGGTACCCAATAAATAACAATAACCACGAAAAAATTATCGTGGGATCCAATCACATAAAACCAATAAAAATCATGTGACCATAATAGCTGGGTAAGAACGCTGCAAAACAAGGGTTAGCACAGTTCTACGTTCTACCCTCTATAACCTACGGACAACATGGCTTGTTTAATCCATACGCGTGATTACAGCCTGCTCTGATACCACTGTTGGGAAACCGAATCCCCAAGACCCAGTAATGACGCGTACAGATTAGACAACAAAAATTGTAAAACCCTATAAAGCGGAATTAGGGTTCTACCTCAACTCCCTGCGACACGAACGCTGGTTGAACTTGTTATAGCACGTCTTGCTATAAACCACGAATACTGCTCGACCGTACCTTACGATCTTCTATCGTATTCCCTGCACGTCTAGAACACGAACCAAGTGTGGACTCTTTCGTGATCTGTTTGCTCTCTCTAAGCCTGCCTCTATTTACTGAATAATAGAAAAACATCTTCCCTGACCTAGAGAGCATAACGTGTATATATAGGGCTACGATAGGGACCTAAGGAGCAATAAGTCTGGGCTCCCAGTGTAAATAAGAAAACTTAATCCCACCAGGATTCTATTTCTTATTTCACTAATTATAATTCACCCCACTACAGAATTATAATTGCACTCCCGTCCTTATCTCAATTATATTACGAGCTCCATGATATTAAATACTCATTAATCTCCCCACGTTAAGATTACAGATACCCGTTGATTAAAATAAATTACTAACAGCAGGGAGTCAGGGAGTTGAGGTAGAACCCTAATTCCGCCTTGTAGGGTTTTACAATTTTTGTTGTCTAATCTGTATGCGTCATTACTGGGTCTCCCACCAGGATTCTATTTCTTATTTCACTAATTATAATTCACCCCACTACAGAATTATAATTGTACTCCCGTCCTTATCTCAATTATATTATGAGCTCCATGATATTAAATACTTATTAATCTCCCCACGTTAAAATTACAGATACCCGTTGATTAAAATAAATTACTAACAGGATCATCATATGTGAATCTTAGGGCTTTTGTGGATGTGGTTTAAGGAGATTTGCAATAGGATAAATTTATTTGGTATTTGAAGAGGTGTATTCTGTTTATAATGTGGTTTGTTTTATGAGTGAGATCTAGGTGATTTTTTTGTTTAACACACAAATCGAATGTATTTTGCCTTCTTGGTGATATTTTATGAGCAATCAATAAATTTTGTGTAATGTATTGTTTTTCCCAAGTTATCACTTGGTGATAATTTTCTTGTTTGCCATTAAGTATTGGTATCAATGATTGCTAAGGGTGCAATGCGTTTGGTAATGTTAATTTTTTTTTTCAATTTTCTTATTTAAAGGAAACTAAAATCAAAACTCTGTTTATTTTTTTTACAAAAACAAAAGTAAAAATTGTCTTTGGTGATGCACTTTGTAAGCAAATACTCCACAAAACAAGAATAGTACAGTAGTAGCTGGTAGAACATGTTTGATAAGTTAATTGGTAAAAAAAGAAGAAGTATCAAAGTATTGAAGCATCACGTGATATGCAATCATGAAATAATTATCTGATATCAAAAGGTGCAGAATTCAATTCCCAAATTTATTTATTTTGTTTTTGTTATCATCGAATTCGTAATTCTTTAACAACTACAAACCTCAATCACATAATCATTGGTGGAGATAGTGAGAGACCAGTGGGGGACGGGCCCCACTACAATTTTCAATAGTTTTATTTTTATCTCCAAATTATAAAGGTCATGACAATTTGTATTAAAAAAATATACACCCATTTTTCCTCTTATAAAACTTATATCTCTGATTCTCTGGTATCTTTGTGAAGTTTCCAAAAAAAGTTCTCTTTTATGTATTTATTTTCCATAAAACTCCTATCTATATGTATATATTAGCAAATTTTACATTTATATATAAATATGCATATTTTACCAAATTTTAAGTTTTAAGTCCCATTTTTTTTAATATTATGGGTGTTTACTTTAAGTAAAAACTAGAAATTTCTAAAGCTATGTTAAATGGTGCCACAACAATTAAATTTTGGCTACGCCATTGACATAATTCTCGCACTGCGTTTGCGCTCTCAATTCTAGCTCTCGCGAACCTTAGTTATTTGAGATGTGATTTGAAGACACTTTCACACTCACGATCGCGCACACGTACTTGCCTTATGGGACTTATGCATTCCACTAACTAAATAAGTAGTTATTTGACTTATTTTTTGAATTAAAGTTGATGTATTATGAGAGAATGACATGTCTAGTAAAATGAAAATTAAATACTTACAAAATAAAAATCTTAACAAAATGGGCCTTAGGACCAAACTCGCGTAGGAGGAGAGAGAAAAGGCATGGGGTGTGGGGACGGCTAGTGGTGGATAGGGCTGCAAACAAACCGAGCCGCTCGCGAGCGGCTCATGACTCGGCTCTCTAACGGCTCATTCGAGCTCGGTTCATCAAGCAAACGAACGAGCTTGAGCAATCATTCTCAGTTCGTTTCGTAAACTAGCCGAGTTCGAGCCACTTAATGCTCGGCTCCTTGCTTGTCTTTTGCCGATGTGGGATAAGTGTTGAGGAAGGCTGAGAGGAAAATTAGTCCCACATCGCCCAGTCAAGAGAACTTACAATCACTGTACAAGTATAAACAAATAACCCAGCTCCGTTACATTTATGTTTGCTGCGCAAGGGCCTCTGACAAGCTTCGAGCGAGCAGAGTTCGAACTTTTGAACATATGTTTGAGCCGAGCTAGAGCTCATATATTTAAGTTTGAGATTCGAGCTCGAGCTGAGGAAAATTAAGATGAGCTGAGCTCGAACAAGGCAAAACTTGGCTCGATTGCAGCCCTAGTGGTGGGCCACCATACCAGATTCGAGCTCGAGCTGAGGAAAATTAAGATGAGCTGAGCTCGAACAAGGCAAAACTTGGCTCGATTGCAGCCCTAGTGGTGGGCCACCATACCAGATTCGAGCTCGAGCTGAGGAAAATTAAGACGAGCTGAGCTCGAACAAGGCAAAACTCGGCTCGATTGCAGCCCTAGTGGTGGGCCACCATACCATGTGTGCTCGCAATATAACGTCCGACTCATGGGACGTCAATAATCTAATTATGCGGCTTTAGTACATCAATAATCTAATCTAATTATGCTACGCCTAGGCCTGTCAATGGACCGGATTCGATCCGGATCCGATCCGAAAAATCCGATCCGGATCCGGATCCGAATCCGATAACATCGATCCGATAATCCGATAATCCGATAATCCGGATCCGGTAATTCAATACGGATCCGGGTCGGATCGGATCGGATTAAATCCGTTATCAATCCGAATCCGAACTTTATTTTTTTTTAAAATTTTAATTTTTTTTAAAAAAATAGTAAAATTTTTATTTTGAAAAAAAAAATGTTTAAGAAGTTGAATTTTTATTTTTATTTTTTATTTTAAATTTTTTAATTTTTTTTTCTGAAAGTAATTTTTTTTTCTGAAAATAATTTTTTTTTGAAAAAAAAAATTGTATTTTTTTGAAAAAAATATTTTTTTTTGGCTAAAATTTTTGAAGTAAAAAAAGTTTCCGGATCGGATTCGGATTTTCGGATCGGATCGGGATTTTTCGGATCCGGATCCGGATTCTCACTATCGGATTTGAGTCTTATCGGATCCGGATCGGATTGTGTCTTATCGGATCCGGATCCGGATCTGTCGGATCCGGATCGGATCCGACCCATTGACAGGCCTAGCTACGCCCACCTCACGGGGATTTCATGGCAGTCCACCGCACAGGATAATGTAGTCCACTCCGAGTTTCACAAAAATATAAAAAAAAAATTTATAAATTTTAAAATAATTATTTATTGGATCCTATAAAAAATAAATTTCAAAGGATATCCGTAAGTATATATTTTCTGAGTTTGTAGGAGTATTTTTTTTTTGTATTTTTGTGGGGTCCGGAGTAGATCCTATTAGCATGTGCAGTGACATGCAGAAAACCTATCAGTATCGACGAGAAATGTAGGGAAAAAGTACCGACGGCCGCACGGGGCCATCTCCGGCCATTGGACGGCCGATCCGAGCCGTCCAAAAATTCTAAAAAAAAAAACGAGGGGGTTTTCGTGGAAATCAACGGCATCCGATGTGTGTAAGATGCTTGATTTAAACACTTTTTTTTGTGTATGTATATACGAAAAAAATGTATACATACACAAAAAAAGGTGTTTAGAACAAGCACCCTACACACATCGGATGCCGTTGATTTCTGCGCAAATCCCCTCATTTTTTTTATAAAATTTTTGAATGACTTGAATCGGCTGTCCGATACAATTTCCCTACGTTTCTTATCGGTACTTATACAGCTCTCAATGACATGGGATGCGGTGGTCCTAGGCTTTTGAGTTTTTGTAATCAAATCAAATTTTACCGTTGGTACGTCGTTTCGCGACTACCTCGTTCAGCTCAACGTCATTCTTTCAATTTGGAAACAAGCAAAATTACCAAAAGAAGGGGTTTATTTTATTTTAGGGCAAATTTCACTGACCTCCCCTGAGGTTTCTGACACGAACAGAAACCTCCCCTGAGGTTTCTGAAATAACACTGCCCTCCCCTCCTTTACCTGAAAATACCAAGGGACCCCCCTCTCCTTTAATTGGACGTTAAAAACAGATGGAAAAGATTATTTCTCTCTCCACCCACTACTAAAACTAAACTAAACTCCCAAAAAAATAAAACCATGTCATTGTACTATAATTTTTACAATACCTATACTATCCTTACCAGACTCTTTACCCCTCTTATTTATAAAATATAAAATACAAGCATCACTTCACTTTGTATCCGTTTCACTTTGAAATTTTGTCCTTATTTAAAAGGATTCACATTTGTTAATCTTCTATCAAATTTTTGTGAATTATTAGTTCGTCTTGATAAGAGGAATTGAAAAAGTAAAAAATTAAGATTTTTTCCAAATATTTTGAGAAATTCAGTATTTTGGGTAAAAATAATAATTTTGTACTCTTTTAATTCCTCTTGTTGAGATAAGCCAATAATTCACAAAAATTTAACGCAAAACTTGCAAATACGAAAAAATTCAAATATGAATAAAAATCAAAAAGCCTAAAAATCCTACAAACAAACCCCGTAAAAATCAAAAAGCCTAAAAATCTCACCAACAAGCCCGTACCCTCCATTGCCAATAGTTTGTTTTTTGGTTTTTACGGGATTTGTTTGTGAAATTTTTAGGCTTTTTAATTTTTGTTCATATTCGAATTTTTTTCATGCGTACTTGTTTGTGGGATTTTTAGGCTATTTTATTTTTGTCCATATTTGAATTTTTTTTGTATTTACTAGTTTTGTGTTAATTTTTGTGGATCATTGGTTTGTCTCAACGAGAGGAATCAAAAGAATATAAAATTATTACTTTTATTCAAAATATTGAATTTCTCAAAATATTTGGTAAAAGTCTTAATTTTTTACTTTTTCAATTCCTCTTATCGAGACGGACGAATAATTCAAAAAAGTTTGATAGAAAATTAGCAAATGTGAAACCTTTTAAATAAGGACAAAATCTCAAAGTGAAACGGGTACAAAGTGTAGTGATTTTTGTATTTTATATTTTATAAATAAGAGGGGTAAAGAGTTTGGTGAGGGTAGTATAGGTATTGTAAAAAATATAGTACAATGACATCGGTTTTGTTTGGTTGGGAGTTTAGTTTAGTTTTAGTAGTGGGTGGAGAGAGAAATAATATTTTCCATCCGTTTTTAACGTCCAATTAACGGAGAGGGGGGTCCCTTGGTATTTTCAGGTAAACGAGGGGAGGGCAGTGTTATTTCAAAAACCTCAGGGGAGGTTTCTGTTCGTGTCAGAAACCTCAGGGGAGGTCAGTGAAATTTGCCCAAAGCTTTAACACAGTAGTATAATAATACCCGTAGAGCTAGTAGAAGTTTTTGAAGCAGAGCTTGCTCTGAGTACTCTGAGAACACTCCTCCCACCTTTTGAACCAGAGCGGGAGGAAAAAAAGGGGTTTCTAGGTTTCTAGGTTTCCTATTTCTTCCTCTTGTGAAACCCCTAATCTACTCTTCTCTCACATTCTTCCACAATTTAATCAGATTTCTCTCTGTACTCTCTCTTTCTAGATCAGATTTGAGAAAAAACACACACGGGCACAAACACAATCAATGGCGGCCGAGAACAGGGACCCCTTCAAGAAGACCAGCGTGTGGCTCGGCACCTACGACTCCGCTGCTGACGCCGCCCGCGACTATGACTCCGCCGCCCTCTCCCTCCGCGGCTCCAAGGCCAAGACCAACTTTTCCCTTTTGCCAACTCGAACAATCACTCGATCCACAACAACGATAACAACACCACCGGTTTAAATCGCCGGTTCGGCGGGAGGAGTGCCGGAGCAACTGCGACTCGTCGTCGTTGGTGGTCGACGATTGATGTCAGAACGATCTCATGTCGAGGTTTCAGAAACCTGTAGTATTTTCGTTTGATCTCAACCTGGCGCCGCCGGTGCACACATTCTCTCTCTCTCTCTTTCTGGGTTTCCTATTTCTTCTCTCACATTCTACTTTTCTCTCATGTTCTTCCACAGTTTAATCAGATCTCTCTCTGTATTTTCTATTTCTACATCAGATTTGAGAAAAAACACACACGCGCACACTCACACTCACACACACAAACACACACACACACACACACACTCTCTCTCTCTCTCTCAAGCATTTTGTTGTTTCGCTTTTAGTTTCCCTACTACATTGCCTGCAATGGTTTAAAGAAAAAAGGTAAATTGTTCTGCTTGGTGTTTCTGCGTGGTTTTGGGTAGAGTAGAAGGTGTCGTACGATTTCTGATGCAATTTTTGTTTTATTTTACGGTTTGTAGGTGATTAAATTTCCTCTGGAAGATGTTCACTGAAGGTCTCCACAATAGTACCCTTCAATGGATCAGAGAGGTTTTCTTATTTTACTCACTCAATATGTTCACATTCTTCTACGTGTGTGGGTATGTATGTGTGTGTTTTCATATGATTGTGTATATGAATATTCTATCAGTTTGAGACTGAGGGTTTTAGATACGCTAATGTGTTGATATTCTTCTCTCTGATTGATAGATAGATACAAATGTGTGTGTGTTTTTTTTTGTGTTCACATGATTGTAGCTAAGAATTTTCTTAACCACATTGAAATTCAAGGTTTACATGCTCGTCAATCATTCAAAATTGTGTGTGTGTGTTCATGCGTGTTTGTGTGGGTTTTCATATGTTTGTTTCAAGAAATTTCTTGAAATTCTGATTGCAATAATTGTCCAAAATTTATTCCGGTTTCAAAAACCCTACCCGGTGATGACATTAATGACAGTCGGTTTGTGCCCAAAAACGATATGACCACTGAGTCGGAGGATGACGTTTACGGGAGGAGATATTCGGTCGATTCTTCCCCAAGATGATAGAGTTCCCGCAAACAATGCAGCTGCACAGAGATATTACAGTTACGCCAGTTGGTCTGTGTATTTGGATGATGTTACTTCATCTAGGGAAATGATAGGGAGAGGGAATGGGAATGTGGCTGAGAGAATGATGAGGGTAGCCAATAGGTATCCAATTGGAAGGAATGAGGATGAATCCTCTGATTCTGCTGCAAGCTCTGAGTTTCGAGCATGCAAGTGGGATTAACAATGGAGCTGGGGCCCGTGTGAGAGCGTATGTCTCAGAGGGGTATGCATCAAGTGTTCCTTCGCGGTCTGTTCTCATTTTAAGTCCTCTTTTCATTTGTTTTCTATAGTGGTGATCTATAGTGAGTGTGAAGTAGTTTTTGCGGAATTTGGATATTGCTGAAAATACTGCTCCAACTTGTTAGTTTTTTCGTAGCTCTGAATTTTTGATGTTGTTTGTGGCTTACAAATAAGCATTAATGGGCTTTTTTTAGCTTCATTTATGCCCGAGCACGTGTGGTACATGTTAAGCTTCTGTTCTTTCGAACATATATTGAACGATCTTCTTGGAATTCTTGGAACTATTAAGTGAAAAATTGAAGTTAGTTGATATGGAATTTGTTTGATGTAATTTTTCCTTTGAGAGGTAGTTTGCATGATAATAGTATATACTAGACAAACTAGCAAAGGTACTTTTGCTGCATAGATTGGATTGGTCTGCTACTGGTAGTTATGAGATGAAAAAGCTTTTTCTTTCTCACCTAAACTAGGACAATTTGTTGCCTGCTAAAAACTCAACAAAAAGACAATAAAGTAGATAGGGACAAAGGTCAACTTGTGGCAATGTTTTGGATGAGATTTTGTTGACAGTTTTGGATGAGATTTTGTTGACATCACTAAGGCCCCGTTTCCACTAACCAAAATCACTAAAAACTTAACGCATTTTACCATTTCGTTTCCACTAACAAAAAACTTTCAGCATTTTACCATCTCTTTTCCACTAACAAAAAAGTTGTCAACAAACATTGTTTTTGCTATAGTAACTCTACTCACAAACCATCAACAACTTATTCACTACCGGAAACACCTAACAACTTCTTGACCACAAATAAAAATCTACAAATTTTTCACTACCGGAAACACCCCCTAAGGGTGGTTTCAGGTTATCCTCTCCTAATAAGGAGTTGGAAATTTTCTTTAATTACCTTTGTAGTTGACATAGTGGTTTTTGCGTGTCATGGTCGTGTGTCCATGGGTAGTTCCCCTTGGCACCTTTCGAATCTAATTTTAGTTAGCTTAAAAAATGTTATGGAACAAATAAATTCTGCAGAGGTGCCAAAAATAATGAGATGCGCCTTGGCATTTGTTCAAGAACCAATGACGTGGTGGAGCCCCTGATAAAGCCTCAGTGGTACGTAAGTTGCATCAGTATGGCCAAACAAGCCCTTAACGCAGTCTTTGATGAGGAAAATAAGAAAATGGAGATCATTCCGAGACAATATGCTACTGAATGGAAAAGGTACTCTCAAATGTGATTTTATGTTTAACATGTGATTTCCTGCTACAAAGAGTTTCTTGCCATCATGCGGAACCACGAATTACCAATATCATGAATCATTCTCCTCCTCGAGTAGGAAGCTTTGCTCTGTTATCCACATCTTCACTTGTTCACCACAATTCAGTAGCTTCCGTCGGGAAGTCTTTAAATATGGGAAGTGATTTTTAGCTGTGGCCTTATCCATCTGTTTCACAGAAAAAATCCATTTTCAAGCCTTTGTGGGATCCTTATAATCCTGAACTGGAACTGTAATGTAGATGTGATTTCTTTATGCAATGCTATTATGAACTGAATTATACCTTCCAAACAATCGCAGATGGCTTGAAAATATTCATGATTGGTGTGTCTCAAGACAACTATGGTAGGGGCACCGTGTTCCTGCTTGGTATGTGACACTGAAGGGTGATGAACTGAAAGAACTTGGTGCTTACAATGACCATTGGGTGGTTGCTAGAACAAAGGAAGAGGCTCGGACTGAGGCCAACAGAATATTTTCTTGCAAGGAATTTCAGCTTGCTCAAGATCCTGATGTTCTGGACTCCTGGTTTTTTTCCCATTGACTGTGTTAGGTTGGCCAGATGATATAGACGATTTGAAGGTATTTTATCCCACATCTATACTTGAAACTGGGCATGACATTCTCTTTTTCTGGGTTGCTCGTATGGTGATGTTAGGATTTAAGCTGGGAGGTGATGTACCTTTCAGGAAGGTGAGTGGATTTCTTCATTTCATGTAGCGGCTGTAGAGCCAGTTTAGATATGCCATCAGATGCTATTAGGTGTCAACCCATTGCCTGCCTTGTGCTCTTCTGATGTTTGCTTTTGCTTGTAATTTCTTATCACTGGCTCGAATCATCCTCAAGTTTCTTCCATGGTAGTAGCTAGGTGACGAATGTAGCCCCTTCTATTGTTTTGGAGAGGGTGGGCATGAATATCTTTTATCCCAGAAGCTAGGAATAACATCCAGTAAACGTTAATCTTTAGTTTTATTTTTATTGAAAAAGTGGAAAAGAAATTTCAAAACTAGATATTGGAAAAGCTTTAAAAAGAAGCAAAGGAACAGTTTTCTTAACCAAGCTTCCCGACAAACAGGGGGGAAATGGTTTTCACCCCATATTGGCTTAGAGTCATTAGATATACACTTCACCAATTTTTATTTTCACGAAAAGATGAAGTGGATTCACAGATTCACTTTGAACTGTCTACAGGTTTATTTGCACCCCATGATTCGTGATGCACATGGATGTAAGATGTCCAAGTCTTTGGGAAATGTTATTGATCCTCTTGGAGTCATAAGTGGAATGATAACCCTTGAAGGTCTTCAAAAGAGATGGGAAGAGGGCAATTTGGATCCAACAGAATTGGAAGTTGCAAAAGACGGACAAAGCAAGGACTTCCCTAATGGTATTCCTGAATGTGCTGCTGATGCTCTGCGTTTTGCCCTTGTCTCTTACACAGCTCAGGTGCATTGCTTTGTCAAGACCCTTTTTTTCCTCCAGATTTTCCTTTGCTTATTTGGTTGTCTCCTTTTGTCCTAGTCTGATAAAATAAATCTGGACATCCAAAGGGTGGGTTGGCTATCGACAATGGTGTAATAAGCTGTGGAATGTGGTGCGATTTGCCATGAGTAAACTTGGAGATGATTATACCCCTCCAACAAATATAGTTCCAGATGTTGTGCACTTAAACTGTTTAGCTGCCGCTGGATTCTTTCCGTATTGAACAAGGCTATATCCAAAACGGTGTCATCCCTAGATTCATTTGAGTTTTCTGATGCTGCAAGTGCAGTTTATTCATGGTGGCTTCGCTAGTGACGATCCAAAATTTGCATCTGCAAGGAGTTCTGCAAAAGACACCTTTTGGGTGTGTCTAGATAATGGGCTACGATTGCTTCATCCATTTATGCCTTATGTTACTGAGGAATTGTGGCAGCGCCTTCCTTCATCTGTGGATTGTAATTTGTACAAGGATAGATTCAATCATGCTATGCGAGTACCCATTAGTAGCAGAGGTAATATTTTTTTTCATATTTGTGTATTATTAGTGGTGATACACAAATTATCTTTCTGTGGGTACTAGTGACCTTAGGTTTGTCAGAAGTTTGTTTACGTTTTTGTTTGATAGAACATGAGGTTTGAAGGAACACGAGGTTGAATCTTCTGCTTGATCATCTTGCGCTATGACATATTAAGTCATCAGTTAAATAAGTTGTCAAGAATTTTGTCCATAGTGACAGCCTGACAGGGGTACGAATGCTTATTCTTGAGTTTCATTTCGCAGACTGTTTGGGTGGCAGGAAAAGCTAACTATTCGATCATGTTACGTCACATAAAAATATACTTCAATAGTTGCCTGTGTAGTTTTTTCCTACGTTGCTTTTGTGGAGTCTATCTTTTAGGTTGTTCATAGATTGGGTTGTGGGGTATCATGGCATATTGGTCATATTATGCTGGGTTGGACCAGCCAAAGCCATCATCCGTACCTGACCTTGAAGTTTTTTCTTTCAACCAGAATTTTTGTTGGTTACCCTGTTTAGATACCACAACTCTGCTCCCCACGTGGCATCGCCATGTTGTAGACTCATCAATTGTGAGGTGACACATGGACAGATCACAGGCCAAGTCGGCTGAGGAATTGCACTTGTTGCGCTACCCTGGGCCTAGTTGGAGGTTAGAGTTCCTGAATTAGGTATGCCATTACTCTATCCACTAACGCTGATCTTGGGCTATCTCATTGCTTACTACCTTCGATGCAAAGTCTGCGAAGTAGGTATTTATGTTGACATAGAAGATAAATTTTGTTTGTTATAATTTGAGGTTGGTTGGTTGTCAGGTACTTAGACTATTCTTTATATTTAATGTTGTTATGTGCTTTCTTATGGAAGAGAACTTACTAAGCAGCTTTAGACTTCTACTTGCAGTTATCTTAAACGTGGCAAATGCTGTCAAATTTCTTGGTTCAGTGCATTTGTTCGCCCGTTAAAAAAAAAAAAAAAAATCTTGGTTCAGCAAGTTTGTAGCTCTAGTGTGTTCTTAGACTCGAATTATTCGTAAACAGGATAGTTTTTGCTAAGTATTTGATTGAGCTGTTGTAAGGGTTTGAAAGTGTACAGTAATTGTCAGCCAACAAGTTACTTTGCATCTACCTTCTTGTTTGTACCTAGAAACAAATGACTGATTGGATGATGGTTCCGATGTTTATTTTGGTTGTCCGCAATTCATTGTGTTAATAATATGTCTAATGTTTAGGTAAAATCAATCATTGCTCCTGCTAACTCGTTGCAACTGTATGCAGTGCTGGACAAATGATATGGTAGAGAGTGAGATGGATATGGTTGAGTCTGCGGTAAAATGACTAAAGTCACTCAGGTCATTGATGCTTGCAAAGGAAAGGCATGAAAAGTAGAAGTTTGAATGATATAGCTTTGTTACCTTTATGTTTCGAAAACACATTTTTCTTGATGAGATATTTTGTTGGAGCCTCTAAATATAGTTTACCTTTGAAGTCTTATAGGTATTGCTATGGCATGAAACTGCTTCCATTTGACAAGTTTTAGATGGTGTGAATAATGGAAATGGTAATTTCATGCCAAAGTATTTTGTTAGGATATGAAATTCTAGGTGACTTGAAACATGATATTTTATGTTTACTGCTATTTTAAGCAGCTTCAAAATTTATAGTTGGAGAACCGCAGACATGACAGTATAAATTTGTTCCTTAACCTGGCCAAGGTGCTATGCAGACATAGTTTAACCTGGCCAAGGTTTTACTACAGTCTGTAAGGGTTTTTGCAGACTAGTAAATGATTGCTGAAAATGTGATTTAGCTCCATTCCCCTAAGATTTTAACAGCCCCCAAATTTAAGCAAATTCATATGACGGGGTTTTTTCTCCTAGGATTCAGTTAGAGTCGTGACGGGGGAATGGGTAGGATACTAATAAGCCATTTCATGAAATTTAGATTTGAGTTGAAATGTTGTAAAATCTATTCTACTATGTTGTCATTATAGTGGCAAGATACTATTCTATTTTCAGGTGAGCTGCTTTTGCACTCTGCCGAACTGATGCTGATGAAGAGATTGTCATGAGCCATGAACTTGAGATTTCTACTCTTGCCACATTGTCATCCCTGAAGGTATGCATATGGATCTTTCATTTTCCGGTGCTGGATTTTGTTAAATCTATGTTCATGATTAGTAAAGGAGTTCTCGCGAGTTTGGCTCACTTAGAGCAAACCATGCTACTGTCATTATTCATGACTCAAACTTGAGATTAGAATATAGGCACATTGAATGGATGAGGGAAGCTCAATCATCTCCATACTCAGCTCATTGTGGGTGCTTGCATATTTCAAAAGTTGTATGTGATTGACAACTCTACGTGGGTGATTAACAATTCTTAAAAATTTCCCTGGATTTTTTTAAAGTTTATTTTGCAGAGTTTCTGTTTTGACCTGACAGGTTCTTCTTTCCGCCGGCAACATCATTATATCTAAGTTTTGAAATCTTCAACTTTTGCCTGAAAATAAGTCTTTAACCGATGAATGAAGGTGTCTCAAAAACTTTGCACTTGTTAGCATTGCTTTAATATGTAATTTAATGTATAGATCAAGGTTACCTTTCAGTTTGTTCTTTTTGTATTGTTAAGTTCTTCTGAGCCTGAAAATGGTATTCTTTTTTTTTGTAAGGTTCTAAGGGAGAGAATGATGCCGCTCCAGCTGGATGTGTAGTATCTGTGGTTGACAAAAACCTTTCTGTTTATAGCTAGCCTTCTTGACTAGCTAGTTATTTTATAGTTCAATTGGTTTAGCAACCTCTTCGCTCACTCCTTTCCACCAAGGCAGAACCACTCCTTTCCACTAAGGCAGAAATTTATCAGAATCATGTGCGGGGTTAGGTGTTTGGTCTATCTGAACTTAAATTAATGCTTTACGATGCCTAAAATGGAGACAGCCAAATATTTTAGAGTGGAATGAAAAGAGGTCTGTGTGGATGTAACGCCCTTGTTTGGAAAAAAAGGCAAGTTCTTCAAAATTTGTTTTCCCAATACGATTAAGAATAGTATCTACTCTCCCTGATCGCATATAGTCCTCCAAAAAAGGGCCAACATCTTGCACATTTCTCGTCACCTCTAAGAATATGCTGCATAGCATAGGCACTAAGTTGGGTGTGGATACACACATATCACTTTCATCTCATGTGCATACGAGGATAGGTTAAACTTTTCTATCTTCTTTCTCTGTACCTTAGAGTGGGGCAATGTTCTACATGACAGCCAACCTCTCCTTTTTGGTTTCTTTTTTTTTCCTTTGGTGCGCAACACTAAGGATTTTGCTTATTTTCAACCAAAATGTCCAGAATGATGCTTATATGCTCCAAGTGTCGTATTGATCGACAAAATAAGCCCCAGATGTAGCATGTATTTTACATTTTCCTATTAACCGATGTTGGAGTTTGTTCTACATTGGTTAATTATCACTTCGAAAACTAGTATATGAACCTAGACGACCTCTTCATTCATTGCCAATTGGTGTTGAATTCAGAGCTAGGGTTTTGGAGAATTTGTGTTGCTTAAGCCTTAAGTGCACCTTTGTTTGTTGGAATCCATGTGTTGTTGATCGTTTGTTTACTTTCCACGTGTGAGTCAGGGGTCGCACGTGCGGGGGAGTGTTGGTGTTTGTCCTATATCAGTTAATTATCACCTTGAAAACTAGTTGGATGCTTTAACAAAAAGTATCCAACAAATTTACAGGTTTCACACGCTACTAATGATGAAATTCCAAGTGCACCTCCTTTTTGTGGTTCTGCAGGAGAAATAATGCCTTAGATTGAACCACAAGATAGTGCTAGACTGAAGAAGTGTGACCGGGCTCGCAAGGTTTGTAAAATGTTAGTGTTGATTTTTCTTTTCAGTTGTTGCCTATTTTGTTATTCTTGTGTATGGTTTTTAGAGTTTAGTTTCTGGAACATACCAATCAGCTAGACCCATGCTTCAAGTTGTTTCATGCTTTTATAACCGAATTTATTTGTTAAAGGTTGGACTTAGGTATATTGTATTTGTATTATAGGAGTATCACTAGTATAGAAGTTGTGGGACCCTCTGGTTTTTTCCCAGCTCGCCTCCCTACCTTTCATGCCAGGTATTTCTTACAGATTGTAGATATTTTTGTGTTCATAACTTCCTAGTTCTTAGTTATTTTTTCTTGGAAACCTTTCTTATATGCGTAATCAAATTCAGTGCACAATGGCCGTGGAATGCTGTGATAGCTTATGATGCATGTGTTCGGCTGTGCTTTCACATGTGGGCAAAGCAATGAATGGAAGCTCCCATGTTCTTGGAAAACGAATGTGCACTATTGTGCAACGCATTTCGGGGAGTTCATTTTTTCTTCTTTTTCTTGCTGCTAGTGGGCTATCATTTTGCAATTTCTCCTGATACCTTAGAATATTAGTGCTTCAAGAACCCCGGACAGTATAATAGGGATCGTAGGAAAATAAAACTATGATTAAAAAGCTGAAAAACTCTTAGGATGTGAAGTAAGGCATGATAGATTTATAAGCGCACTGATTCATGATAAAAATCTGTTTGTGATCCAATTGGCCATTGAAGTAAGGCATGATAGTTTGTTGACTATATCTGGTTGGAATGAACACCTATGCAGAATTCAAACAACAAGTTATCTACTTTAAGTTTTGGCCTTGACTTTTCAGACGTAAAGTCCCTTGCTCAACTACTCTTTCCTTTGTGTTTTGTTGGTCGTTTTGTTCACCCTTCTGTTAAATGAAATATAGAAGGGAAAATAAAAAAGGATGGTAAAACTCAATTTTTAGATATCATCTATTGATGGAACTTAGGTTTTGAGGTTTTTATTTGTCCTAACTCCTGGTTTACTTTTTACATTTGTGGTTATTTGTGCTGATTATGTCACTTACACTTTTAAAATTTGACAGGCTGATATTCTAGCATGTTGTAAACGTTTTGTCTTTTATTTCCTCACATGGACATTATTTTGTCACACGTTTGTTGTGTGAAGTCTGTTATTTTTTAGTCTGCTATGATGGTGTTGCTCTTTTATGACTCTCTTGGTGATTGTTTCATTTTGTGAGTTCTGCAATATTCTTTAGGGTGATGCTACATACAACTGTGAATTTTGCCATAAATCTTTCCCCGTTTCCCTCTTCTTTGCCTTATTCACCACCACCACACCAGACGACACCACCACTGCCGCCGCCATCACACCAGACGACCTGCACGCACGCACCACCACACCACACCAGCAGACCCTTCCTCCACCACACCCGTCGGACACCTCGATCACCAATATCGCCACCACCGTCGGCCACAATCACCAACTCCAATCATTGCCAGTCAACTCCAGTTACCACTAGTCACCGCCATCACCACAAACATACTACTTGCAAAAAAAAAAAAAAATGAACATCAATAGGACATTCAATCCCTAAAATCGCTACCAAAATCGGAAATTAACTTCCGAAAATATTTAGAAAATTCAAATTCTAATACCCGAACCCTTTATAACGCATCTTGAACCCATCTTGAAGATACATCATTTTTTTTCCCTGTTAAAAATGCACATTCCAAATGCATCATGCTCTGTATAACGCATTTCGTGAATGCGCGATTAACAACATGCATTTTGCTAATGCACAATGGGATTGGTTCGTCGACGGTGGCGTCCATTGTCTCTCCCCACCAAATTACCCACCTTCACACCATTTCTCTCCACTAGGGGTGTCAAACGGGTCGGGCCGACACGGCACGACACGGTACGACACGGTTAAATGTGGCACGGGCACGGGCACGGTCGTGCCCTGGCACGGCACGGCACGGTTTTAGTGGGCACGCGGACTGGCACGGGGCACGGAAGTGGGCAGGCACGGCACGGAAGTTGGCCTGGCACGGCACGACACGGTAGTTGAATGGGCACGGCATGGCATGACACGGTTCTAGCCGAGCACGGGCCCGACACGGTAGTTGAATGGGCACGGCACGACATGGTTTTGGCTGGGCACGGCATGACACGACATGGTTCTAGCCGGGCACAACACAAGGCACGGGAAAAAAGTTATTAATTTGACTTGTGACTCATGAATATAATGTGATTAAATGACAATAATTTTAATTACAAAACAAGGCATTTTAGTTTCATAATTTATAAAAAAATAAGCTTTTAAATTGGAACAACTAAAAATAAATAAGGAAAAAACTAATTTTCAAGAAAAAAAACCTCCATGTGATTCAAACCCAAGTCCTATGGAACTTGGGTTTGAAGCACGGCCCGTTTGACACCTCTAAATGGGCACGACACGATTAAAAACGGCAATCAAGTAAAACGGGCACGTCACGAAGCATGACACGATTAAAAAATGGGCCAACATGGCACGACACGATTTAAGTAAATAGGCCCAGCCGGCACGATTGAAAATGGCACTACAAGATTAAAAAATGGGTTAGCACGGCATAACACGATTTAAGTAAATGGGCCCAGCCCGACACGACATGATTGAAAAATGGCACGACAAGACACGATTAAAAAACGGGTCCGCACAACACGACACGATTTAAGTAAATGGGCCCGGCCCGGTACGACATGATTGAAAAACAGCACGGCACGACACGACACGATTTAAGTAAATGGGCACGGCACGGCACGACACGAAGCACGGTTGGCACGGAAGTTGAATGGTACGGCACGGTACGACACGCACGTTTGACACCTCTACTCTCCACCAATTGGTTCAGAGAGACCATAATAGTGCTTCCAAACCTTTCAAATCCAAAAATCGAGAGTACAACAGCCCCAATAGTCTATGTATAAGGTGTTGAGATTAGGAGAACAAAGTTGCTGCACTTGCTTCCCCTTTCCACCGTGGAAAGACACATAGGAGCACTCGTTTGATGCACGCACGCGCACACTCCACTCTGTTTCTCTTTTCCCTCTTGTTTTGAGAACACACGAGCACACACGACAACTGTAACGACCCTGATTTTTAGTAAGTAAAAATTTCGTTAAAAATTTGAATTTTATTTTAATACTTGGATTCGCTTCCAAAAATTCTTTTTAATTTTTAATAATCCGTCATAATTAGATTTTAGTCTTTTAAAATTATATTTCTTGGCTAGAGATTTTACTTGGAAGGTATAGTTAGATTTTAACCAATTAGTTAGAGGAACCTAACTACCAATTCATTTAATTACCTTCTCCTAACTCTAGATGAGCTTTTTGAACCTCATTGAACCTTTCAAACTCTAATGAAACCTTTTGGACCTAGGTTATTATTATATACCTATACACACACACACACACACACACACACACACACACACACATATATATATATATATATATATATATATATATATATATATATATATATATATATATATATATATGACTAGTCAATCAAGTCATACTTGTCATCTTGGATCTTTACCCATTAGACGATAAAAGTTAGGAAAATTTTTATCCATTGGATAATAGACTTTCCATTAAAAAGATATCTATGCTAGATGATTGTTAAGTACAAATATATAGTTATATATGGGTATATATACACATGCCTAAAAGGACATATAAACATTATTTAAGTAGATATTACTTCACCCTTTTATCCATTGGTCAATGACCACTAGGGAAATTATTATCCATTGGATAATAGAATTAGTCTTGCCAACAAGTACTAGGGTTTATTAAATAAAACATTTTTCTTGATTTAATACCCTAGATTTTCTAAGTACATAATCTAGTATTATAATGAAACATGTGCCAATTTGGACTATTTTAATAAATGATTTTGATCTTATAATTTTTTATTAGATACTTGGAAATTTTACTAGATTTCATAGTACTATTATATATTTCATTACTTGGACATGAATAATATATATATATATATATATATATATATATATATATATATTATATGAACATGTGCTTAATAGATTTGTTTATTAGGAAAATCTTGGCCTATATATATGAGAGAGAGAGAGAGAGAGAGAGAGAGAGAGAGAGAGAGAGAGAGAGAGAGAGAGAGAGAGAGAGAGAGAGAGAGAGGGGCTGAGAGAGAGAATGAGGGAGAGATTGGAGAGAGATTTGGAAAGATATGGGAGAAATTTGGAGGGTACCATGACATGATCTTCCTACATACTTTCATTGTCCTTATATATTTACCTATTCACACAATCTTTGAACCATCACTCTTTCTCCATCAAATCTTCCAAAATCAAATCCAAAGTACTAAATCTAGCCATGCAAGCCTAGAACTAGGTCTTGATCTTTCAAAGAAATCATGACAAGTTGCATAAAAAATGAGATATGGAGAGGGAGAGGGAGAGAGATTCGGGTGAGAGGAAGGAGCCTTGGCCTATAAATACCAAGCTCATTCAAGTTTAAACTCACACCTTCACTCCTTGCTCCAACTTCTCTCTAGAATTTCTAAGCTTCCTTTGTTCCAAAGTTCAAGTTTCTTGAGTTTTTCTTGAAGTTCTTCAAGAAACTCATCCTAAACCGCCACCCGACCACCCTCTCAATCCAAAAAGTTTAAGTAGTTTAGTCAAGATCTAGTTTCGGGAGAAAACCTTTCTCTTTCGAAGCTACCAGAAGTCTATCGTAGGAAGTCACCCCGTCCAATTGTCAACTTACATTTCGTAGTCGTCACTACCGCCAAGAACGGTAGATTTTTCCTATCTTCTAATCCTTAGTATATGTAGATTATTCTTATCCCTTATCTCTAAGTATATGTAGAATACCTCTACTTACTTACACTACGTATGTTGTTTGTATATCGAAATGCATGGAAGTATTCGTATTTTGATCTTAAGGATGGTTATGAGCATGTATATATGATTACTTGGATTACCTGTTTGATGTGTGATAAAGCATAAATGGTATCCACTCTAAAGGCGTCCGTACATGTGGTGTTATGCTTTAAGTTGTGATATGAGCATGATAGAATAATATAGAGTTGGGTGATCTTGCTAGTTTATTTTCAGGATTACAATTAATGATTTATGATTACGCATGTGAAAAGTCCTACCGCGGAGTCTATGCATGCAACGTGACACAGAAATTGAGAAAGTAGAAACATGACACTTAGGGTGTGGTTAATGAGGAGATGTGTTTTGAAATCGCAATATGGCCGGACTTGGTAGCCCATTGTGTGTATGAAAACCCGCGATGAGGCTGGCCTTAGTAGCCCATTGTGTGGATTGTGAAAACCGCAACGTGGCCGGACTTGGTAGCCCGTTGTGTGAATGAAAACTCGCAATGTGGCCGGACTTGGTAGTTCATTGCGTGGATTCTGAAAACCACAATGTGGCCGGACTTGGTAGCCTATTGTGAAGATTGCCAACGGGGCCGGACGTGGTAGCCTCATTGGTAATATGGCTTGGTTATCTGTGAAGAGGAGCCAATGCAGATTTTGTGTGCCAATGGGAACCTGGTGCGGCAGAACTGAGGTTGGGTGTGTAAAAATGATTTTGGAAATGATAATTCGGTATATGGAAAGTGAAAATGAGACACAGTTTACGATGAGTCGCGTAGGAGAAACTTAAAAAATCATGGACACCAACGCTAGGAAGATAGCGAATGTGGATGTGTCATTGTTATTCATATTTATGCATGAGTTATGTGACAATCATGAGTTTGTGTGCTCTATAACCTGCTATTTGTAAGTTATGGGTTAGCAGGTATGGAATTGTTCTGCTGAGCTTTCGTAGCTCATGGTGTTACCTTTGGTGACCTTGACATATTATACTGGTGGCGACACTGGTATAATGTGTCAGACTTTGTAGATGAACAGGGTAAGCTGTACACCTTGGAGGCTTTCGGAGCCGAAGAGCTGACAAGGATGGTGGAGCTGTAGTTCGGAACCTTAGTTACCCTCCATCGTGTAATAAAAGTACTATTGTGAGAATTATGATATAATAAGAGTCAGACTCTGTTTAGAATTTTAATAAAATTGTCTATTTAACGTACCCAAAATTGGGGGCGTTACAGCAACTGTTCTCTCCACTTCTCTGTTTTCTCCACCGTCGCTAGTTATCGTGGAATGGTTTGGGGAAGGAGGAGGTGGGATGAGGTGAGTGTATGGCCGGAGTGGTGATTGGTATGAGGGAGGTGGGAGGGGGAGGAAGAAGAAGGGGGAAGAGGAGGATTGTGGTTGTATGTAGTAAAAGTAAGGCTATTTTTGTCCATTATTTTAAGGGCATTTTTGTCCGAAAGTGATTTATTTTAAAACAAGCTACATATAGTAAATTCGCAGTTGCAAATAGAATTACCCTTTTCTTTATCCTTGCATGTCTAGGAATGTGCAATATCTAGTAATTTAAGCTGAAGTGTTCTACTTGCTTTGTCTATTTCTTTTTTTTTCCCTCCCTGACTTGCTATTATTTATAGACTTACTTGTCGTGGATTCTCTTTCTTTTTTTCTCCCTGACTTGCTTACGTGTCCCATAACATATTTTTTGATTGTTGGCTTTACCCTGTATGATTCACAACATGGGAAAGGTTCATGATCTCACCATTCTTATACATTGCATGCAACTAGGCAACTGAAAAAATGATGGAAATTTGTTTGTTCATGTGCGACCACTTTTGCATCATATCTATGTAGCAATATCTTGTTATAGTTTGATATCCAATTGTCCAACATAACCAACAACATGATCACCATAATTGGCAACCCCAAATAATAGACCAACACCTGCAGTTCCGCACAAATACCGTAGTATCCATTTCACAGCCTCCCAATGTGCCTTTCCTGGACGCCCCATATAACGACTAACGACACTAACTATATGTGAAATATCAAGACGAGTACATACCATGGCGTACATAAGGCTCCCAATTGCGCACGAATATGGAACCTGAGACATATACTTCTCCTCATCCTTCGACTGTGGTGACAACTCAGCTGAAAGTCGAAAGTGTGCTGCCAAAGGGGTACTGACTGGCTTCGAGTTCTGCATGGCAAAGCGCTAAAGCACTTTAAGAATGTAAGACTTCTGATTCAAAAATAGTTTGCCAGCTACTCGATCTCTGCAAATCTCCATGCCCAAAATATGTTTTGCCGCACCCAAATCTTTCATCTCAAATTCACCACCTAACTGTTGTTTCAACCGATTGATTTCTGATACACTCTTGGCAGCAATAAGCATATCATCAACATGCAACAGTAGATATACAAATGAACCATCTGGAAGTTTTCGAAAATACACACGACTGTCATACTCACTTCTTGAATATGATTGGCTTATCATAAAAGTATCAAACCGCTTATACCACTGCCTAGGGGATTGTTTGAGGCCATACAAAGACTTACGAAGTAAACAAACGTGATCCTCCTTATCAGAAACAACAAATCCCTCAGGCTGACGCATATAAATCTGTTCCTCAAGCTCGCCATGCAAAAACGTAGTTTTGACATCAAGTTGCTCTAACTCAAGATTAACATGCAACAATAGCAAGTAAAGTGCGAATGGAACTATGTTTTACAACTGGTAAAAATACCTCATTGTAGTCAACACCCTCCTTCTGGCTGTCCTTTCGCCACTAGCCGAGCTTTAAACCGAGCGTCTTATACCCCTGGAATACCTAGTTTGCGCTTGAAGACCATCCAACAATCTTCTTCCCTTTCAGCGGTTCTGCTAACTCCCATGTCTAATTCTTCTGAAGAAACTCAATCTCCTCATTCATAGCAACAAACCACTGTGCAGACTCGGCGCTCAAAACAGCTTCCGTATAGCTTGAAGGCTCCTCATACTAACTGTCTCAACAACTGATAAAGCATAGGCCACCATCTCAGAATAAGCCGAATACCTTTCAGGAGGCCGAATCTCCTTCCTCGGCCTATCTTTAGCAATAGTGCGTGGTTTCTCAACTAACGCATCAACCTCTATGTCTAAACTCTTGAACTCCTCTTCAATTGGCTTCTCAATGTGCTTCTTCCCTGAGTCAGAAGATTCACCCAAAAACTCCACCTGCTTTGGAACACTCTGTTCCTGAACTGTACCATCAACTTCCTTAGACCCCTTAATCATAGAGTTTTCATCAAAAGTAACGTCTCTACTGATTAAAAACTTTGAATCTTCAGGACACCACAATCTGTACCCTTTCACACCTGCCTGATAACCCAAGAAAATACACTTTTTGGCCCGTGGCTCTAACTTACCCTCATTCACATGAGTATAAGGTGGATACCCAAACACATGCAGTATAGAGTAATCAGCTTGATGACCTGACCATACCTCAAAAGGAGTCTTACACTCAATAGCAGTCGACGGAAACCTGTTCACCAAATAGCATGTTGTGGAAACGGCTTCAGCCCAAAATTCTTTGCCCAATCCGGAATTGGACAACATACAATGTGCCTTCTCCAAAAGAGTGCTGTTCATTCGTTCAGCCACACCATTCTGCTGAGGGGTTTTTCTCACTGTGTGATGCCTCACAATGCCCTCATCACTACAGAATCTATCAAACTCGCAAAGACAAAACTCCATACCATTATCAATTCTCAAACATTTTATTTTCTTACCAGTCCGATTCTCAATCAAAGTTTTAAACTGTTTAAATGTATTAAAGGCGTCACTCTTATGTTTCAACATATACACCCAAATCTTACGAGAGAAATCATCGATAATACTCATAAAATAGCGAAAACCACCTTTAGAAGTTACCTCTACGAGACCCCAAAGATTTGAGTGAAATAATTCACCGTGCCTTTGGTGCGATGAATAGCTGTACTGAATTTTACCCTGCACTGCTTGCCGTAGACACAATGCTCACAGAAATCCAGCTTCTTAATTTTTTGGCCACATAGCAGACCCTGTTTGCTCAAAACTGTCATCCCCCTCTCGCTCATATGCCCAAGGCGCATATGCCACAAACGAGTCAAGTCTGAATCTGAAACCTCGGATGAAGCAACCGTTGCTGCAACACCTATAACTGTACTGCCCTGGAGTGTATAGAGAGGTTACCACGTTTCTGACCCTTCATCAGTACTAATGCACCCCTTGAGACTTTCAAAACTCCACCTTCACCGAGGAATTTGCAACCATGAGAATCAAGAGCACCCAGGGAGATAAGATTTTTCTTCAAATTTGGAACATGTCAAACCTCAGATAAAGTCCTAACAATACCGTCATGCATCCTAAGCTGAAACGTTCCTGAACCAACAGTCTTACAGGCCATGTTGTTGCCCATCAGAACTGTACCACCATTGACCGCCTCATAAGTAGGAAACCCTCTTTATGCGGACGCATATGGTATGAACATCCAGAATCTAGAACCCACGCGGTATTAGAGCGAGAATCGTCCTCTGTAACTGATAACAAATTATCTGACTTATCTGAACTTTCAGCAATTCCAGCAATTACTTTACCCCCTTTATGGTCTTCTTTTTCCTTCTCCTTGAGTTTTAAACAGTCACTTTTCCAGTGCTCGGATTTCTTGCAATAATTGCACTTTCCCTTCTTCTTACCTGATGACCTGGATCTTCCCCTATTACTCGACTCTTCCCTTTCTGTTGTTCTTCCCTTAACAAACAAACTCTTCGTATGTGCATCACCTTCACCTGACACTTTTTTCCTCAATTCTTTCGAATATAGGCTGGCCTTAACATCCTCCATGGATATCGTGTCTTTGCCATATAATAGGGTTGTAACAAAGTGCTCATATGAAAGTGGTAAAGAACATAGCAAAATTAGGGCTTGGTCTTCATCCTCAATTTTACTATCAATATTTTTTAGATCCATAATAATACGATTGAACTCGTCTAAATGATCCTTAATAGGTATACCTTCTCGCTTACGAAACGTATAAAGACATTTGAGATATAACCTGTTGGTGAGTGACTTCGTCATATATATGCCTTCCAACTTCAGCCAAATTCCTGCTACTGAAGTTTCTTCTTCCACCTCGCGAAGAACGTCATCTGCCAGACTCAACTGAATAGAACTCAGAGCTTTGGCATCCGTATCATCCCAATCTTCCTCTTTGATTCCAGAACTAGTCTTGCCTAACAAAGATTTGTGCAATCCTTGTTGGGTTAACAATGCCTCATCTTTACTCTCCAAAGACTGAAACTGCTGCTCTGCCCATCAAACTTCGCAATCTCCAATTTAGCCGCCATAGCCACAATCGGAAATGAAACCCTAGTTTTTGCAACCTAAGGCTCTGATACCAGTTTGTTGTAACGAACGCTATGAATGCAAGCTAAGAACGAGAAATTGAAAACTAAACAAGAAATCACAAAAACACAAGATATACGTGGTTCCCCAAGATGGGTATGTCCACGGGTGAGGAGAGAGATGATTTACTAACCAACGTGAAGAAGAGATACAAAGAGCCGGCTATAATCCGTAACTCTAGAAAGGTCACAATATGAAATCCCAAAAGATACTTTAGAAGTTCCCCAAAAGCCCTATTTATTGGCTACAAAAACGGGAACAACATAATTAACCAATGTGGGACTAAAGAATACAAGGCATTCCCAACAAAGAGCTACATTTTATTTTACAACTTCAACTTTTGGGGCTAAAACTTGAGTAAGTTTCCATAGCTTTTCTTTTGACCAAGCTTTCCTCTCTTCAACCGCTGCCCACAAAACCCAATGTAAGTTCTTCTTGCGATATTGTGAAGAGGATCAACTAATATATGTATACTTCCCCAAGATATTTTGGGAATCATTGAGTGTGAGTGTGCGTGAATTGGAGTTTGTCATAGTGCGTATGTTAATAGTTTTTTGTGAGTGTGCTCCTCTTACACTCTATGCGGTTGAGTGGAAGTTTGTGGCTTTGAAAATCAAAGAGTCTGAGTGTTTTGGGTGAACTGTTTTTTGTGAGTGCTCAATTTGTGTGGGATATGAATATTCGGAGGTATTTTAGTGCTTGTGAGATTGGGTGTTTGTGTGCTTCTATGTGGGTTTGTGTTTGCAACCATTTATCAATAGTAAGGATAAAACTTGAAATTCCGGATTTACTAGTTTTAATGGTTGAGTACACACCAATGTGTTGTAGCAATATGAGCTTCTAAGATTTTTCTTGCATTTTAGCAAGATTTACTTTCCCGATTCTCTATCTCTTGGTGCTGTATTTTTTTAGCAAATGTATGACAATTCTCTTTTAGCAAATATGCGACAACTATCCCGATTCTCTACTTCATCCATCATCATCTCTCTATAGTTTGCTTGTCTTAAAGTTGAACCACTGGTTGGACAAGTTCAAGTTGCAGGAATGTAGGTTTGCTACCTTGATGGTAAGTGTGTCTTTTATCGTTTTATATCGTTTTATGGATTTTCCTTGAACGACATGAAGAAAATATTCACCTTTTATCCCTGATTTGTTTCTGTTTTGTAACTACCAGAAGCTTATGCAAGCTTTTTACTATGCGCTATTGTGGTGGTTAACACTGGAATGATTTAACACTCTTACAATTGAAGGGAAATCATTGTTAAATTTTTGTGCTTGCCTGCCACAAACCGTAGACCCTTTGGAAAGGTACACATATGCGGAACTTCAACTACCAATCTTTCATATGTTCTTCTGACTTGAGGTTTATAATTGTTTCCTTTCATATTTACAAGTTAATTGTGCCAATTATGTCCCTTTTTTAGCACCATGGTGTTGACTTTATAGTTAACATTAGACGGATTGATACTTTAAGCGTGCAATGAAAGGGTAGTATTTTAATTTTTGTTTTCATGGATGCTCTTGCTACGAAGAGTTTGTTGGGTAAACTTCCTAGTGTTGTTTTGTGTCACGCCATTAATTTTCAACATAATTAAATAATCCATTTCAATAAAAGATTCTTGCATATCATATATGCTACCCAAAAGAGTTTTCCATCTGTTTAATTTACAAACAAGTCCCCAAGTTTAGATAATTATAACATTGGCGCACCGGCCTCAAAATGAGATTAAGTACAAGTACATACGAGCTAATAACTACAAATGATTTAGTCAAAAGAATTTCTAAATTAATTAGTTACAAAGCCATCTTTAATCAAAAGTAAGTCTATTACAAGATGAGTAAGTAACTAAATCAAATTAGCTTCCAAAATGTTTATCCAAGCACACCATAGCATGCAATCTATTGCCCGGCATTAAGACCTGAAAAGAAAGATTTCGTTGAGCTACACACTAGCCCAGTAGAAAAATCTTTACCAATCTTACATGCAAATGTGATGATAAGGGCAAGAGAAGTAAAACAAGAGGATATAGCTCAAAGACGAAATACAATCGACTCAAGGGTGTGTCAAACGTTCAAGGCGATCATTCTAAGATATGTTATAATCACATTATGCCATAAGGTTCACAATACTCAAGCAAGTAACAACTTTGACACAACTCACTATCCCATATTTCCACCATTGGCATTTCCACCCCTTGCGTTGCCGTATTATACCACGAGAGTCACCGTATTACCACCCCTAGCGTTACGGTGTACGCCAACATCTAAGGTCACCATATTACCACCATTTGCGCTACGAGACCATCTAAGTCTTCGTATTACCACCCTTTGCGTTACAAGACTTCCTAAATCGACCACCGACCCAAATAAGTATTTCCTCACTCAACATACAAGTTAAAGCTTTCTCAGAACCTCATTCATTCATGAAAACAATATCACAAATATGCCACAAACGTTCAAAAGCAATCATTCATTCGCAAGTTGCATCTTATTAACATTTTAACCAAGTAAACTATTATTCATTCCTTACTAACGGAAGGCCAACGAGTCAAAAATAACATCCACTAATCATAGGAAGTCATAATGACAAAACAAGAATCATAGGAGTAGCCAATGGATGTTAGGAGACTGACACACCCCCACTCTAACAGTCATAACTTTTTGTGTACTTAGAGTCTTTAGGTGATTTGGTGGCAATGAAAAGTTAACTTCAAGGCCTTCGAATTGATATAAAATTTGCATGAATTCGACATCGGACAAGAAAGTTATGGCAGTTTGAAGTTGGGCTGAAACTCAGAAGACGAACAGAAATTCTAGAGAAGGGAGGGATCGATCCCCCATCACCAGGGATTGATCCCTGGGCTTGCTGGACCAGAAATGAATAGGGGGATCGATCTACCAAGTTTTAGGGATCGATCCCTAGGCGATTTTTGGCCATTTTTGGCAGATTTCGACAGCTTTTGAAATGAACAAAGGGAGACGATCAAAGCTCAATTCTTACACCAAACCAACATATAAACACATAGAAGAGGTAAAGAAGTCTCTACCTCTCGACGAACACCAAGATCTACGAGATTTGAGCGAGCCCTAGCCTCTTTGAACTTCAAATCTTCGATTCAAGCCTTACCCAGTGAAACCCAAGAATTTTTAAGCTTAGGAGCGAGATTACAAGGCCGAAGGGAGGTTGATTCTTGGAGTTCTTAAGTGATTGGGTGAGGTTTTTGAGTGAGAAGGGGAGAGAGAGAGTTCGGCTGAGAGAGAGAGAGAGAGAGGGAGAGATCGGATGAGAGAGATAGATGGGAGGATGAAAATGATTCTCTACACACACACCCATCCCTTATATCTTTAAACTACACACACACTCCCTCAAGTCTCACTTCTTTCACTTAGATCCTCAAATCAAACAATCACCAATTAAACCATATTCTCCAATTAGTCATTTAAATAACATTTCAATAATTAAAGAAAATACAAGTCTCTACATTTTGCAATATGCCGCCACCGCTACTCTATTATGAATTACCTTGCTGTTTTCTTCATTTCTTGGCTTCTAAGAACTATCTTTATAGTTGGGAATTGGCAATATTAGTTTAGTTGTGCCGGTGATTTTGCTCTGAATTCTACTCTTTTTATTTTGCTATCTTTGTTGATGCATTGGCCTTGTCTTTTGTAGCTGCTAGTCGGATGTTTTTTGGATCTTGTTTTGAGATTCCTTTAACTGTTCCCTTGCTGTATTAGCTGTTTGTGCTGTGATTGGATGAATGGTTTTTTGGATCTTGTTTTTTGTGTTGTGTTTGTTCCCATGCTGTATTCACTATCTTTAATTGTTCCCCTGCTGTATTAGTTGTTCCTGATGTGTTTGGGTGCTACATATGTCAACAGCTCATTAGTTAGAGTTGGTAAGAATGCTAAATTTCAAAAAAAGGATTAGATGGCCTACCAATAGCTCTAGTTAAGCAGTAGCTAGCTGCTGGAAAGATAATGAATGCTATTCTCAACTTAGTCTCTATAGGCCAGCTTGTCGTAATTGTATCAGCTTCACTAACCCAGGTAAATATGAAACAAGACGAAGGTAGAGGTTAGACAAGCATCCCACGCCTATTCCTCTCCAAGAAGTCTTGGAGGTTCCTTTCTATCCATTACGGAGGTTTCATCACACAACATGCTTATGTAGCCCTTTGATTGAGTCCTATTTGTACGAAACAACCTTAAGCTGGGGTGACTAGGAAGTAGTGTCCCATCTTGTGTCACTTCTGAAGACCCTTCGTTAGTTCCCTATTCCTTCCTGTGAACCGATACACATCTTCCGGCTAAGCTAGCCCTAAACCTAGCCTCTTAAAAAAATAAAAATAAAAATAAAGAAATGCTTATGTACCATTGTATCTGTGATTCTATTTTAGTAGCATATTGTCTTTCATCCTTTATAACTTCAATATGCCTGCTAGTTCTGCACTTTTTCCCTTTCTGGTCGTATTCATTTATATTTTGGTTGCAATTTGGTACGTTATTCCCCACTCTCCCCAGGGCCATCTTGATATTGAGTTAAATGATGTGGGGAGAAACAAGCAGCTGCAGTATGTTTTAATTCAGAGGACTTAGTCTTGTTGTGCCTTCATTTAGATTACTTGACAAATTATCATCATATTTTTCTCAAGGTAGCTCGTAGACTATCCAAGGGGCCTAAGATCTCTGTTGTATACTCATTTGACTTGAAAAGAGCCCTTGATACTGTAGAGACAATAGCAAGCAGCTGTGATGGTCTTCAGGTATGATTATGAAGCAACATTTCAATTTGGTACTCTTAGTATAAGAGGACAATATTTGGGCATCATTTTGATTTTACTGAATTGATGAATTCTTTAGGTAATAATTTCCACATAAACCTCGGTTTATACATGTTGAAGCAAAGGGTAAAGGAATGCTTTACTTTGAATGTAACTTGTGATTTTGTACTGGGAAAATCAGTCTCCTCTTTTTAGAAAGATATGTCCAATTTTGTAGCAATTTGAGATGGCTGAAGTATCATGTAGGATGTGAATAGTAAATGCCACTCGGACAACCTTGGATATCAGGCTGAAATGGTTTTCTGTCTTCTGGCATTTAAAGGAAGCTATGGTGCTTCTGAGAAGATGTGAGTTTCCTTCAAATTGGGGATTCCTAGAAAGATGAGAGGAAAGACAAATGATGAGGTATTCTTTGGTGGCATGAATTTTATCTTACGGAGTTCTTGAGAATTGAGATGCTTCCATATGGGATCTAGTACTGAATCCCACTATCATTGTGGTTGAGTGAGATTACGGACTCCAATGATTATGCGATGTTGTGTAGCCCATTGCTAATTGAAACCAAGATGAACATTGAGACCAGAATCTCTGATAAAGAAACCACTAACCAGTATGCATCTTGGTATACCAGTTACAAGCAAGGGGATTCCAATTGAGAAGCCAAATTTCGAATTGTAATATTATCCAAATTTATTGTTCC
Source organism: Rhododendron vialii (assembly GCF_030253575.1). Taxonomy (NCBI): domain Eukaryota; kingdom Viridiplantae; phylum Streptophyta; class Magnoliopsida; order Ericales; family Ericaceae; genus Rhododendron; species Rhododendron vialii. Next base: position 19,106,073 of record NC_080566.1, read on the forward strand.
TTTTAATGACCCAAATTGAATGACTATACGGTGGAAGAAGCTAGATTCAGCAGGAAGGGGAATTTTATGTTTGATGGTCATAACTGTAGTAGTTGTCAGGTTTTGATGGGACTACTGGCTGATTGTGGTGATGATGGATATAATGATGACAACTACCTCAGGAATAAAAACATCAAAGCTCAATGCAGAGTTATTTGTTTGATCTCCATCCCCTATTCCCAAGACAACACAACAAATGCTGAAATGATAGCATGAACTAGCGACATTTCTACATAAACCTACAACAGTTGAATTGATAGGAATGGGGACTATCCCAATAGTATATAAAGATTGATGACCTTTGGCCTTCAGCCTTAGAATGGGTTTTAAATGTCATTGGGGGGTGGTGGAGTGGAGACTAAGTTTCTCAATAGTGTTTACTAATTGTATTTCTTAAATTATCTCAAAACCCACAATTAATGATTTTGATTAGTGAAAAACCTGCACTTTTTAGGCTTTCAGTTGAAAGTAGATGCTAGGGCTTAAACGACAAGGTAGGGCTGCATAACAAGTCGTGCCAAGTCGAGCTTCAGAATGTTCAGGTTCGGCTCGCCATATTTAGGGACTGCTCGAGCTCGAATCGAGTTGCAAAAATTGGGCTTCAGCTCGACTTGAAAGTTTATCGAATGACTCAAGCTCGGCTCGCTCTAGCTCGGGAAACGTTAGCCAGCTTCACCCGCATGTGGCATGTGATGGGTGCACAAGTGGGCTCTCTTCTTATAAAGGAAATCTGCCTTCGTCATCAGTGTTTTGCGTCCAATGTTGGACTGAAGGAGTATACTAATGCCTTTTGTTGGTATTTTTTCCATTGGGACCAAAGATGCTTTGTCCTACGTCGGAAATGGAAGAGATCAAGAGGCATACAAATCTCTATAAATGATCTTCTTGGCTAATGGTTTCTTTGCTGGTGTTTTTGTCCCAAATCGGAAATGGAATAGTTTCTTTGCTGGTAATCAATTCAAAGGCTTAATGTGTATAATTTTAAATGCCAATATTCCCAATGTTAGAAGTTATAAACAAATAATTTGATTTTATAGATAAAATTGGCTTGCAAGCTCACTCGAACCTATCCTCATGTTACTCAGGCTCGTTTCTCAAAAAAGATGGAAAACTTGGCTCGAGCTTGTTCATTTGAATGCCGAGTCAAGCTTGAAAGAGCTCATATCGAGCTAAGTCTTGAGCAGCTCGCGACAGGCAGCGGCTCTGTATCCTTACGGCAAGGACGGGCCTTGGTCCAGCCGTAAGGTTCCTTCATTGCAAATCTTTTGATTTGTCTGCTTTGTTCTTTGATACATTCTTCAAACTTCTTCCATCATATGGGAAATTCAATAACAGGAAAGGGTGATTGAATCTAATGCCTTCCATCAAACTTCTCCAGTACTATGCTTTGTGGTCTTTGTATTACGGCAAGGACGGGCCTTGGTCCAGCTGTAAGGTTCCTTCATTGCAAATCTTTTGATTTGTCTACTTTGTTCTTTGATACATTCTTCAAACTTCTTCCATCATATAGGAAATTCAATAACAGGAAAGGGTGATTGAACTAATGCCTTCCATCAAACTTCTCCAGTACTATGCTTTGTGGTCTTTGTATTAACTATTATGTTGGCTGTGAAATTTGCTTCTCCCAATTACCATTGGTTGATATTAATGTGCTGATGATTTGTTTTCAAGAGACTCTGATCTTGACATCTTGACAAGTTTTTTCGAAAGTTCGTTTTGTATAACGTTGCTTTGAATAATTAGAATGTTGAAGTAATTTATTGGCACTAAAAGATCAAACTGTAGGAGATAACAGTTGCAGGTTAAGATGTCAATGCTATTTAGAAAAAAAATGTACATGTCTCCCAAGTAGCATAGTAGCTAATGTGCTCTCTATAAGTCTATCATTTTTTCTGTTTTAATTACCAGCTATAATTTTCATCAAAGAAGAAATTGTCCAAGTTAATAGTGCGTCCTGAAGAGATGCAACAATCTAGTTTGTGGAAAGGATTGGCATTGTGTTATTGATGAAGCCATGTTGCCCTTGTTATTTAGGAAACTAGAAATCTATCTTCAGATTTTATTGTGGTTGGTTAATCATCTGAGATTTTGACACCATTATTTAGCCTTTTTATTTCAGGTTGTTAAAGATCTAGACCTACGAGAAAGACGTTTGGGAGATCTTCATGGTCTTGTATATCATGAAGCATCCAAAATATCTCCCAAGGCTTATGTGGCTTTATCATCGCATAGAGCAAATCAACAAATCCCAGTGAGCTCTCATTTCTTGTTTAAATTGAGAAACTAGAAGAAGTTAATTGCACATTTGTTTTACAAACTGAAATAGATGCAAATTAGGTTAGGCTATTACAACTCTGCATATTTCACCAGTTCTGCTTGAAGCCATCTTTCTGGCTAAATACAGACAATTTAATTTTATGCATTGGATATAGTTAGAGGGACATTAACCCAAAATATTTTTAGTGACCACTATAATTTACCTAATCAGCTGCTATGGTCTGGCTGGTGACTAAGGTTCTTAATGCCGTACTGAACATGGCACTGTTATGGGTACTAGTACGGTAAAAGTACAGTGTACATTATGATTCTTATATTAAAAGTACAGTGTACATATATACTTGAAAACTTAAACCTTCATTTTGTACAAATATAATATATTTACATTTAATGGTTGATTACACACCAATACTTTCTAGCAACTTCTCAGACTTTTCTTTGCATTGTTACATTGTACAATTTTTTGTTTTCCACTTGTAGCACTTCACTAATCGTAGGGGCAGATGGAAACTCTTTGTACATAAAAAACTGGAAAGATGGACTGCTGTGTTTGGATGAGTTTTTGAGAAATTTTGTAGGGTTATGAGTGGGAGAGAAAGGAGAGTAATGATTGGAAGTTGAGGTAATGATTGGAGAGAGATAGAGAGAGAAATGAGAATAATGATTGGAGATAGGGGTGAGTAATGATTGGAAGTAGGGGTAATAAGTGTTTTTTGAGTTTGGAATTTTTTTTTTGAAAAGCAATCCAAACAAAGTAGGAAACTCTTTAGAACAAATACGCACAATAGGGTGAGATTAAGTTGATAGGATCAAATTCTTGAGCAAGTCTTGTTATGGATCTTACCCTTGTGGTCTTGGGATGGGGCTAAACCAAGTTCATCCACTTCATTGAGAAGGCGTGCTCATTTCCTAACACAAATGACAGAGAAGGGGGATTTTGGAATTTTATGAGCATGTACTAGCTGAACATAGTAGAAATATGACACTAGCTAAGAGCTGTTTGAACGAGCTTTTAGGGCATCAACTGCAGCCCACATAACCCAGTGTAAGTTCTTCTCACCGTACTGTGAAGATGATCAACTAATATATATATTCACGATTCATCAAGATATTTTGGGAATCGTTGAGCGTGAGTGTGTGTGAATTGGAGTTTGTGATAGCGGGTTTGTTAATAGTTTTTTTTTGTAAGTGTGCTCCTCCTACACTTTCTATCTGATTGAGGGGAAGTTTATGCCTTTGAGGTTGGTGGGTACATTCTCTTCACAAAAGGGTTTTCAAGTTATTTAATTCCTTGAATCAATAACTCATTGCCTATCTTATGAAAATGTATAAGTGATGGATACTTGGATTGTCGGGAAAGAGAATTTACTTCCTATACTTGCGAAGGGATCCCATGTGGGGAGATGTTCTTTAGATAGATGTCAATCTCTCGGGGTACATACTCTCTTAGGATACTTCACAAGGGTTTTTTGAAAGTGTATGGGTAATTACTCCTCTTCCTTGTCTTTCTTAATTGTAGGATATCCATGCCTAATGACCAAGCAAATGGCTATCATTAAGAAGTACACATCCATACAAAGTAAATTCGACTTGGGCTGACCAAAAATATAACACTTTTTGTATCGTTTCAGTATCAAATATTTTCCACAAATTTAGATCTCTTGTTTAAAGTTGTTGGACTCTTCTTCTGTTGAAGTTAAAAGGTCACACACAAGTGTTCTTTCTTTTCTCTTGAGCTTTCGTATATTAGTACATAACTTGCTTCTGTTTGACTATTACAGATTTACTTCTTCCATTCGACTAGTACATAATTTTCTTATATGCTTTCTTAATCAAATTCAGTGCGCAAGGGCCATGGACTGCTGTGATTGCTTATGATGCATGTGTTCGGTTGTGCCTTAATGCGTGGGCAAAGCAATGAATGGAAGCTCCCATGTTCTTGGAAAACAAATGTGCATTATTGCGCAACGCATTTTGGGGAGTTAATTTTTTCCTTTTTCTTGCTACTAGTATGCTATCATTTTACAATTTCTCCTGATATCTTAGATTATTAGTGTTTCAAGAACCCCAGACAGTATACTAGGGATCATAGCAATAACTAAAACACTTGCTCTTCATGCAGTAGAACTATTGTTTGAAGTAGTTTCACAATTTTAGGAGAAGTTATATGGCTAAGGCATAATAGTGTGGTTACATTTAAGTTATTTTGATTCCTTCTATATTTAGTTTCTTTGTAGCTTTATGAGTGAAGTATATTCTTCACGAGTACTAATCATTTATGCGAGCACTATGTCCAACCTTTATGTTCATCTCACACGTATTCCAGTTTTAAACTTACCATACGGGCTATTTGTTAGATTATTATGGGTTTATTTGTAATTAGGTTATTAGTTGTTCTATTATGTAACTAGTTCATTCCCTAGGACCCTATAATTAGTCTAAACATGTTGTATAAATACTTACGTTGTATTCAATTTATGATGAGAAGAATAACCCTAAATTTCTACGTCTCTTAATTTCACATGGTATCAGAGCGGTAGAACTGAGACCTACCTGTCGTTTTTTCCCTTCCGATCAATCGAGACTCAGCAACTTCCGTCCACCGTCGAGTTTTTTCGGACCCAGTCGATGAACCCAGTTGCCTTGCCCTCGTCGATCGCTCTCTGACGCCGACGAGCCTTGTCGGCACCTCCGTGGTCTATTCTGCCGCCGTACGACATCACTCCAGTCGAGCCCGACGATTTTCGACGTCGTACGACCCTTTTCGACCTTATACGCACTAGATCTGCCTGTTCCGACGCCGTCTCTGCATCTCCAACCATTTCTGATAACACTTGACGTTCACCGGACTACCTACGACCTCCGACAGGCCTGACCCAGTTTCGTTTCGACCTCGCCTACACTTGCCGGATCTCCGACAGACTGTTTCAGTGGTATAACTCTTTGATTTGGAACAGTGGTAGTGGCAGGACTTTTTAATCTATGTATTCGGCACTGGTAGGAGCCTTCACAGGTGTTTTTTGGATATTTATCTGGCACTTGGTATTGTTTCAAGGTGTTTTAAAGGTGGCACTTGGATATGAATATTTTATTTTAAGGTGTTTTTCTGCAATTAGTATTGTTTTGGGGCGTTTATTGCTGAGTTGACTGAGTATTGTGGATTCGGATTTGTGGTTCTACTGTTAAAATGTCATCAGAGGATAAAAACAAAGCTTTCGTTAATACAAAGGATGAGTTGAGTCGCGTAGGGACTCTGGATATTCTCTGGATATTTGTCATATTAAATTGGATGGTACCAATTATTTGATTTGGTCTCACACTTTCACTTTAGCTATTGAGGCCATAAGGATGTCAGAATTTATTGAGGGTTCTATTACTCCACCTGTTGAAGCTGTTGAACTAAAGAAGTTCAAATATCAGAAATCGTTGGTTATGACCTGGTTGTTTAACTCCATGAGAGTTGATATTCGTCATACTTTCCTGCTCCTTGATACTCCATATCAGATTTGGACTATTGCAGCCTGAACCTATTCGCAACAAGATAATGATGCACAGTGTTTTGAGTTGAGAAAAAGATTTCGTACATTGGAACAAAATCATCACCCCGTCTCTGTGTACTTCGCTGACTTGAGTGGAGCATGGCAGGAATTTGATTATTACCAGGGGTTTCAGGCTGCTTGTGCGGTGGATGCTGCTAATTGGTTAAAAAGGATAGAGAGAGCGTGTTTATGATTTTCTTGTTGGCCTTGATATGGAATATGATCCAATTAGAGTGCAGGTATTGGGTTGTGTTCTGTTTTTGTCTTTAGGTGAGGCCTATGGTATTGTTCAACAGGAGGAAAGTAGGAGGAGTGCTATAGTGCATACTCCTACTTCTGATTGTTTTGCTTTGGTTGCCATTCCTCCGGGTCAGTTTGGTTCTAATGCTGGGTTTGTTCCACAGAGTGGTAAGTCACAGCTTGGTGCTAGTAGTGGGCCTATTGATCGTGAGTCACTCCAGTGTGATCATTGCCACAACACTGGCCATACCAAGGATTTCTGTTGGAAGTTACATGGCCATCCCTTTCGCGGGCGAGGGGGTGGACACGGTGGTCGCGGTCGTGGTTTCATGCGTTCTCAAGCCCAGGCTCATTTTTCAGAATCCACAATTGCTACCTTGCCTGATTCTGGGTTCAATACTGGAGGTCAGGCGCCTTCTGATCATGTTAGTGGATTTTCTCAGGGGGAGATGCAAGCTCTCAGGCGCCTCATGGCTTGGGCTGATTCTCCATCTACTATAGCTCCCACCTCCACAACAGGTTCCACGTCATCCTATTTTGCCCACACAGGTATTCCGGCTAGCGCATTTACTGCCTCTTCTGCTATTCCTTGAATTATAGATTCTGGTGCCTCAGATTATATTACAGGTTATTCTTCTGTATTTGATTCGTACTCTACTTGTTCTGGTCTTTAGGTCAGAATAGTAGATGGATCATTCTCTGCTATTTCAAGAAAATGTTCCGTTCGCTATTCTCCATCTATTTCCCTCTCTTCAGTTCTCCATATTTCAAACTTTGCCACTAACATTCTGTTCGTTAGTAGTCTTACTTGTTCTGCAAATTGTTCAGTGATATTTTTTCCTACTTATTGTGTTTTTCAGGAACTGGACACGGGCAAAGTGATTGGCAATGGTAAAACACATGATGGCATTTATTTTTTAGAGTCTGCACCTCGTCCACCCATGTCATGTGGTTTTGCTCTACAAGCAGATACGAGTTCAGCTCTCTCTATGTTACATTAGTGGCACCGTCGATTGGGTCATCCCTCTTTTGGGATTTTAGAAAAACTTTTTCCTACTTTAATTAAGCTTTGTTCTAGGAGTCAATTTTTTTGTGAAGCCTGTGAGCTTGGAAAACATAAACATTCTTTTTATGCACCTATTAATAAACGGAGTGACTTCCCTTTTATGGTTATTCATTCTGATGTCTGAGGTCCTTCTCCTGTTACCTCTCTTAAAGGTTTTCGGGGGTTTGTCACTTTTATTGACTGTTATTCTCGTGTAACTTGGGTGTATTTACTTAAGTCAAAAAGTGAAGTATTTTCTTGTTTTAAATCTTTTCATGCAACGGTGCGCACTCAATTTGACACGAATATCAAAATTCTCCGTAGTGGCAATGGCACTGAGTATATTGATAGGAATTTTAGGGCTTTTTTAGATGACAATGGTATTCTTTTTCAGAATATTTGTGTTGATACTCCACAACAAAATGGAGTTGCTGAACGCAAAAATTGTCATCTTGCTGAAGTTGCTCGCTCTTTTTTGTTCACCATGAATGTTCCCAAATATTTATGGGGAGAAGCGATTTTGACTGCAACTTACCTTATTAATCGCATGCCATCCAGTGTTCTCCACTTCAAAACTCCCATTGACTGTCTTCCTGGTAGTTTTCGTGTCATGACTCTTCTACTGAGAGTCTTTGGTTGTGTATGTTTTGTTCATGCTCCTCATTCCTCTGGTGGCAAGTTAGGTCCTAAAGCCCATAAATGTATTTTCATTGGGTATTCTCCTACCCAGAAGGGCTATAAGTGTTATGATCCGTCATTTAGAAACTTTTTTGTCTCTATGGATGTCACCTTTTGGGAAACAGACCCTTTTTTGTAACAACCCTGATTTTTGGTAAGTAAAAATTTCGAAAAAAATTTGATTTTTTTTTATACTTGGATTTGCTTCCAAAATTCCTTTTAATAATCCGTCGTCAGTTGATTCTAGTCCTTCGTGGCAAATCAAATTAAATTCTAACCGATTAGTTTGAGGAACCAAACTACCGTTTCTACTAGTTACAAATCCCTAACCCTAGATGAACCTTTTTGATCGTCTTTGAGCCTTATGAACTTTTTTAACGTTTACCCATTGGATAATAAAAATTAGGGAAATCATTGTCCATTGGACAATAAGAAAACTAGATTTTCTATCAAAAATATTTTGTACTAGATTTGTTAAGTACAATTATATAGTTATATATAGGTTTATATGCTCATGCTTAAAGGACAAATAGACATTATTTTAATTGGATATCCCCTCACCCCCATTATCCATTGGTCATTAACCGCAAGGGAAATTATTACCCATTGGGTAATAAAACCAATCTTCCAACAAAGTACAAGGATCTATTAAATAATCAAAATTTGGATTTTCCCATGTGATTTTTGTGCATTAAAATATTGGGGTAAATCTAGATCTTAGATTTTAAGTACTTTTAGTAATATTATAGTACTAGTACTTTATGATTATTTTAATGGGAGAATCTTAGCCTTTTTATTTAATTTGATAATTGGTACTTCCATATTTAAATATTGGATATATATACTATATTATATAAAAACCCTAGATTTGTCCAAGTACAAAATCTAATATTTTAATAAGAACATGTGCAAAATTAGATTATTTTAATAGAAAATCTTGATCTTGTAATTTTTTATTGGATATTGGAAATCTACCTAGATTTTTTGGTACATATATATATATAGGTATACTTATTTTATTATAAAGTACCATGTGTTTATTAGAATAGTTTAATAGGAAAATCTTTACCCATTGGACAATAATTGCTAGGAAATTTTTTATCCATTGGGTAATAGCCAAGACTTTTGCTATAAATAGCACCCTTGACCAAGCATTCAACTCACACCTTCCATTCTTCAACTTCTCTCTCTAGAAAGCTTGTGTTGTTCTTCCTTGCTCTTGGTGTTCTTGAGTTCTTCTTGTGTTCTTCAAGAAACTCATCCAAGACTGCCACTAAACCGCCCCTCAACCACCCTTCGATCCAAAAAGTTTAAGTAGTTTAGTCAAGATATAGTTTTAAGAGAAATCTTTCTCTTTCGAAGCTATCGGAAGCCTACCGTAGGAAGTCACTCCGTCCGATTATCAACTTACATTTCGTAGTCATCTCTACCGCCAAGAAGAACGGTAGAATACCTCTATTCACTTCCCTAAGTATAAGTAGATTATCCTTAACGGATTTCGAAAGATAGAACTTATCGTTTGTTTAGAAGTATTTGTATTTTGATCTTTAAGATGATTATGAGCATGCATATATGAATTGCTTGTATTACTTGTGGTGTGATAAAGCATAAGTGATTTTCACTCCAAAGGTGTCCGTACATGTGGCGTTATGCTTTAAGTATTGATTAAGCATGATTGATAATATTGAGTTGGATGATCTTGTTAGTTTAGTTCCAAGTTTTCAATGAATGATTTATGATTACGTGTGAAGTCCTACCGCGGAGTCTATATAGGAAAACGTGACACAAAAATCGAGAAAGTAGAAACATGACACCTAGGGTGTGGATAATGATGAGATGTGTTTTGACACCGCAATGTGGCCGGACTTGGTAGCCCATTATGTGTATGGAAACCCGCGATGAGGCCAAACTTGGTAGCCCATCGTGTGGATTGTGAAAATCGCAACGTGGCTGGACTTGGTAGCCCGTTGTGTGTATGAAAACTCGTAATGTGGCCGGACTTGGTAGTCCATTGCGTGGATTGTGAAAACCACAATGTGGCCGGACTTGGTAGCCCATTGTGAAAATTGCCAATGCGGTCGGACGTGGTAGCCTCATTGGTAATATGGCTTGGTTATCCGCGGAGAGGAGCCAATGCAAGTTTTGTGTGCCAATGGGAACCCGGTGCGGCGGAACCATTGTGAGGATACTCGGGAGACCGGAACGGCCGAACCGAGGTTGGGTGTGTAAAAATGATTTTTGGAAATGATGATATGGTATACGAGAAATGGAAAATGGTGACACGGTCTACGACGAGTCGCGTAGGAGAAACTTAGAAAATCATTGACACCAACGATAGTTTGAATAGCGAATGTGGATGTGTTATTGTTACTATCTGTTGTATATGATCTATTGTTTGTAAGTTATGGGTTAGCGGGTATGGGTTTGTTCTGCTGAGCTTTCGTAGCTCATTGTGTTACCTTTGGTGACCCTGACATATTATACTGATGGCGAGGTCGGTATAATGTGTCAGACTTTGTAGATGAACAGGGTAAGTTGTGCACCTTGGAGGCTTTCGGAGCCGAAGAGCTGGCAAGGATGGAGGAGCAGGCGGAGCTGTAGTTAGGAACCTTAGTTACCCACCCTTGTGTAATAAAAGTACTCTTGTGAGTATTATGATGCAATAAAAATGTTTATTTAACGTACCCAAAATTGAGGGCGTTACATTTTTATTCTCTCTCCACTCCATCTCTTCCGGGGGAGCAAGAAGAGATGAGGGAGGTTTATAGTCATGATCGGGGGAGGAATTATTTTTTAATTATGGTGAGGGGGAGAAGGGAAACTCTGAAGAGGAACTAGTATCTGCAGAAAGAGCAACACATGACATTGATGGTGATATCGAGAACAGATCACAATGGTGGCAAAGGCCTGACTTGCAGGTCTATACTATAATCAAATCACGTTTCGAAAACATTTTTTCTTCTCTCCGCCATAAAGAGAAGTTTTATTAATGTTTCCCACATTCTTTTTCAATTTCTTACTTGCTTGTGTGTGATCACTGCTTATTGCCACAACCTCGCCTTCGAATATAAGGTTGAAAACCCCAAGCGTAGGGCTAGGTTGTTGATAGCAAAATATCCGGAAGTCCGGGATCGTTCCCACAGAGAATCGAATATAGCTTAATTCGGATTGAAGATTTTATGTCGGATTGCGGCGTTTAAGACGGCCAACTTGGTTTTGCTTTAAACGGTGGAAATGCAAGTAACAAGACTAAAAATTTGCTTAATGAACTTAAAACAGGCAAGTCTAGGGTTCGTCTAACCCTTAACTAAGGCCGTTACCGGATCTCAATTTTAACTCAAGCGAGAGTCACGACCGCGTGCTCACACTCAGAAGATTTAACTTTAACGACTACATTTATCAAAAGATTTGATTAAACGGAATTAAATCAACCTATTTTTGCTAAAGTATCTAACATGTAGGATGCCACGAGCCCTCAATATGCTGCTTGCCAAGACCGCTTGACTAAACGACATATCAAGGAGTTAACACCCCTCGCTTAGACCAAAATGGCTAGGTTAGTTTGAATTCCGAAAACCATGATTTTAAGCCCAAGAGGTTGAGAACCAAATAACAACCTAAGTCATCGGGAAAGAGTAACCCAAGACTTAGCCAAGAAACTACTCACACATACTTAAAGCATGGAAGAAAACAAGAAAACGAGACATTACTTTTAACCGAAGGAATTGAAAACAAACTTGATATTATAAAGGATCTAGTCCGTACAAACAACTTTAATAAATGAGAAAACAATAAACGATAAAGACTTACTTGAGTTCTAAGGAAATTACACTTGAAAAAGCTTAAAGAGCTTTAATGGAGGAAAAACTAAAGTTAATAATGTGCTAGGTTTTTAAAATGACAAAGATCAAGCCCTTATTTATACAAAATGGGCTTCTCTCTATTCAAATATCTAAAAAACATACTAATATAGACAACTATTCCAAAAGTGGAAAGTCCAAAAAGCAACAAATATCTGGCCGAAAGCTCGTGGTACCGATACTTATTAAGCAAAGTATCGATACCACGCTGCTAAGTTAAAAAGGGCCATTTCCCTGTAATTATCCCGTATCGATAAGGATTAACGCCGTATCGATACAACATTCGCTGCCTTCCCACGAAGCCTACGCGTATCGATACAGCTTAAGGCTGTATTGATACGGAGCTCTTATCTCCAGGTCTTCAGGCCAGCCTCCACGGCTTGGCACCCGACGGCTCACTAGCTTGCCCGACGCCTCACGCCTTCACTTTTAGGTCCTGTTGGTAGAAATTCCATTGGGCGTGGGTACTTGAACTTTCTTGGGAATTAGCGTCTTGATCAAAATACACCTTGTAAGGGCGTTTAACCTGAAACACTCAACAAACTACCTTTCAAGCAATATTGAATAAAAACGACAAATTATAACTAATTACGCTACAATCTAACGGACTTAAGCACCACGATCAAGCAATCTTAGGTGCTTATCACTCCCCCCAACTTGAGCGTTGCTAGCCCCTAGCAACAAAATCAAAACAAAAAGAAAAATCTAACGATCCTTCCGACATGCTACTTAGCACCAACTCATACTGCAGCTAATTAGCAAGAGTTAAAAACAACTAAATTATTCCAAAACAACTCGCAGCCGAAGATTGAGTGATAAACTAAACATTGAGTGAATTATAAACAAGTATCCAAAATGAGTGTCAAAAGACAAAAGGTGGATATGAAGTTATAGCCTGCACGCAAAGTAACCATATCCCACAAAAATGTGCTCGAATTAGGCACAGAGAACAGAGATACCGAGCCTTTTAAGTGGAGAGCACCATTAAACAGAACTTAAAACTACACAATTTAAAACTTGATTGCCATAAGGAACATGCCACAAACCAAGTATGCTAACTATCATGCGATAAATCAAAATGGAAACAAGGCAAACTAAAGATCTACTAAGGGTTTCATAGCATATATTGATATTGGTTTCATCAAAGAACCGTTAGCAAAATGGGGTGGCGGCCATATACTAGCTAGGTTCAACTACCCTTGGCCGCCACCAACTCCAACTACCAAGTCATAGGCCACATGCCGGCCTCAACAAAAACTTGCTAAATTCCTAAGTTAGAATTCTACCAAACTAAAAACAATAAAGAAATAGAAAGGTGGGCTGTCAACCACCAAGCACCCCGACCAAGTATAGGGATTTCAAAACACTCCACCAACCCTACTCATCATCCCTGAACACAGGTTCCTCCCCAGCAAAATCATCACTGTCTTCATCTGGCTCCATTGGCGGTGGCTCATACGGTTCATGGGTGATTTTGAAATTGAGGGTTAGGGTGCATGGTGAAATGGTCCAAAATGATAATGGATGGTGATATATGGTGGGTAATCAAGAGTTTAAAGCTATTATAGAGAGAGAATGGAGAATTTTCGTATATATAGGGAGAGAAAAAGTAGATTCACCTTGTATAAGTAGGATTTGGTTTGAAAACCTTGAAATCCTTTGGAATTCCTTGAAAGCTTGAAGGTTTAATGGAAGATTATGGAGTTTTAATGGAGATTTGGTGGAGAGAATGGTGGTTTGGGGTTAGGGTTTCATTGGACTTGGACGGTTATGGAGGACAAGTGAGAGAAAATGGGTTTGAGAAGATGAAGAGGTCGGGAGAGAGTTTACTGCAGATTTTAGTTTTAACCCACGCGTATCGATACGGCCGTTAATCCGTATCGATACATTATTCTCTGATTTCCCACAAGGCAAACGCGTATCGATACAGCTTAATTCGTATCGATACGGGGGGCTTAATTCCAGAAGTCCAGCTTTGCCACCCGATAGCCATTGCCGACACCCGAAGCCACTTTAAAAACACACCCAGAGCTTGTAAAACCTGGAATCAGCCCAGCAAAGCACAAAACCAACTTCCAACCATCCACCATAACATTCGGTTTCCTATGGATATGAGCGAGACGTGGACTAGGCTTTATTATTAAAGGACAATGGGACTCTCTTGTGGTTTAATCAAACAAAGATTGCCTTGTATCATTCCCTAAGTATGCCATAGATTCCAAAATGATTTAAAGTAGATAATGAACACAATTAGGCATGACATGAGATGAATACCTAAACTAAGAATATAATGTTCAAAACAACGGGATATGGGTCAAACTTGCTCACAACACACCCAACACCTCATTTCTCACTCTTTAATCATGCATACGAGTTGGAATGTACAAGTTCACCTAAAATATTTACAACGAACTCTTGCCAATTAAAGAACTGATGGGCATGTGCTAAGCCACTTAATTCCACTAACTTTGTAATAACAGAAGGATTGCAATACAAAAAAAAAAAATTGAAAACATATAACCATAAATATATATACTACATAAATCCCTCCTCCCAACTTGAAATATGCTAGCCCTCATAGCATGGAGAACAATAGTAAGGAAAAAGGGAACAAAAGATCGTACCAATGGGGGAATGTCAACCCCCTTATACCTCGATCAAGTTGGAGGCTTTTTGTCGCCACCGGCTCTTTTCGTCATCCGAACGGCTTTCAAGGTCGATTCCTTCGGCTCTTCCAACGGAACCACAGCTAGTCACACAGGATCATGGCCAAAGCTTTATTGGACTAATAACCGCGACACGTAATCGCACCCATGCTTAGGGCTCCTGAATGCCTCAATCACTTCGACGTTAGATCCAAACCACCAAGGCTGGTGTGGTAGCACATACACCTTGCAAAAGACTTCAGCTCGAACTACCTACTAAGAGCCAAATGACATTAGAACCGCCCGACTCGTGTTTTTCGGGCGTCAACAAACATAAATACAAAGAAAAACAAAAAGGAACACCACCCGATTTTCACGCAATCTCACGAGTCATACTTTTCTTTCTGAGTCTCATTGGAGAGATAAGACACGGGTGGCTATACTAGACTGTCAAATTTGTTACATCATGCCCGAAGTAAAATTCACCGCTTAACCTCGCCAAGCAATGAAGCCCAGCGTTCCCTATGATCGAAACAAAGTGAGACGAGATAGAGCCAAGTGCCAAAGCACGGGAATATCAAGTCGCACCCAAAGACCTAAATTGCCCCCGATAGTGACATATCTGGAAAGCATAGATCATTAACGGGAAACTACGACAAAGAAGGACTAATGAAAGCCCGATACAATGATGCATTGGTAAAATCTCTTGGTGAGAAAATCCCAAAAACATAGAAAACATGCAAAACAACAAAAACAATATATACAATATTCACAAATGTACAAGCATAAAGAATTTAATATCAGAGCTCGGAGCGTCCAAGTCACAAGTGGACGCCGCCAAACAATTAAGTCCAGCGTCCCCTAAGATCGCAACCAGGCAGGCATAAGATAGAGCCAAGTGCGGTAGTGGAGCATGGGAATATCAAGGCCTAACCTAAGATCTATACTGCCCCCGTTGGGGCTAATCTGGAAGACGTGAGTGGTGCATTGTGAATTACTCCTATTAGAGAAGCTAATGAAAACCCTATGTCACTGATATTAAAATTGCCCTTACTAACCGGAGCTGGGCACACCATCCTTTTTTTAGTAGTGGCGTGCGGAGCTACATATACCCAAGTCAATGGAGGGTACCCCCTACCCGGCCGGGTCTGACAAACAATTAAGTTCAGCGGTTACGCTTTCGCTCACCGTGCAAATTAATGGAACACAAAACTATACCGACGAGCCATCTGTGTAAACTGGATCGGCCAAAACCTCATCGGGCTCTCCAATTTCGAAACCACCAAGGAAAGGCTTAAGCCTTTGACCGTTCACCTTAAAAGAGGAACCATTACTCATGCTTTCTACTTCTATCGCCCCGTGAGGGAAAATAGTTTTGACAACATAAGGACCGGCCCAACGTGAGCGTAATTTACCGGGGTGAAGATGCAAGCGAGAGTTATAAAACAAAACTTTTTGACCCGACTCAAAGTGTTTAACCACAATTTTCTGATCATGCTTAGCTTTGATTTTAGACTTGTAAGCACTAGAATGGTCATAAGCATCATACCTCATCTCCTCGAGTTCCGTTAATTGAAGCTTCCGACGGGCACCGGCTTTAGATAGATTGAAATTGAGCTTATTGATTGCCCAATATGCCTTGTGCTCAAGCTCCACTAGCAAGTGGCATGCTTTCCCATAGACAAGTCAGTAAGGTGACATCCCCAAAATCGTCTTGTAAGCAGCACGGTAAGCCCACAAGGCGTCGATCAAACGTGTTGACCAATCCTTACGGGTAGGATTAACCGTCTTTTCCAAGATGTTCTTTATCTCCCGATTCGCCAACTCAGCTTGGCCATTGGTTTGCGGATGGTAAGCCATTGAAACTTTGTGCACGATGGAGTACTTCTTCATAAGAGCGGCAATTGACCGGTTGCAAAAGTGAGACCCTTGATCACTGATTATAGCCCGTGGCATCCCAAAAAGCGCCAATATGTACTCCTAGAGAAACTCAACTACAACCTGGGCATCATTGGTGCGAGTAGGGATGGCCTCCACCCATTTGCTTACGTAGTTGACGGCAAGCAAAATGTAAAGGTAGCCAAATGATGTAGGAAAGGGCCCTATAAAATCAATGCCCCAACAGTCGAAAACTTCAATGATTAGGATAGGCGTAAGCGGCATCTCATTGCGTTGCATTACACACCCCAGGAGTTGGCACCGTGCACAACTCCGGCAAAAGGCAAAAGTATCCTTGTACAAGTGTGGCTAGTAGAACTCGCTTTGCAAAATCTTTGCGGTGGTCTTTTTAAACGAGAAGTGGCCACCACAAGCTTCTGTGTGGCAAAACTTAATCACACTTTGCTGCTCAGAGCCGGGTGCACACCGGCGGACAAGTTGGTCGGTGCAATACTTGAAAAGGTATGGGTCGTCATAGGAGAACCGTTTCACCTCCGCCAAAAACCGAAGCTTCTCTTGAGTATTCCAATGTGTAGGTATCAAGGCGGTAACCAAGTAATTCACAATATCTGCATACCATGGAGCCGTGGTGATTGAAAATAGTTGTTCATCGGGAAAAGAGTCACCGATTGGAATATGCGATGTGTGATCTTCGAATTCCAAACGAGACAAATGGTCGGCCACCACATTCTTGACATCTTTCTTGTCCTTAATTGTTAGGTCAAACTCTTGTAAGAGTAAATCCATTGAATCAACCTTGCCTTGGCATCTTGCTTTGTGAAAAGGTATTTGAGGGCGGAATGATCGGTGTAAACGGTGATTGGAGCTCCCACTAAGTAAGACCGAAACTTGTCTAATGCAAAGATTATGGCAAGCAACTCTTTCTCGGTAGTTGAATAATTCATTTGGGCCTCTTTAAGCGTCTTGCTCGCATAATAAATAACATACGGCTCTTTCCCTTGGTGTTGGCCCAAAATGGCCCCGACGGCGTAATTACTAGCGTCACACATAAGCTCAATGGGCAACTCCCAATCTGGAGACCGCACAATAGGTGGAGAGGTAAGACTTGACTTTAACTTGGTAAAAGCAGCCTCACAAGCCGGCGTCCACTCAAAAGGAACATCTTTGGCTAGCAAATGGCATAACGGCCGGGCAATGGCACTGAAATCTTTGATGAACCGCCGATAGAAACCGGCATGCCCTAAAAATGAACGGATGTCCTTTAAGCACTTGGGAGTAGGTAGATTACCAATTAAGTCGATCTTTGCCCGGTCAACTTCAATACCCTTGGATGATACAATGTGGCCAAGAACGATGCCTTCGGTCACCATAAAGTGACATTTCTCCCAATTCAGCACTAGGTTCTTTTCCTCGCACCGAGCTAGCACTAGCCCTAGGTTGGTGAGACAAGCCTCAAAAGAATCACCAAAAACGGAAAAGTCATCCATGAACACCTCCATGATTTTTTCCACCGTGTCACTAAAAAGACCCATAATACACCGCGAGAAGGTACCGGGGCCGTTGCAAAGCCCGAATGGCATACGACGATAAGCAAAGGTCCCGAATGGGCACATGAATGTAGTTTTCTCTTGATTTTCCAAGGCCACCTCAATTTGGTTGTAACCGGAGTACCCGTCCAAGAAACAATAGAACTTGTGGCCGGCCACTCTTTCCAAGATTTGATCTATGAAAGGAAGAGGAAAGTGGTCCTTTCTCGTACTGGCATTCAACTTCCGATAATCAATGCACACCCTCCAACTGGTTTGAACACGCGTTGGAATAAGCTCATCCTTGTCATTCCTCACACCCCGGACTTCTTCGGTACTACTTGAATTGGGCTCACCCACTTAGAATTCGCTATCCGGTAAATGATGCCGACATCCAACAATTTAAGAACTTCCGCTCGCACGACATCCTTCATGATTGGGTTCAAATGCCGTTGAGGTTGGTGAGATGGCTTGACATCATTTTCAAGACAGATGTGGTGGGAGCAAAGGGAGGCATCAATGCCTTTGATGTCGGCTATAGACCACCCGATGGCTTTGGGATATTTCTGTAGCAAGGCAAGCGATTTCAACTCTTGAGGTTCCCTTAGGGCGGAGGAGATCACCACCGGGTATGTTTGACTATTGCCAAGATAAACATACTTGAGTGTATCCGGTAGCGGTTTCAACTCGAGCTTCGGAGGTTCCACACAAGACGGAATGACTCGCTTCTCAATTGCAGGTAGCTCCTCAAATTTTGGGATCCATGGGTTGATACCTAACGCCTCCTCCTCATCTAACAAGGAGCACAAATACGCAACTTCGGGGGCATCAAGAAAATCGGCCTCGGCGGAAGTAAGTGCTAGCTCCAGGTCATCCTTACAAATAAAATCATCAACATGGTCTTGAACAAGTGAATCAATCATACTAACCCCACACACATCCTCATCATCTCCCATTTGGCTCCCAATATGAAACATGTTGACTTGCATCTTCATGTTACCAAAACTCATGTTAAGTTGGCCATCTCGGCAATGAATCACAGCATCGGATGTTGCTAAAAACGGGCGCCTGAGAATAATTGGGATGGATGATTGAGCCGCCGGCACTGGGCACGTATCGAGAACCACAAAGTCAATCGGGTATACAAACTGATCAACTTGAACTAAGAAATCCTCGACCATCCCCTTTGGAACTCGGATACTCCTATCTGCCAATTGCAAAGTCACTTGAGTTGGCTTCATTTCGCCCAACCCGAGTAGTTCATACACCGAGAACGGCAAGAGATTGACACTCGCGCCCAAATCAAGGAGAGCTTTTTCAACAACCTTGCCCCCGATGGTGATGGATATCGTGGGACACCTCGGATCATTGTACTTGAGAGGAAGGGTTGACTGAAAGAGCAAGCTCACTTGCTCGGTCAAGAATACCTTCTTTTGAAGTTGGAGCTTGCATTTATGAGTACACAAGTCCTTCAAAAATTTGGCGTAAAATGGAATCTGTTTAATAGCATCGAGCAAAGGAAGATTAACTGTCACTTGCTTGAGGACTTCATAAATATCAGTATTCAGATTGGGCTTGATCGGCGTCCTTAACCGGTTGGGATATGGTGCTGGAATAGTGAAGGCTTGTGGAACATCACTTTCCTTGGCTTTTCCCTTCTCTTCTTTCGTAGGAGCTGGTTTGGGAGATTCCCCATTTGGCGTTGTTGGCTTTGACGGCATGGGAAAAGGTAGCAAGATTGGCATGACCGGTGGCTCTACCTGAGCATTATCAACAGTTTTCCCACTTCGTAAAGAAATAATGGCCTTGGTTTGCTCGGGGAAAGTCACCGAAGAGCTAACAACCAAGTGTTGACCCTGTGGATTCGCCAAAGGTTGCGTAGGAAGTTTTCCTCTCTCTTGTTGTAACACACCAATAGCCGTCGTCAATTTACCCATTTGATTCCTTATATCATTTATAGCTTGACCTGTTTGCTCGTTGGTAGTCGTTTGCATTTGACAGAATGCGTTCATGGTATCCTCCAAAGATCGCCACGGAGGTGGTGTATGCTGTTGTTGAAACTGATTTTGCCCTTGGAATTGACCAGATGGTATAAATCCTGGAGGTCCTTGAATTGTAGGAAACCGTGGCGGGCCTTGAAGTTGAGGTTGTCGCCAAGTCTGATTCTGAGCAGGAGGAGGACCTTGCGAAGTGACGAAGTGCCCGCTTCATTCTCATTACTCCAACGGAAAGCTGGATTAGACCGCAACCCCGGATTATAAGTATTTGAGTACCGATCCCAATGTTGATTCAATGCACACACTTCTTCCGTGGGAAGTTGACTATAATGGTGTCAGAGGGTGGGAATGGTATGGCAATTGTCAGTAGAGTGACCCATGGTCTCACAAATGACACACACTTCCTCCACTTGGCGAACGTCCTTCACTTCTTTCACTTGGACCGAATCTAGCTTCATTTTGTCCAACTTTAATGATAACTCGTCCAACCTTTTCTCAAGTCCATTATGCTCACTCACCGAAAACTTACCGGAGCCTCCCAGACCTTGATTTCTCATTGCATGTTCACCCGGATCAATGTATTCCCAAGTTTGAGCCCTCTTCGCCAAAGCGTCTAAGAACTCCCAAGCGGCATTGGGATCCTTCCCCATAAAGTCACCGCTCCCCATAGTATCAAGAAGCTGCTTGGACTCCCGATCACAACCCAAATAGAAATAATTAATCACCAAGTACATGGGAAAATTATGGTGTGGGACAGCTGCAAGTAAATCCTTATATCGTCCCCAATACTTGTAGAAGACCTCCCCATCTTTTTGCTTGAAATTCTAAATTTGGTCCATGAGAAGCTTGGTTCGGCTAACTGGGAAAAACTTTGTGGTGAATACATCCTGAACTTCCCCCCACGTGAGTAAAGATCGGGCCTTCACAGAGTGAAACCCCTGCTTGGCTTTGTCTTTGAGTGAGAAAGGGAATAACTTCAGGCGAGCTTGGTCTAACTGTCCCGGCCCTATCACAAAAGTGCTGACAGTGGTCTCAAATTCCCGAATGTTAGCATAAGGATCCTCAAGTTCACACCCTCGAAACTCTGGTATTACTTGGTGATATTTTGGTTTGAAAGCAAACGCATTGGCGGCAGTGCAATTTGGAATGGCTATCGGCGAAACGTGCGGACCTCTTTTCGGAGTTAGGTAATCACGCAAAGTACGAGTTGGTTGTTCTGCCATTTGCCTTAACGAAGGTGATAACTCACGCGGTGGAAACCTGAATGATATTACGAACCCTCGGAGAAGAAGCAGACCTATGCAACCGATTGGAAAAAGGGCTACGATAGACGTTGAGCATACAACTTGCACAAATCTAGTTAACACACTACAGGGGCTATGTTGCCACCTCGTTCACAAACAGTCTCGTGGGGTTATACCACCTCCACGACTATATAATACAAACAGTAAAAAGGCAATTGATGCTCAAATTAGCTTCGTTACACCTCAAGTCGAATTGGTGGCTCTGTCAGAGGTATCTGCTAAGTTGAGTTCAATTTACACAAAAGAAAAATAAATGGAGTACTTACAATGGTTTGTCGATCCCCCAAATAATGCTTACTGAATATAAGGTTGAAAACCCCAAGCGTAGGGCTAGGTCATTGATAACATAATATCCGGATGTTCGGGATCGTTCCCACAGAGAATCGAATATAGCTTAATTTGGATTGAAGGTTTTATGTCAGATAGCGGCATTTAAGACGGCCAACTTGGTTTTGCTTTAAACGGTGGAAATGCTAAGTAACAAGACTAAAAATTTGCTTAATGAACCAAATGCTAAGTAACAGGCAGGTCTAGGGTTCGTCTAACCCTTAACTAAGGCCGTTACCGGTTCTCAATTATAACTCAAGCGAGAGTCACGACCGCGTGCTCACACTCGGAAGATTTAACTTTAATGACTACGTTTATCAAAAGATTTGATTAAATGGAATTAAATCAACCTATTTTTGCTAATGTATCTAACATGTAGGATGCCACGAGCCCTCAATATGCTGCTTGCCAAGACCGCTTGACTAAACGACATATCAAGGAGTTAACACCCCTCGCTTAGACCAAAATGGCTAGGTTAGTTTGAATTCCGAAAACCATGATTTTAAGCCCAAGAGGTTGAGAACCAAATAACAACCTAAGTCATCGGGAAAGAGTAACCCAAGACTTAGCCAAGAAACTACTCACACATACTTAAAGCATGGAAGAAAACAAGAAAACGAGACATTACTTTTAACCGAAGGAATTGAAAACAAACTTGATATTATAAAGGATCTAGTCCGTACGAACAACTTTAATAAACGAGAAAACAATAAACGATAAAGACTTACTCGAGTTCTAAGGAAATTACACTTGAAAAAGCTTAAAGAGCTTTAATGGAGGAAAAACTAAAGTTAATAATGTGCTAGGTTTTTAAAATGAGAGAGATGAAGCCCTTATTTATACAAAATGGGTTTCTCTCTCATCAAATATTTAAAAAGCATACTAATAAAGGCAACTATTCCAAAAGTGGAAAGTCCAAAAAGCAACAAATATCTGGCCAAAGGCTCGTGGTATCGATACGGATTAAGCAAAGTATCGATACCACGCTGCTAAGTTAAAAATGGCCATTTCCCCGTAATGATCCCGTATCGATACGGATTAAGGCCGTATCGATACAACATTTGCTGCCTTCCCACGAGCCTATGCGTATCGATACGGCTTATGGCTGTATCGATACAGAGAGCTTATCTCCAGGTCTTCAGGCCAGCCTCCAAGGCTTGGCACCCGACGGCACACTAGCTTGCCCGACGCCTCATGCCTTCACTTTTAGGTCCTGTTGGTAGAAATTCCACCGGGCGTGGGTACTTGAAGTTTCTTGGAAATTAGCCTCGTGATCAAAATACGCCTTGTAAGGGCGTTTAACCTGAAACACTCAACAAACTACCTTTCTAGCAATATTGAATAAAAATGACAAATTATAACTAATTACGCTACAATCTAACGGACTTAAGCACCACGATCAAGCAATCTTAGGTGCTTATCAATCACGTTCTCTCTATCTTGTCATGTTTTCCTCCTTTTTGTTGCCTACTTCGGAATAATGCTCTGGGAAGGAAAGAAGTGAATATGGTGTGATGGTGAAACTGACATTTACCCTCTTGCTTGAACAGTTATTAATCAGAAAACATTGTACAATATTTACAAGAAAAGGACAAAGAACGTTAAGATTGACATCGAAGAATACAATAGAATGAAAAAGCTGATCCAGATTCTACAGAGAAGTTTCAAGCCTTCAATATGGAAAGGTGGCCACTTAACTATGGAAGTTTTTTTGGGCCAGTTCGGGCTTGAAAAAAAGAAACTTGAATAAAACTCATTGTTTACACCTATTTGACAAGCCCCGAAAATTTTAGATGGTGTAGGAGTTCAAGGAGAGAGATGAGAACCGCAAGTCATTCGTCTGGAGGAGAAGGTTCCGTGATGAGAAAGATATTGACACAATCAATGATCTTCATGAGCATTTCACTAAGACCAAGATGGTGTCCACCTATTTAAAAGGTCATGTTTTCTGATTTGTCCCTTTTCTCGACTGTGTGTCACACAGTATTTGCTTTAGGTATTGTTTTTCTTTCTTCTTATTTTTATGAGTAGGGTATATAGATAGTTGAACTTTCTTGCTGAGAAACACAACTAGCTTCCATTTTACTTCTTCCAAGCTTTGGGGTCATCTTTACCTTTGTCGACATTGTTGGTTTTGGGAGACACTAGCTGACAATTTGACTCATTTTCGTTGTTTAGTTTAATATTTTTTATTCATTCGGTTATATTGCTGGGTTTGGATTAGAATAGATAGTTTCTCTTTGTTTTAGAGCATCTCTAGTGGTGGTGTTAAAATTTTTTGTGTTATATCACATAAAGTGTATAATGTGGGTCCCTATTTTTATTTGTTAAGAGTATAAATTTAGAAAATGAATGTGTTGTAGTGGTGTAGTGAAGATGTGTGGTAGGGTGAGTTAAAGAATATAAAAATAATATTCTCTCTCTACCCTCTTTATCTCTCTTTTCCACATCCCTCTCTTTCTCTTTCTCTCGTCTCTCCTCATTTGCTGTCAACGTCAGCCTTTGGCAGAGAAGGCTGCACTTCTCTCTCACCTTCTCTCTTCTCCCTTCTCCCTTGTGCGTTTAAGGCTTAGCTATAGTTAGAACACCTGCAAGTGAAGGAGTGCCTGATTTGCCCAGTTAGCAATGTACTAACTCAACCACTAGATACAAATTGATTTTGTTTGTTAACTCAGTTAACTTGTGAGCAAATATACCTCTTTTAACTCTATCATTAGAGATGCCCTGAGCTTACCATGAAGACTTTTAGGCTATCTCAATTTTGACGGGTCAAAACATTTCAACAACCTATGTGTGTAAACAATATTTTGATAATGGTGTATTATCTAGGCTGCGGACCATGCTTTTTATTATTCTTTATTTTCAGACATGCAAGTAAAAGAACCTTGAAACTAATTTTAGCGCTTTTTGCCTTTTTTCTGGCAGTTGGCTAGTATGATTTGCAGCAAAAACTCTACTCTATACTTTAAACTACAACTGCCTGGACCGACTTTGAAACCTTCAGCTTTTGCTCTCTATAATTTCCATCCCTATGTAATAAACTTTCAGACTTTTTAGTCCTATCTCTCATACAAATTAGTCCACTCTAAATAAAAACCTACTATAACATGATTGGCACAAACATCACAGGCATAAGACTTCGCGTGCTAGCATGTGCGACTCACCTAGTGTAAAGACTAAAAACGTTGAAGCCAATTGGATGGCTTGCCAAAATTTTCCCGATTTTTCGAATTTTAGCTCTTCAATTGGCAGCCCTCTTCTTTGCCATGAGGGGCAATTTGGTCTATTGCTCTTCACTCGTTGTGACCACAGATTTTTTCTTGTGAACCATATACGGCCACGTAAGGATTGGAAAGAACCAAGTTTTTTTGTTCCAATTTTTCCTCTCTGTGGTCTCTCACATGCAGTAAGAGGGTTTTACTGTTCAGCCAAAAATGGCGACTGCTCTCATCTTCTCTACCTTCCCTCTTCGCCACCGACTTCCATTGCTTCTCTCAATAGACCATGGCCGCGGCTATGCGATTGATATGTCGTCTTCTCTTGATTATTCAAATGCTGACTGATCTTCATCAAAACCATAATTGATCACCAAGATTTTGTTGGTTTGTACTCAATCCCTAATATACTTTTTGGGGTTTTCGATTTTACGGAGTATACCAACTCCTATTATTTTTCTACTATGCAATTTTTTCCCACCTTTCTTCTTTCACCAATTTTCTTTCGTACAACAATCTCTCTCACTCATCTTGGACTATGGACGGCCTCATTCGAAACCCTCTCTAAACAATGGAAGGTGAAATTTACAAATCTATTTGCCTTTTTGGGTATTGGTTATCCAAATAGCTGGCCAAGATATGGTCACAGTGCCACTAACCATGATTTGGCTATTTTCTGTAGCTTTTTTACAGTTATTGTGAGATCTGTTGCACACTTTCATATTCTAGATGGCATCCAAAAGGTAGTATTTTTTGTTTTATGTACAAATTGATGTAGATGTCGCTCTCTTTCAGCTATTCTGTTATCATGATTAGTTGGTATGAGTTGCGAGATTTTTCAAGTTTGATAGGTAGTTTTTGGTGATATTTGTTTGTTTGAGTTTTATCGGTGATATGTTTTTTCTAGCTTTTGTGTAAATGGTAGACCATAATAGGGATTGTAAATTTTTTTGCCTTGTGATATTTGATAGTCTTGCAACGACTGTTTTAGTGATTCCTGATTCTTTTCTTGTTTCTTATTTCGTTCATGTAGGACTGTTGAGTCGTGTTTACTTGTTGGAGCTCCAACAATAAGTAAGGGAATGCTTCTCACAATTATAGAGTTCATTACTCTTTTTGTTTTGTGTTTTGGTTAGTGTTGGAGTTGTTGGGTGTTCTGTACTCCTAAAAAATGTGGATGAGCTATACTTTTGCATGTGGTTTTGCCTGGATGTTCTCCTGGAAACTGCTTGTATTGAAACCCTGAAACATGACGTATTCTGTTTAATTAGGACTTTTTTTTTATCAGCCTCTGTTTAAATAGGACTTAGGAGTGAATGAGTTCTTTGTTTCTGATCCGGCTTGTAGTAGCTTACACCTGACATAAATTTTCGAACGGACCAGCCCGTAGGAAAAGAAAAAAAGGGTTTGCAAAACCATAAAAAATTCCAGTGCTTGATTCCTAAGGAAAAGAATCATATGCTTGATTCCTCATTTAAAGAAATCGCCATCTGAATTTTCTTTTCGCCTTTTTGCCTTAATAATTCTGTGATCCAAACATCATATAGCAACTGCCAAACCTTTTTCTTCATGTCCTGCATCTAACAAAATTGGACAGCCAATTTTTGGGTTGTGAGAAATAAGCATGACTGTAAATGGAGGAACTGCTCGATACTTTGCTTAAATTTCCCAACATCAAAACATGACTCCATGGGCTAAGCTTAGAAATTTGCAAGGACTCAACATGCCAATAAAATTAGTGTGACGGACACACCAATACGTTGTAGCGTTATGAGCTTCACAGACTTTTCTTTGCATTTTTAGCTAGATTTATTTTCCTGATTCTCTATTTATTGGTATTGCATTTTTAGCAAATATGTGGCAACTATTTTTAAGCAAATATGTGAAAACTTTCTCGATTCTCTATTTCATGCGTCATCTCTTTAGAATCCTCTTTGTTCATGCGTCATTTTTTGGTGTTTTTAGGCTTATAGTCAAATTTATTCTAGTTTACATGATGCTGGACACTACGAGTTTGCTTGTCTTCAAAACTCAATTCGGACACGGATTTAACTGCATGATAAGGTGAGAGAGAGTAGGAGTAAGAATGGTAAAGATTACATTTTCTAGATTATAAAATTTACAGTCTTGTTACTCTACATGTTTAGAGAGAGAGAGAGAGGGCACTTACAATTGAAGGGATATCAGTTAAGTTTTCAGTGCTTGCTTGCTACAAATAGTAAACCCTTTGGAAAGCTACACATATGGCAAAACTTCAACTAAGCAATGTTTCATATGTTCTTTTGACTTGAGGTTTATAATTATTTCCTTTCATATTTTCAGGTTAATTGTGCCGATTCCGTCCCTTCTTCAGCACCTGGTTGTTGACTTTATAGCTAAAATTAGACAGATTGATACTTTAAGCCCTAATGTCTCAATATTCTGCATTTGCAGTATGCAACCAATGCTATTACAGTCAGGATGTGAACTACTAATGAAAAAGCGCTCTTCTCAACTTATTGGCGAGGGAATTGCTCCAAAACCTAAGAAAATGGTTGGATAGATGAAATTGCAAGGTAATATTTGATTTCCTATCTTTGAAGTTCTGACCAAGAACAAATGGAAATTGACCATTCCATTGTGTGACCAATCACTAATGTATGCAGTCCGAAAGGTGAAAATGGCTCTCTCGACCCATCAAAGGCTTCACTTTTTCATCCCTTCGGGCACCATTGATAAAAATTGATTTTGTTCAATATCAGTTTTACAATTTACAATCAACACTCTCTACTGGCTGGAAAGCACTTCGAAAAATATATTTTGTTCGCATTCCTCCAAATGGTTCCTTTCCACGCTAGAGCTTGGCATATGTTTTGCCTAACGCTTAGTATGTGAAACTAGTTTTTAGACTCTTGAAAATTGGGTTAACAACTTTGCGTAGCAGTTCATCTGCTCTTGAAGTTGTTCAAGGTACGTGGACCCTATACATGAGAAATTTATGGTTTTTGCAGTTTCAATCACCTTTTCTATTATTGGCAAGGATTTTAGCTTTGATGTTCCTTTTCACAGTAGTTCAAACACGTTGAATTTTGTTACCTCTGTTTGATTGCTTCTTTTTATTAGTTTTTCGGGATATTATAGATTCCGAATCTTGTTTTAAAGATATTCGAAAAGAAGCTATTCCTAGAATATGCTAAGTGGAGTTTCTAAATTCTCAAAGCTCTTTTGTCCACAAATAGTAAATATACTATGCTAATGACGGGTAATTGTGTTTTCAAAAACTGTTTCTGAAAACTTATTTCGAAGGTATATCAATTATCCTAACTATTTTACAGTTTGTTTTTGCCTTTGCATAGTTTTTAATCTAGGGATGCACTTGTTATTATGGCATTATAAGACAGTTAAATAGGTCTAATGTGGATCTTGATTGATCAATGAAAAGTTGTTTCGTGTAGTTAAGTTCTTTTTGCTTTGGTTCTTGGCTTATTGAATACAACTCTAACTTAAGGCAATTATTTTGAAATGTCGTCAGAGATGTACTATTTCTTTTTGAGACTGAAAAGTTCAAGGAAGAGGAGCCAATTCGAATGAAACCTCAATCTGGTGAAAAACACGTATTGTATGTACTCATTTCACGCTATTCTGCATTTGTTTTTATCTTGTTTTATTTGGCTAGGTTTTGACAGCTTACTAGAGAGCCTAGGAGATGATCTAACTGTTGAAGTCTAGGATTTTCTTTTTGCCCAAGTAGCTTATATCATAGAGATATGGTAAAACCTCCAAATCCTCAGTTTAGTTACGAAACTAGCTGTTAATGAGTGGTTTTTTATCGAGGGTTTTTGATTTTGATGTCATTGCAAGGTAATAAGCTACGGTAGTGGTTTATTTATCATGAACCAGAACATGAACTTGTTGGAAAATTGTAACTTTTTATTAATTGCCCCTACGGTTTAGTCTTTTAGATGAAAATAATCATCTTAAGGTAATTTATGGATATCATCTATCCATGGAACTTAGACCCCGTTCGTTCAGGGATTTTGGATTTGAATTTGTAGAAAATGAGTGTGGAGAACAATAGAGTAATGATTGAAAATAGGGGTAATGATTGGAGAGAAAAATGAGAGTAATGATTAAAAAGAATTAAGATAATGATTAGAATCCAAAATCTAAAACCTTTAAACGAATGGGGTCTTAGGTTTTGAGGTTTCTATTTGTCCTGACTCTTGGTTTACTTTTTATATTTGTGGTTATTTGTGCGGATTATGTCACTTACACTTTGAAAATTTGACAGTATGATATTTTAGTATGTTGTAAACGTTTTGTCTTTTATTTCCTCACATGGATATTATTTTGCCACGCGTTTGTTGTGTGAAGTCCGTTATTTTTTAGTTTGCTATGTTGTTGTTGCTCTATTATGTCTCTCTTGGTGATTTTTTCATTTTGTGAGTTTTGCAATATTCTTTATTCTTGCATAACTGTGAATGTGCAATATCTAGTATTTTAAGCTGAAGTGTTTTACTTGCTTCATCTATTTTTTTTTCCTCCCTAACTTGCTATTATTTATAGACTTACTTGTTGTGGATTCTCTCTTTTTTTTTCTCCCTGACTTGCTTTTGTATATGTGAATAGTCGTTCCCATAACATATTTTTTGTGTGTTCTAATTGGATAGGTTTCGTACGCCTGTAAGATTGTTGGCTTTATCTTGTATGATTCACAACATGACTTTATCTTGTATGATTCACAACATGGGAAAGGCTCATGATCTCACCATTCTATGCATTGCATGCAACAAGGCAACTGAAAATATGATGGAAATTTATTTGTTCATGTGCAACCACTTTTGCATCATATCTATGTAGCAATATCTTGTTATAGTTTGGTCCAATTGTCCAACTAATTATGGGTATAACATAATTAGCTGTCATAAAAAGGCAAGTTGCATCTGAAAAATTAAGGTAGTGCATATTGTGGTTTGGTTGGAAATGAAATTTTGATGGTTATATTATTTGAGGAGAGTATATGTATGGGAAATACTTTTTTAAACAAATGGAGTTAAAGAGGAGCAGAAGAGATACATTTTATCTTACAACTTCAACTTTTGGGGCTAAAACTTGAGTAAGTTTCCATATCTCTCCTTTTGTCATGTTATGCACTTCTGATAGATCAATACAATACTTGATTTTTTATTTACGTATTGTGCTTCGAGGATAGTTCACAAAGATGACACTAGCAAAGAGCTGCTTGAATGAGTTTTTAGGGCATCAACTGCTGCCCACAAAACCCAATGTAAGTTCATGTTCAATAGTTAGATCATCTCCTAGGCTATCTGGTAAGCTGTCAAAACCTTCGCAAATAAAACAAGATAAAAACAGATGCTGAATAGCATGGGATTTTTATATACAATACGTGTTTTTCACCACATTCAGGTTGCATTCGAATTGCATCCTCTTCACTTGAACTTTTTTGCTGCAAGAAGCATGAGTAAGTCTCTGACGACGTATCAAAATAATTGCCTTTAGTTAGAGTTGCATGGAAATACGTAGTTATAAAGCATTAATGGGCTTAGTAAGTCAAGAATCAAAGCAAAATTGAGTTAACTAAAGGAGCCAACTTTTCATCGATCAAGATGCACATTTGGCCTTTTTCACTGTCTAATAATGCCATAATAACCAGAACATCTATAGATTAAAAACCATGCAAACCCAAACACCAACTGTAAAATAGTCAGGATAATTAATGTACCTTCGGAATAAGTTTTCAGAAAATAATTTTTAAAACACAAATACCCATCATTTTCATAGTGTATCTACTTTTTGAGGACAAAAGGACTTTGAAAATTTGGAAACTCCACTTAGTGTATACTAGGAATGGTTTCTTTTCAAATATCCTTAAAATAAAGTTCAGAATCTATCATCCGAATGAGTTTTTTATAATATTCCAAAAAACTCGTTTAAAGAAGCAATCAAATAGAGGTGACAAAATTCAAGGTGTTTGAACTACTCCGAAAAGGTACATCAAAGCTAAAATCCTTACTAAACATTGAATAGCTGATTGAGATTGTAAAGACTGTAAATTTCTTATGTGTAGTACCATGAACAACTTCATAAGAAGACAAACTGCTGTGCAAAGTTGTTACACCAATTTAGAGGAACGCAAGGAACATGATGCAATTTTCGAAGTGCTTTCCACCCAGTAGAGAGTGTTGATTGTAAATTGTAAAACTGATATCGAACAAAATCAATTTTTATCTATGGTGCCCTAAGGTAGAGAAAAATGCAGCCTTTGGTGGGTGGAGAGAGCCATTTTCACCTTTCGAACTGCATACATTGGTGATTGGTCACACATTGGAATGGTCAATTTCATCTTTTCTAGATCAGAACATCAAAGATAGGAAATCAAATATTCCCTTGCACCTTCATCCATGTGACCATTTTCTTAGATTTCGAGGCAGTTCCCTCGTCAGCAAGTTCAGAAGAGTGCTTTTTCATTAGTTCCTCTTTTGACTATAATAGCACTTGCTACATGCCGTAAATGCAGGATATTGAGACACTAGAATCAGAATAAATTTTATCGTCTTAGACTAGAAACAGTGTCCACCCCATTTTACATTATTTGAGAAAAAACACCAATCAAATGTGCCATCCACATATATGCAGGACTTATAGGAACATATGCAACACAATCAAGCATTTCAATTCAAACACTAAACAACTACAATACGTCACACTAAAATCGGAATTGTACTGTACACAAACATCGATTTCTGCACAATATTAGATATAATAACTATCACTTTATGGATTCGAAACTCTATATCAAGTGCGATTTCTAACGCAACTAATTTGATCCCAGGGAATTAGAGTTTAGAACATATGCGATAGCCCATATGGTAAGTTCAAAACTAGAATACATGTGAAATGAACGTAAAGGTTGGACGTAATGCTCACGTAATTGATTAGTAGTTGTGAAGAATATGCTTCTCTCCAAAAGCTACAAAGAAACAAAATACATAAGGAATTAAAATAACTTAAAAGTAACCACACTATTAAATTTAAAATCTCAGCCCACACTACTCATTGAAACCCAGGTATTAAGAGTAGAGAACTGAGGCCTCATAACCAGCACAAATGGGGCATGTCTAGGCGATATGTGATACATTCTAACACACCCTCCTGGACTATACACATGGTAACCGGACAATGGTCCACCAAACAAAGGCCCAACCAAGCTCTGATACCAAGTTGAAAAGCTCAGTCCACACTACTCCTTAAAACTCAGGTGTTAAGAAGAGGAAAACTGAGGCCTTATAACTAGCACAGATGGGGCAAGTCTAGGCAATATGGGACACATTCCAACATATTAAACCTTAGCAATGTGGGACACATTCTAACATATTATACCTTAGCCATATCACTTGTCCTAAAATTGTGAAACTACTTCAAACAATAGTTTTGCTCCATGAAGAGCTAATGTTTTAGATATTTTAAAATGATAGGATACTGGTAGCAAGAAGAAGAAAAAAACATGAACTCCCCCAAAAGCGTTGCGCATTAGTGCACATTCGTTCTCCAAGAATATGGGAGCTTCCATGCATTGTGTTGCCAACACGTGAAGGCACAGTCGAAACATGGCACAACATTGTTGTGTACTTATGTGGCATATCATCTGGTTTTGCAGTTAGGATTAACTCTTTAGTGATTATTTTCTTGATGAATTATAAGCAATTTTTTTGACATAGGATGATCAATGTTTTGATGGTGTGATGTATGCATCCATGCCATATCTTCTCCACCAAGATTCCCAATAGCTCAATGGGTTTTAGACGTAGGCAGTATAGCGCACATTCTTAAATGCTGAAAGTTTAGTTGTATCTTGTAAGTAGGTCCAGCTTTCTTAGTCAAATTAAGAAACTACATTTGTATGCTTTAGTGTGACATAATATCGCATTTTAAAAGTGCCCAAGATAGGCATTTATGGTTTTTGTGCTGATCTTAAGTTTATACTGGTAATAAAGGCTGTGTTTTTTTAGTAAGTTAATTTTCATTGAGAAAAACCAACCAAAACAAGACCAAGGGAATACTCGTGCAGTCTAAAACTAGCTATTTACAATCAACAACCAAAAGAAGCTAATACAGTGAATCAAAATAATAGATACAATATGCGACTTCGAAAAAAACATAGGGAGGAATGTTCCAAGGAAGATAATCAGGTCCCCATAACTGTGCCTTTGATTTTAAAGATCTGTAATTTCTCTCACACTAAATGATGTAGACCACAATAGCTAGCAAAAGTTTTAAAATTGAGTGCTTAAGATTGAAGCTCATACAATGCTGCCTCATCCAACCTACCTCATTACGAAGACTAAAGCAAGTCCTGGTGAGACCATTAACTTGGAGAAAGTGAGTCTGGATTGTAGTAGAGTATTCACAGCTGAAAAGAGGTGATCATGTATCACTGTACCAAACCACACAGCTCACATTTGTCATCATCATCAATGAGGACACCCACGCAGAGTCTGTCTTTGGTGGACAATCTACTAAGGAAAGCAATCCATTCAATTATTGCCCATTTGGGCACATAATGTGGATACCAAATTGCCTTGCACCAAGGCACAACAGAAGCTTTAACTTTGATAGCTTCCAAAGTAGTTTTGGTGGGTGTAGGGTCCAAAGGACTGAATCATCACAGTTTGCATTTGGTAGGAGAGAATCAGGTGTATTAGCAAGAATGTTCTGGGTAACAGAGCATCTCATTCTTGGCCATTTCCAAGATCCATTATCAACGATTGAGCTGACCTTGGTAGATAGACCCCTCCCTAAATTGTGACCAAAGATGTCCCCAAACCTTAAGTATAGAGGGCTGTAGGGAGGTATTCCTGAACAGATAAAACAATGGCCAAACACGTGGTACGAAGGATCATGGGATAAATACAATAAAAACAAAACACCATGAGCGGTGATCAGCGATATAAACAAATGGCATGAGAAGTCATTGGTCCAAGCTGTTTGTTCGGCAGAAAGGGACATAAGGTGACCGGTCCAGGCGGTCTGTTCGGCGACGAGATAGCTGAACAAGGAAAGAACTCCAGTCAAGAGTAGGAGCAGAGGAAGTACTCTGGAAGATTCCAGAACCATAATATCCCGTAAGGGATGAGATCCGGAGAGTATAGGATCTGGAAAAGATACCCAACGAGAATAGGATGTTTGACCAGTTATGGAAAGAAGTCCTAAAAGGACTCTTAAGTAATAAACTAATAAGGGAACGAGAATCCAAGATATCCAGGGTTTCCTATACGAGATAGGAATCCTAGGGCAACAGGGATGCTTGGGCAGTAAGCATCTAGGAATCTATAAATAAAGAGGTAACCTAGAGTAAAAGGTACGTAATACATTGCAATCTCACGACATTCCTACTGATAAATAGGGTTTTTTGCTAGTACGTATACTAACTTAGGCATCGGAGGGCCTTTGCCACAAGAGGCAAATGTGTGCTCACCCCTTGTTTATTTTGCAGATTAGGGTTCCGATGATGAATTAGGGTTCAGGTGAAGAAGTACGAGTAGCCGATATAGGTTAATGCTATTCTGAGCACAAATCGTCATCATCCCCCTACAATTGGCGCCGTCTGTGGGAAGAAGGAACCGAAGCAGGAGCACAACCCCAAGATGACATAAGGTTTCTCCACGAAAAAGGTGGAGCTGAACACTAGAACGGCAGCGGGCTTCTTCACGAAAAAGGAGAAGCAGGAGCAGAAGTCTCACACCCGAGGAGGGAGAGATAAGGAAACACCATAGGGACAGGTACGAAAGACCTGATTTCGATTGGGAAAGGAATAGACCTAACAAAGCAAAGGGGTTAGAAGGAGAGACCATGACTACACGGGAGGCAGCACGAAAGGCACTCAGCAATATTGCATCTTCCCTCTTTTCAAGGAAGCTACAGGATGCTAGGTTGCCGAGCAGAGTAAAGCACGGGACGTTTGTCCTCTACGAGACAGATGCTAATCCTGTGGCACACATCCAGCACTACCAGCAAGCAATGTTTATGCATGAAGGGGATGATGCAATTATGTGCAAGATGTTCCCATCAAGTTTGGGGAAGGTAGCTTTATCTTGGTTTCATAAGTTGGGTCCGCGCTCCATCCGAGGATGGGTGCAGTTGGCTGAAGAATTCACTGCCCGGTTCCTGACTAGCAGAAGGGCCCCAAAGACTTTTGAGAGCCTCTCCATTATGAAGCAATGAGAGGATGAGCCGATCAGGAGCTATGCAAAAAAGTACTAGGAGACTTTCAACGAGATTAAAGGTTGCAGTGAGGAGTATGCGATAGCAACGTTCAAGACCGGTTTACCTATTCGGGGGGAGCTGCGTAAGTCCCTGAACATGAGTCCAATGCGAACACTGGAAAAATTAATGGAGTGGATAGAGCAGCACGCCAGAAACGAGGATGACATACTCTGGGAGGATGGTAAGGTAGCGGCCGAGCAGATGAAGGGGCCTGTGAAGAAAGTAGATAAGCTAGAACCCAAAACCTACCGAAAGAGGAAAGACTATAGGCAGGCAAAGAAAGAGCCGTACAAGGATAAACAAGCTCCGGATCCCAAGTGGCCTCCAAGTCTAGGTGAAAATAAAGATGCAAAACGTTCTATGAATCAAAACTGCAGCTATCCCAAGGACTGGGGCCACATGACTGAGGACTTTGAGATGTATAAGAAGCATCTTGATGATTTGGTCTTTCATGGCTACCTCAAGGAATTTATCCAGGAGGACCCAAAAGATAAATAGAATGCCTTGGAGATGGATTACGAACAGAATCCTAAGGGGATAATCCATATGATACATGGATTAGCCACGCCTTATACGAGAAATGAGGTTAGGCTTCTTCAGAGGCAAATCAAGCATGACCAACACGTTATGCGGTTAGGAAAGAAAAGAGGGCGAGAAGACGACAAATGCAACGAGGGCATAGTTTTTACAGATGAAGACTTGGAAGAAGTCCAAGTGCCCCACAATGATGCTTTGGTCATAACTTTACGAATTGAGAAATATGACATTGAGAGAATCCTGGTGGATTCAGGGAGTTGCACAGAGGTGATGTATTATGATGCGTTCAAAAAGTTGGGTCTGGCCCAGAAAGATTTGGAGCAATCCACAACACCCTTGGTCAGGTTTGGTGCAGGTGCCGTTTGGCCCCTGGGGAAAATAACGTTGCCTGTCCGAGCTGGATCAGTGGTATTGAGAACAGACTTTCTGGTGGTAGA
This sequence comes from Rhododendron vialii, assembly GCF_030253575.1. Taxonomy (NCBI): domain Eukaryota; kingdom Viridiplantae; phylum Streptophyta; class Magnoliopsida; order Ericales; family Ericaceae; genus Rhododendron; species Rhododendron vialii. The sequence goes on from NC_080566.1 coordinate 19,141,901, forward strand.
TGTTCCTTCTTCCTATAATGCGATTATAGGAAGAACCTGGTTGCACAAGATGAGAGCCATCTCTTCTACTTATCACCAGATGGTGAAGCTCCCAGGATCTAACAAGGTTGAGAAAATAAAGGGTAATTAGAAGGTAGCCCAACAGTGCTTAATTTCCAGCATTAAAAAAGTCCCAAAGGCCCATCATGTTCTCACGTTAGAAGTACCGGATCAACCGATTATCGAGGACGTCGGTAGAGGTCCGGCAGAAAATGTGGTTGAAGGCTTGAAGAAGATACAAATCAACGAGACTGATCCTGAAAGGTATTTTTTAATTGGGGAAACATTGCCAGCAGACGAAGAGGCCGAGTTGGTAAGCTTTTTAAAGGAACATGTTGATGTGTTTGCATGGGTACCAGAAGAGATGCTCGGAGTAGATGCAGATGTGATCTGCCACCACTTGAATGTTGATCCACAACACAAGCCAATCATTCAGAAGAAGAGAAGGGCAGCCGTACAGCATGTTGATGCTGTGATCGAAGAGGTAGATCGTTTGTAGGAAGCCAAAGCAATAAGGGAAGTTTACTATCCAGAATGGCTATCCAACACCGTGGTTGTGAAAAAGAAGAATGGAAAATGGCGTGTCTGTGTGGATTTCACAGATTTAAACAAAGCATGCCCAAAGGATAGCATTCCTCTTCCAAGGATAGACCAGTTGGTGGATGCAACTGCTGGGTATGAACGGATGAGTTTTCTCAACGCGTATCGAGGATATCATCTAATTGCCATGTTTGGGCCTGATCAGGAGAAGACTTCTTTCATTACACCACGAGGGTTGTACTGTTATAGTGTCATGCCCTTTGGATTGAGAAATGCAGGGGCAACATATCAAAGACTGGCAACCATCATGTTCAAAAAGCTGCTCGGCAAAACTATGGAAGTTTGCATAGACGACATGGTGGTAAAAAGTAAAGCCAGACAAGGCCATATAGCAGATTTGAAGGAGGCTTTTGAAATCTTGAGGAAGTACAAACTAAAGCTCAAGGCCTCAAAGTGTTCGTTTGGAGTCGGTTTTGGGAAGTTCCAAGGCCATCTGGTGACTGTAAGAGGGATCGAAGCTAATCCTAATCAAATAATAGCCTTGCAAAGGCTGCAAAGTCCCAAAACCACCAAGGAAGTCCAGAGGTTGACTGGAATGGCTGCAGCACTTAACAGATTTATCAGCAGGTCAAGTGATAAGTGCAGACCCTTCTTTCAGTTGTTGAAAAAGAGGGAAGGATTTGAATGGGGAGCAGAATGCGAGCAAGCCTTCTAGGACCTGAAAAAGTATTTGGCTGAGGCCCCATTTTTTGTCAACTCCACTGCCTGATGAGTCTTTAATTTTGTATTTGGCTATTTCTGAATATGGTGTAAGTGCAGTCCTATTAAGGGATATGGGATCCGAGCAAATCCCTGTCTATTACTTGAGCAAAACATTGCTAGACGTAGAAACGAGATATCTGCCCCTTGAGAAGTTGGTCCTAGCATTAAGGATAGCAACAAGAAAATTGCCACATTATTTCCAAAGTCATAAGGTTGTAGTTTACACAGAGTTTCCACTGAAATCACTGCTACGAAAGGCAGACTTCTCGGGACGAAACTCAACTTGGTCCGTTGAGTTAAGCCAGTACGACATCGACTATTAGCCGCGTACGGCAATTAAAGGCCAAGTGTTGGCTGATTTTGTGGCGGAGTTCTCACCCACAGTGGCACCCTTACCGCCTCCTAGAGAGGAGCAGGTGACTAGGCCACCAGCAAAGAAAGTTAAAACCCAAGCCGAACAAGATCCCCTCGAGTGGAAGTTGTTCGTTGGTGGTTCAGCATGTAATACAGGATCAGGGATCGGAATTGTCCTTTTTCCCCCTGATGGGGTAATGTTGGAGCTATCTGTTTGGCTAGGGTTCAGTGCATCAAATAATGTGGTGGAGTATGAGGCACTTTTAGCTGGATTGAGGAGTGTAAGAACATTGAAAGTAAAGCGAGTTAGGGTGTATTGTGATTCACAGCTTGTGGTTAATCAACTGTCCGGGCAATAAGAAGCCCGGAGTGAGAAGATGGTGACATATGTGCAGGCAGCCAAAGATCTGCTTGATACCTTCGAAAGGGTATATGTCGAGTAGATAAGTTCTGGACAGAATGCTCACGCAAATTCACTAGCCTGGTTGGCTGCAGCCGTACCAACTGAGTTTAAAAGGAAGATAGCAGTGGAGTATTTGACTAAGCCGAGCATTGGAAGAAGTGTGGAGTTGGTCTTGGACGTGAACCAAGGACCAAGTTGGATGGACCCAATTGTGGAATTTTTATGAGATGAGATACTCCCCTTTGACAAAAAGGAGGCTCACAAAATAAGGACCAAATCTTCTAGGTTTTGGCTGTCACCTGAAGGGAAATTGTACAGAAAGTCCTTTACAGGTCCCTATTTGCTTTGTGTGCACCCTGAGATGGTGCAAAAATTCCTACACGAAATTCATGAAGGCACTTGTGGAAGCCATGATGGGGGTAGATCCATTGCCCACCGAGCAATCACTCAAGGATATTGGTGGCCACACATGCAAGAAGATGCAAAGATGTATGTAAAAACTTGTGAGAAGTGTCAGAAGTTCTCATCAATGATTCGAACACCAGCAGAAGACTTGGTGCCATTAACGAGTCCTTGGCCATTCGCTCAATGGGGAATGGACATCGTGGGTCCACTCCACAAAGCAACAGGAAACAAGAAATTTCTGTTGGTAGCAACGGATTATTTACCAAGTGGATGGATTGAAGCAGAACTATTGGCTAAAATCACTGAACCTATGATGGAAAGGTTCGTATGGAAAAACATCATTACTTGATTTGGGGTCCCTTATTCATTGATTACGAATAATGGATCCCAATTTCAGAAAAAATTTGAAGCATTTTATGCCCAGTATGGAATAAGGAACTACTACTCAACCCTAGCCTATCCTCAGAGTAACGGGCAGGCAGAAGCCTCCAACAAAACCATTTTTGATGGGATCAAGAAGAGGTTGGATAAATCAAAGGGGAAGTGTCCTGATGACTTACCACTGGTACTATGGGCACATCGTACAATGCCTAGGAGGTCTACGGGAGAGACCCCATACTCGTTAGCATACGGAACAGAAGCAGTTATACCTCTAGAAGTTGGCCTTCCAACCAATAGGACTGCATTGGTGGAAAGTGGGGGCAATGACAGGGCCTTTGAAATTGAACTCGACCTTGCCGAAGAAAGAAGAGAGAGAGCCTTGATTCATTTAGCCTCTTACCAGGAGCAACTAATGAAGAGCTATAACAAGCACGTTCACCCACGGGAATTCGGTGTTGGAGACCTTGTGCTTCGTAAGGTGCTCGGCAACACCAAAGTGGCAAACGAGGGCAAGTTGGGGGCTAATAGGGAAGGCCCATATCGAGTAACTGAGATCGTGGGCATAGGGGCTTATAGATTGGCAGATCTGGACGGGAACCCGGTGCCAAGGCCCTGGAATGTCCACAATTTGAGAAAATTCTTTGTTTAAAAGAATCTAGTTTTATTTTTATAATGCACTACGTGATTGTGTGGGGGTTACGAATAAAGTTACCTTGTTTTTTGTTATTTCTTAGTTGCAAGGGGTACGAATAACACCTCCTTGAGTTTCACAGATTATGAATAAAATCATTTTTTTTCAGTATATTACATTCTTGGTGTTTTTTCTAAAATACGAACTACGGGCTTGGTTTCCCCCATTCGTATTGGGGAGCGGGGAACAAGCACGATACCACGTACGAATACACGTATACACTAAGTATGAGAAACTTAGAAATATTTAAAGTACGTGAAACTTAGAACATACAGGTATGAAATACTTGTATGGTTTGCAGAAACTTAAATCTGTTTAAGTACGTGAAACTTAGCAAATACAAGTATGAAACACTTGTATGGTTTGCTAAGTACGAGAAACTTAGATGTACAGGATTGCTAAGTATGGAAACACTTACTCTAGGTATGAACACTTGGCTAAACACATAACGAACATATGTTTAAAAGGTCAATAATCTAAGTACGAATATACTTGGTTATAAATCTGCGTGTAATTATTTGGGTTTTCTTCCCTAAAGAATGAATACGTTTAGGAGTAAATCCAAATATGAGAAATTTGGGGAGCATACGAGAACATGCAAAACTAAGTATGAAGAACTTAGATAAAGCCTGTTTGCATCCAAACACATGCAAAACGTGAGGAGCCGAGCAAAATGTATAGTTATCTCACAAGGGGCCGAATACCTATGTTATCAAAAGTATTAAAAGTACTGGAGCCTCACAGGGCCAATGCTTACGGTCACACAGGACCAACAGAATTTTTTATATTAACGATTTATGACATAAATTTACCTGTCAGTCCAAGTTTTGGACCTCTGGAGGAGTTTCATCAGGGACCTCTGGACTGACTTCCGTAGTAGCACCACCTCCAGCTGCACTCTCCTCCTGGTTAATGGGTTCCTTATTTGAATCTCGAACAGGTGATTGTACAGGGTGTGTATCAGTTGGCGTATCTTCTTTAGCATCAGCAAATTCTTCAATTTGTTGCTCAATATCATCCTTTGGATGCTCCGCCGGTTCGTGAATGCTCTGAGCACGAGTGCTCGGCAGATCATTGTCCTCCCAGATGGGAGAATCTTCAGCAACCCCCACCTTTGTCAGGCACGACTCCCAGCACGTAGCCCAAATTTGATCTTGAGTAGCAGACATCGATCCACGTAGCTGGCCGTTGTTGTATCGAAGCCCTTTTGGTACCCTTCTTCGAAAGCTATCTTTTTTGTACCATCAATCTCTGATAAAGCCTGGTTAAGGCTGTCTTTGGCAGTCTCAAGCTTGCTCTTCATCCCATCAAGTTCTGTTTTTGCTTTATCTTTTTCTCTTTCAAGTTCGGAGATTGTCTGCAGCAGCCTAGTGTTGTCTCTCAAAAGCCTATTACGTTCTGGTTCAATCTCCTGAAGTTTTTGATCCAAAGCCACCATCTTTTGAATGAACTGAGAAGTACCAAATATGAACAAAAGAGTTAATGATCAAGTATAATACGAGAAAGGTTGTAGCTTGATTAAAGAAAAGTTTTTGTTTTTACCTTGATACCACTGACGAGACCAGTGGCTACAAAACGATCAGGCGGGGATCCGGATTCCTTCTGCATATCAACTGGAAGCAGCAGCCCTTGAGCTAGAGCGAGTGTTATTTTTGAGGAACTAGCACTGTCCCCGACGTGAACGAGATGGTCTCCCCTAACGAATAGGGGAGCCCATGTCTGGGGAAGTACTTGAGAAGTTGGTGATGGGTGGCGATGGGTGTTTGTATCAGCCTGTGAGGCAGCACAAGTTAGGTCTTCAGGTCGAGGACGTTTGTGTCGGTGGGCGTCACTAACATCGAGAGCAGTATCCGCTCCACGAGGAGACGAAGAGGAGTGGGTAGAACCTCCTCTGTTGCGACGAGGATCAGGATGCCATTGTCAATGAGAACTTGAATCTCATGTCGCAAGCGGAAACAGGCATTGGTGAGATGGCCAGGCATTTGGTGGAATGCACAATAGGCGTTAGGGTTGTAACCAACAGATAGGACTTTTGGTAAGGGAGTTGGGGTCAAAGGTTTGAGATGCCCTGACTTGATAGGTTTTTCCATCACTGCGGATAGAGGTGCCTCGAAGACAGAGAAACTCCGAGGTTGGTTTTGGCGGGTTTTACAACTGGGACGAAGGTCAGCAGAACCTTTGCTTGATTTACAACTGCATTGCGTTACACCATCGAAAGAATGCACTCTTTTGCCTTTGAGGTTGATTTCATCACCGTGGATGTCTCCCTCTTCGGCATTGGCTTTGAAAAAAGCATCCTCTTTCGGGTGAGTTCCAGCCTCATGAAATTCAGCCAGGTCTTTGAACATGTCTGCCGAGCACAGCTTGATTCCAACCGCTGGAGGGTGGTAGGCTTGAGAAGATTCTTTGGCTAGCCCCATATCCGGTTGTGGGGCTATGGTGGTAAAGAGGTTAACCAGCCCTTGGACGAGAGTCATCTACCTGTCCATTTTGTGACCCATTTCTTCTACAGCCTTTTTCAACTCAGCCAGCTCAATTTGTGCCGCCATTTTGGATTCGAAAGTGACAGTGAAATAGCCCCAGCACACGTTCCCGAGTAGGTTTGGCTCTTCCCTTCAGTGAGATGGCCTTGAGCTTTGGACAGCAAAGTAAACAAGAACTCAGTGAGGTTCCTGCAGCAATTAGAATGTAATGCACATGTTGCCATCGTCGGTGTCCTCCTAGACTCTACAACTAAAGATGAGTCTGTCTCATGATGTTCGGACGTTGCCAGAATCCTCAGAATTCTTTTTGAGGGTGTATACTTTGAATAGATCGACTGATCCTAAGAGATGTCAAAACAAACTAAGCCTTTGTCTATTCCGTTCTTGAAGTTTCCACTTGGAATTTGGAACAACTCGGTATTGATGACATGACACCTTAACTTTGAACGCCGCGGTGTATAATGACTTCGCACTTCAACTAGGGTAGTGGCAGTGACACGACATCCATATTTTGTGGTTCCTTATTTTCGGTTGAAACTTCAATCGGGCATGAGCCAAGGACTTAAAAAGGTTTGATTTCCAAAAGTCTCATTGATCTAAGGACTTTGAAAATTAGCAACGTACACCATCAAGATACACGACTCTCCATCGGGCTATGGCAGCGTCCTAATAAGCATAAGATAGACTCGAAAGAGAGACAACCTAGAAGCCGCTCTAAACATGCTCCTACGCAAAACGGTATGTATGTACAGTGCATGCGATAGGAAAAGCAGTAACACGTAGACAGTATATGGGGTTAGATGCAAGTAAATCTTACCCTGCAGGTACCTTTCCTAATTTAGAGAGTCTTAATGCTTTGTATATGCAAAGGCCGGTTTTGGCTTGTAACAGGTTCCTCGGACTAAAGCCAAGATATACCTCCCGTTGCCCGCGTAATCGCAGAGCAACAGCCAAACGGTAGAATGACTCATCATCGTCGAAGATTGTTGGTCATTCGGGGTCCCCGGGCTCCGGTAAACCGTGCCGGATTGCCAAAACGATCCAACGAGGCTTATCCCACATCGATGCATATGAAGATGCCAAAGAATTTGATTAATGGAATAGAATCGCAAATTCGCAAATGCCTTTTCAAATTTGGCTCTCTTTATTAACCAATACTTAGAAGAAACTACACAAGAGAACAATCGAAAAAACCCCAGTCAGGATGGCCGGACACGAGGTCCTGTTAAATCACCAATCCTTTCTTTAGCAGCGCGAAGCTCACTATTTTGACAAACTTTTGTGGGATTGTTCTCAAGTGTATTAAATTCTAAGTATAGACCACTATTGATTCGATCCCCAGCAGAGTCGCCACTGTGGGCAGTGTGCCCGAAAAAAAGGGCGGATCGATGAGCGCGCTTTTTTGGCAGACGAGCGCTCAATGCAGAGTCGCCCTTTGAGTTTGAAGGTCCGACACCCAAGGAACCGAACTTGAAACGCTCGCTGCGCTGTTTGATTTTTGAAAAAGGTGAAGGCACCAGTCCGTCATAACCATATCTGGGTTCGGGAGCTAGGTTAGGAGATGGGAAGGGTTTTAAGGCACCCCTCTCGCCCAATCCGTAGATCGGTCTCTACTTAAGCATTTGCGAAAACATTTGCGATTCTGTTTGATTAATCAATTCTTCAGCCAATTAGGGTGGGGAAATAGTGTAATGGAGATTAAAGCTGTAACAGTTTGTAGGATGTGATAGATAGCATGCATAGATGAAATATTGAAAAATAAATGAGATAAAATCCAAAACTGCGACCGGATATCAAAATAGTGTGCCTTTGTATGAATTTGACACAAACAATAGCCAACTTGCATGCATGGATCTATGTGCATGCGAGCCCACTATCGCGCGACAGACCCATACAATCTCGCTCGGGTAGACATCCGTTCAACAGGTTGGGTTTTATCCGCTTCTGGGCTCTGGAAGGACCAGTGCACACCCAGGACAAACCAAGCAGCCTATATAGCAATTGATAGGCAGTTAATATACAATTTAAAGGCCAAAAAAGCCCTAAAAATTAACAAAACACCCCATAAACAGTGTGGGGACAAAATAATGGCCTAAGGCCAAGTTACCCGTGCAAGGCCACTCACTGGTCAGAGGCGCTCTGGCGCGCGATGGTCGCGTGATTGTCGCGCCCTGGCGCAACCAGACCAGTGTTTGGTTTGCATGTTTCTGGGTTCTGGGATAGGTACAGAATGACCCCAGGGGTACTCCATAACAACAGATATGAATATTGAACTAAGACTAACAGTTTATACTAAGGAAAGCAGTAAACTGATTATTATCATGCTTAACAGTGATCTATATGAAATAAAGCATAAAACAGTAGGAGACCAATCCCTACGCGGTCCTGCGTATGCAACAACGAAGTGTCGCACTTGAGAGTGGGACCGTCGTGCGCTGGTTCCTACCATGACGATTTTTGAAACCCTGCCAGTTTTAGGACCAAAACTGGTATTGATTACTAGCCTTGGCCCTGCCAGCCCCGCTCAGGGATCAGAACAGAAAACAGTAGGTATGCTATACCTAGATTGAGTTTGAAAGAGGTTGAGCTTTGAGGTTTGAAGTTGATTGGGGTGCTTGTGTTGAGTATTTTGAGGAATGTGAATTTGGATGAAAAACACAAGAGTTTATGTGCTTACTTTTTTTTGAATTTTTGTAACCCTTTAAAAGAGCAACAATGGGGGCAATATATATGAGGAGATGGAGGTAGGTATGAGCTGCAAAGAGAGGAATTCAGCCAGTCCACAAGGCTGGCTTTGGGTGCATTGGTGGTAAAGTTTCCACCTTAGGAAAGGTTGGTGGGGACTGGCATTGCGCTCGGTGCGCGATGGAGTCAGTCCGGCGCGCGAGGGAGTCAGTCTGGCGCGCGAGGGTTGCGCCCTGGCGCGATGGTCAACGGTCAAACTTTGACTATTGACCACCACCTGGCAGTTTGACCATCGCGCGAAGGTCTAGGAGCAGCACGCATCAGTAGGGTTTTTGGCTTTTTGAAGTGGCTTAGGATTAGGTTAGGTTCAAAAGGGTGTCAAACACTCAAAGCTCAAACACTCGACATTCCCGAGGTGTTCTTGATCCAATTCATCATCGGGGAATCAAATACCGAAAGTAAACTAATCTGGAAGCCCATATTGGGGTGTCTACACACCCCTTGCGTTACGGAGAACCCTAACAACTTGAATCACCGTATTACCACCCCTTGTGTTACGATACCCACTTATGTGTCTGTATTACCACCCCTTGCGTTACGAGACTCTCTATCCCAACTTCCGACTCACACACCTACTTTCATACTCAATATGCAAACTAAGACCTTCTCATGATCACATTCTCACACAAGACATCATACAATATGCCACCAATGCTACAGGTATGCCACAAACATTTCCAAGTAATCAATCAATCAATAAGATGCATTTCGATGCGATTTTAACCAAGTAAATCCCTATTTGTTCCTCACTAACGGAAGGCCAATGGATCAAGGATACCATCAATAAATCATAGAAAGTCAATTGAACATGCTTAAGTTAGGTTAGGAAGTATCCAAAAGGGTTTAGAAGCGATCGGGAGTCGATACGACCAAGGAAACACAAAACAGCAAAGTTGCTGTCCAAAGAGGAGGGGGATCGAACCCCCCATGACTAGGGATTGATCCCAACAGCCGTTGGATCAAAGAAAAACAATGGGATCGATCCCCCATGTCTAGGGATCGATCCCTACGCATTTTGGGTTGATTTCTGCAGATTTTTGACAAGTTTCAATGAGACAAAGGGAGACGATCAAGGCTCGATTTCTACACCTAATCAACATATAAACACATAAAAGAGGCAAAGAAGTCCCTATCTCGCAACAATGCCCAAGATCCAAGCGATTTGAACGAGCCCTAACTTCAAAGACTTTGAAATCAACCAAATGCTTTCCTCCAAGCTTGACCAAAAGAATTCCGAGCTCAAGAATGCGATTGGAAGGTAGAATGGAGGTTGATCTTTGTGGTTTTGGTGAGATGGAGTGGAGTTTTGAGTGAGAGAGAGAGAGAGAGAGAGAGAGAGAGAGAGAGAGAGAGAATTCGGTAGAGAGGGAGAGAGGACGGTAGAGAGAGATGTAGGCAGATGATATTCCTACAACCACACCCACACTATATATACCCCTATATCTTTAAATCACACGCCCACTCCCTCAAGTTTATATTCTATCACTTCAATCCACAATTCAAATAACCACCACATTACCCATACTTTCCCAATTAGGCATTTAATAAATATTTCAATAATTAAAATTATATGGGTCTCTACATAACAAGTCTAATACTTTGTGGTTTAAGTGGGTGCACACTTGTGTCATTAAAAACTCTTGTTTTTTGACTATGAAGATTCATCAAAATGCTTCATGGACCATCAGGAAAATCCTAAAACTCAAAAGCCTAGTTCACCCATGGATAAAATATGTCATGGGAAATTGTCACAACACTTTCCTTTGGTGGGATAATAGGCATTCTCTAGGCCCTTGTAGGGGATGATGATGATTCATGCTTAGAATAGCATTAACCTGTATCGGCTACTCGTACTTCTTCACCCGAACCCTAATTCATCGTCGGAACCCTAATCTGCAAAACAGACAAGGGGTGAGCGCACTTTTGCCTCTTGTGGCAAAGGCCCTCCAATGCCTAAGTTAGTATACATACTAGCAAAAAACCCTATTTATCAGTAGGAATGTCGTGAGATTGCAATGTATTGTGTACCTTTTACCTCTAGATTTACCTCTTTATTTATAGATTTATAGATGCTTGCTGCCCAAGTATCCCTGTTGCCCTAGGATTCCTATCTCGTATAGGAAACCCTGGATATCTTGGATTCTCGTTCCCTTATCAGTTTATTTCTTAAGAGTCCTTTTAGGACTTTTTTCCATAACTGGCCGAACATCCCATTCTCGTTGGGTATCTTTTCCAGATCCTATACTCTCGGGATCTCATCCCTTATGGGATATTATAGTTTTGGAATCTTCTAGAGTACTTTCTCTGCTCCTACTCTTGACTGGAGTTTTTTCCTTGTTCGGCTATCTCGTCGCCGAACAGACCGCCTGGACCGGTCACCTCATGTCCCTTTCTGCCGAACAAACAGCTTGGACCAATGACTTCTCATGCCATTTGTTTATATCGCCGATCACCGCTCATGGTGTTTTGTTTTTATCATATTTATCCCGTGATCCTTAGTACCACATGTTCGGCCATTGTTTTATCTGTTCGGGAATACCTCCCTACAATTGCTCCCCAGCTTTGGTTGTTGCCACTGTTTGGGGGCAATAAGTAAAGCTACAAGTAAACTTCAAGCCGAACTTTTTGATCCTGTGCAGTCATGGTTTCAATTGTTTTGATGTTTTTGGTGGTTTAGTTATCATTTCCTCGAAGTAGTAATTCCACGTGGCACATCTCGTACGCCTTGCATTTAATTTCGACTGACGCTCCAGCCAAACGGCGTCAGAATGGCTTTGTTTTATTCTTATTTCTCCGTTACCTTTTGTGTAACGGTGTGAGTGGAGGTGTTTCGACTCCGTCCCTTTCACTTAAACCCTCAAGAGGGATCGTTTTGGGTTTTCCACCCCAAAAATTTGAATCCTCCCTCTCTCTAAAACCATGCGATAAATACTCACCTCTTGTTCGCCATCGCCATCATCATCGTCATCATCTGCAAACTTGGTTGCATCCCAGGGAATCTTCACAGCATCCTTGTAAGATTCTCATTCTTACATCATTTTTCTGAGATTCGTTCCCAGATTTAACCTTTTTGTTTAGGGTTTCGATCACACCTAGTTTCAAATTTTCGTCCTGTTCATTCCTTCTATATCCATGGCGGATGATACCGAAAACCTTCCAAAACCCAGCAAGTTTAGGAAACTCTGTGAAACCCCTACTGGCATGGCGGCATTTAGGGCTGAATATAGTGTCCCTGATAATGTGGGTCTGGAACTCGCCCCTTTAGGTGCGGATAGGGACGGTGGTTCGTGGGATAGGATGTGTATCCCTATTATAGCCATTATCGAGGGCGGAGTTCGTTTCCCCTTTCACCCATTACTTCGCCAAGTGTTGAACTGGTACCGTTTTACCCCTATGCAAGTTTTGACCAATGTCTTTAGGCTGGTGATGGGGGTTGTAGCCCTGAATAGAATTCTGGGGACCCAGCTAGGGATTTGGGATATTCAGTGGTGGTATAGCATTGTGCTAAACCCTGAATACAATATGTATTACTTCAAGGTTAGTAGAGCAGAAAAGCGTATCGTGCTAAATGTGCCAGGTTCTGCTCGTGATCATGAAATTGACTTCCTTTATGTTATCGGCGCATTCGAGCCAATAGGGGAAGATGGCCAAGTGGTGGGCCTCTATTGTCCCCATGTTTGGGGCTACCCATGTATGCTCTTGTTTTTCTTGACCTATTCATAATTTCTTTCCACTCATTTCCTCTGCATTTGTATTTAAGCCATGCCTGTGCTCCAATCTGCAGCAGATAATGCCAATAAGCGTCCTAGACGTGAACCAAGTTACGTCCAAACAGCTGAGATCAACAGGATTTTAAAATACACAGGGGAGCCCGACACCTTGACAGCTGGTAAGGGTCGCGACGCAAACGTCCTATTGGGCTACGACCCTGCCTATAAGGGTTTTATTGATAGAAGGCTTGCCAACCCAAGCACCAGTGCTGCCTCAACTTCAACTGCTCCCCAGCCGAGGAACTTAAGATCCATAGTTGGAGTGACATTTGCCGGTCAGCCAGGTGAAGTTCCAATTTCTGAAGGCATCCCCCTCCCCCGCGTAGTTTTCAGAAGGTCCTCCCCACGCCAAGCCGTCTCTCAACGACAACCCGAACAGTCAGCTGCTGATCGTGATACCAGTCAATCATCCTCATCTGGTTATTCCCCATCTCCGCCAAGATCTGGTACGATGTCTCGACAACCCATGGATTTGAGCTCTCTTTTGACTGTATCATCACGAGGACGTGGAACTGGCCGGGTGGCATCTACGGGGAACGCTCCTACGGTTCAAGTTCCACCAAAGCCCAACGTCATTTCCAACTCCTTGCCTCAACACAACTCTGACCCTCGGTTGGTCAGATATCTTTCATCTCCACTCAAATCAACCCCAACTCCACCATATTCAACCCTAGCCACTATATCGTCCTAGAAAGCCAACCCAAACAAATCGTATCCATCCCGTCCGAACCGGAGATTAATATGATGGCTGTAGGTTCGGCAATTGGGGTCTTCACTGCCGACACTTGGATTGACAGTAATGAGGAGTTTACAAAGGAGCGGACTGACGAGCTAAGGTCCATTGTTCAAAGGAGCACCGAGTAGGTTTGGTCGAAGAAGTTGAGGAAGCCGAAGTGCTGTTGCTTGGGCCTGATATGCCATAGATCCCACCTCGCTGTGAGGAAGCCAAGGGTAACTATAAGAGTTGCATTTTCAAATCACGTCTATTTTGCATTAACACTTTTGAGTCTGAGTCTGACACGGTGTTTGTCAAATTGTCTAAGTCTAGCTCTGAGTTGGAGGTTGTGCCTCTTGGCCCTCCATGTTGTAGCTTTTATTCGAGTCTTTTGCTGTACTTTGCAACCCCGAGGGTTCTTTTTTGATATGCATTATCTTGCTTCTATGTACTTCGTTGGCTTTTACATAAACTGTGTCGACCCTGACGACGAAGGGATAGATTTCGATGGGATCATCCCCAAGGAAATGTGTTCCCTCGCCGAAAGGGAAGACGAAAGGCATGCTCAGCCTATTAATTGAAATAATAGTTTTCAAATAAACTTGAAAGATGAAGTGGACCCCCAAAAGTTTCAAAGTTGGCTCAACACTGTCTTCAAAGGAGCATTGCGCCCGATTAGACAGGCTCGAAGAGTTCATTGACATCTTGGCATGGTCTTTCAAAAGACACGCCTGGTGTTGATCCTGAAAGAAAAAAGCATCGAATCTGTTTGTTACCGGGTGCCAAACCATGTAAAGCAAAGTTCAGAAGGTCCAACTCCACATATCATGTTCAAGTTTGTAGGAACAGCGTTCCGCCAAGCACAAGTTAGAACATTCAAAATGGCCCGGACCAAGGCATTTAAGCTGAAGCACTCTAGACCCTGTGCTATCAAAGCCATTTTATTTGGGGCTGCGGCCAAAGATCATCGACCTTGATAGCAACAAATTCAATACATTGGTTAGCATGGATCAATTCAAAAGCCTTTTCCCTGAGAGAAGCTCGTTGGGCTGAAAACCCCAAGGGTGGGCAGTTCCAAGAAAAAGTTAGAGCAAGCCTGCTAGACCGAGAACCTATGAAGGCGGTCAAGGCAAAAGTACATAGGCAATATTTGAAAGCTCGCTAGACCGAAAACCCGAATGGGCGGTTCTAGGCAAAAGTTAGAGTGTAAAAGGAGAGGTAAAATACACGAGTGAACCTTAGCCTGAACTATGTTTTGATCTGATTCCCAAATGGGATACGTAGGCAGTCTCTCTTCGAGACTCGGTCATAATCTATCAATTTGATCCAAGGCTTTGGTGCATCACCTTGGTCGAGAAGAAGACAAGCTTCATTCGTACAGAAGGGGGGAAAACCTTTTGTCTTTCAATTTTATTTCAAACTACTACTTCAATTTCAAAGCTGAGCAAAAGCCTTAAAAGATTTTAAGCATAAAAAATAGAACGAAATGCTTGCGAGGCCTAACAGCTCACAGTTTATTCTAAGTTCAGTGAAGTCTAGTTTGAGTAGCTACAACAGCTTTGTAGTCACACGCACTAGTTCGATACTTACGCACGCTCGTTCAATATGATGCGCATTGGTCTCAAACCTGCGCGCGCTGCTTCTATTTGAGCAACAATTAATAGTAGTCAACTACTGCATTGAATGTCATTTAAGGGTCTTTTGCCAGGTTTTGTCATGTCATGCAGGTCATGTGGATCTAATGTGACTGCACGGGGGTGTTGAGTTCAGTCCGAGCCTATATGTGTCTTCATTTGCGTCTTATGTCCGTCTTTGTGGCATTTTTCCAGTTTTTCAACCCATTGTCATTTTGGGATGCTTTTCCTAGTTTTGTCAGTTCATACAGGTCGATGTACATCTATTTGACCTTACATAAGTGTCAGTTTCACTTGTTTGAAGGGCTATTGTGAGTTTTGGCCTCGTTAAATGCATAAAATTTTATTATTTTCCATGTATATAAGGGTCCGTGTTGAATCCTGGGGCTCTTTCTCCCTTTTGCCAAGTTTGAGCTAGGCGAGTCTGTATATATATGTGTGTCTGTGTCGACTCAGTTCGTTTGTCAATTCAAATTAGATATTAGCGCATGGTTTATATGTCAATAAACTGGAAAAATGCAATTTTTACATTGCTACCCTAGTATCTGTAACCCACAAGCTGTGGAAGCTCGTTAAGGGCAAGAGCATGTTGGCCCAAGGCTAAGCAAAGCATATCTTTGGGACACATCTGCCCAAGCATTGAAGAAAGAGTGTGCAGTCCCTATGCTGTTACCATAGCAATTGAGCACGTTGGCTTGGCCCACTCAATGTCTCTTTGTCTGGGTGCGCATCTCAGAAGAAAAGGCAGTAAAGTACTAAGGCTCAATGATAGTCCTTAAGCATTGTTGTCCTCCTAGGAGTCGCCCTTAGCTAGGGTTTGCATTTTCAATTTTTGCATTTTGTTAGTATACATCTTTGCATATTGTGTATATCAAATGTTGAAAATAGGAACGTGGCCAGTTTGTGGGAGTTATGCCAGAATGGTAGCCATCATGCGATTTGTTTACCAAAGGGCTGTTATGCAATCTCCTGCGGAACCAAATCAAAGACAGCTGGTCCTGTCAAATTTCTTAACGGCTTGATCATTCTGCACACTGATCTTTCCGTCTCCAAATCAACGACAGCCGGTCCTGTCCTATCCACAACGGCATGTTCATCCTGAAGTATGATCAGCCGGTCCTGTCCAATTATCAACGACGGTCAGCCATATCGTCCGACTCAGTCATTCCCGATGGTCAGCCATATCATCCGACTCAGTCATTCCCGATGGTCAGCCATGTCATCAACCGCGGTCAGCCATATCATCCGACTCAGTCATTCCCGATGGTCAGCCATATCATCAACCACGGTAAGTCATATCGTCCGACTCAGTCATTCCCGATGGTCAGCCATATCATCAACCACGGTCAGCCATATCATCCGACTCAGTCATTCCCGATGGTCAGCCATATCATCAACAACGGTCAGCCATATCGTCCGACTCAGTCATTCCCGATGGTCAGCCATCTCATCAACAACGGTCAGCCATATCGTCCGACTCAGTCATTCCCGATGGTCAGCCATATCATCAACAACGGTCAGCCATATCGTCCGACTCAGTCATTCCCGATGGTCAGCCATATTATCAACGACGGTCAGCCATATCGTCCGTCTAGATCCGTCAACGACGATCAGCCACGTCCGATCAATCCAACAAAGACGATTAAAATGTCGTCCTTTCACTCCCTCAATGACGATCAACATATCGTTCCATGGTCCACCCATCCGTAACTAATTGTTCCCCAGGAGAGTCCGCATCGGCCTGCCCTGAATGATTACCTCTACATCAGTCTAGCTTCAAGAGCATCTTCCAGCAGCCTTATTGCTTTATCTTGGATGGTCTTTGATAAGGAGATTGGCTCTGATTGCCAACAGATGGAATTCAACCTGCCTGACACGACCTACCTGTGTTTGTTGGAATGCTTTGTGCCGAGGAAAGTTTGATCCCCAGCAACGACGGCTTATACCGTCAAATCTGCAGCGACAGCCTGTCCTGTCCAAATTCGATCAACAAGCGGCAATCCACTCATCCACTTCTACTTCCATCCCTGGCAATGGACCGCCGGTCCATTCCACCAATCAAGTTCCTTAAGTTTACTTGTCTACTTTGCTAGTATGCTTTGCTCTGGATTGCCTTGAGGGGTGTCTAGAATTCTTTGACATTACTTGTACCTAGTCGATGGTGCTTCAAGTGCCGTCAAAGAGGGGCTACTGTAGACACCCCAATCTAGGCTTCCAGATTAGTTTACTTTCGGTATTTGATTCCCCGATGATGAATTAGATCAAGAACACCTCGGGAATGTCGAGTGTTTGAGCTTTGAGTGTTTGACACCCTTTTGAACCTAACCTAATCCTAAGCCACTTCAAAAGGCCAAAAACACTACTGACGCGCTCTGCTCCCAGACCTTCGCGCGATGATCAAACTACCAGGTGGTGGTTAACAGTCAAAGTTTGACCATTGACCATCGCGCCGGGGCGCAACCCTTGCGCGCCAGATTGACTCCCTCGGGCGCTGGACTGACTCCATCGCGCGCCGGACTGACTCCATCGCGCGCCGGAGCGCAATGCCAGTCCCCACCAACCTTTCCTAAGGTGGAAACTTTGCCACCAATGCACCCAAAGCCAGCCTCGTGGACTGGCTGAATTCCTCTCTTTGCAGCTCATACCTACCTCCATCTCCTCCTATATATTGCCCCCATTGTTGCTCTTTCAAAGGGTTACAAAAATTCAAAAAAAAGTAAGCACATAAGCTCTTGTGTTTTTCATCCAAATTCACATTCCTCAAAATACTCAACATAAGCACCTCAATCAACTTCAAACCTCAAAGCTCAACCTCTTTCAAACTCAATCTAGGTATAGCATATCTACTATTTTCTGTTCTGATGATCCTTGAGGGGGTTGGCAGGGCCAAGGCTGGTAATCAATACCAGTTCTGGTCCTAAAGTTGGCAGGGTTTCAAAAACCGTCATGGTAGGAACCAGCGCGCGATGGTCCCACTCTTGCGCGTGACACTCCGTTGTTGCGTATGCAGGACCGCATGGGGATTGGTGTCCTACTATTTTATGCTTTATTTCATAAAGATCACTGTTAAGCATGATAATAATCAATTTACTTCTTTCCTTAGTATAAACTGTTAGTCTTAGTTCAGTATTCATATCTGTTGTTATGGAGTACCTTTGGGATCATTCTGGACTTGTCCCAGAACCCAGAAACATGCAAACCAAACATTGGTTTGGTTGCGCCAGGGCGCGACAATCGCGCTCCAGAGTGCGACCATTGCGCGCTGGAGCGCCACACTCGCGCGCTAGAGCGCCTTTGACCAGTGAGTGGCCTTGCACGGGTAACTTGGCCTTAGGCCATTATTTTGTTCCCACACTATTTATGGGGTGTTTTGTTAATTTTTAGGCCTTTTTTAGCCTTTAAATTGTATATTAACTGCCTATCAACTGCTATATAGACTACTTGGTTTGTCTTAGGTGTGCACTGGTCCTTACAGAGCCCAGAAGGGGATAAAACCCAACTTGTTAGACGGATGTCAACCCGCGCGCGATTGTATGGGTCTGTCGCGCAATAGTGGGCTCGCATGCACGTAGATCCATGCATGCAAGTTGGCCATTGTTTGTGTCAAATTCATACAATGGCACACTGTTTTGATATCCGGTCGCAGTTTTGGATTTTATCTCATTTATTTTTCAATATTTCATCTATGCATGCTATCTATACATCCTGCAAACTGTTACAGCTTTAATCCCCATTAAACTGTTTCCCCGCCCTAATTGGCTAAAGAATTGATTAATCAAACAGAATCGCAAACATTTTCGCAAATGCCTAAGTAGAGACCGATCTCTGGATTGGGCGAGAGGGGTGCCTTAAAACCCTTCCCCTCTCGTAACCTGGCTCCCGAACCTAAATATGGTTATGATGAACTGGTGCCTTCACCTTTTTCAAAAATCAAACAGTGCGGCGAGCGTTTCAAGTTCCGTTCCTTGGGTGTCAGACCTTCAAACCCAAGTGGCGACTCTGCATTGAGCGCTCGTCTGCCAAAAAAGCGCGCTCATCGATTTGCCCTCTTTTTCCGGGCACGCTGCCCATAGGGTGGAAATACAAAGAGTGAAGATTTTGGGATAGTGAGTCGTGTCAAAATTATTAGAGTTGCTTGAGTCTTGTGAACTATGCAGCTAATTGTGATGATGGCATGTCTTAGAACGATCATAGTGAATGTTGGCATACCTATGAGTTGATTGCTATTCATCGGTTGAACCATGTCTTCATCCCTCTGCACACATCATCATATTTGTACATAAATTGGTAAAGATTTTTCTACTAGGCCAGTGTAGCTTAACCTATCATTCTTTTCAGGTTCAAATGCCGGACAATAGCTTGCATGCATCGTGTGCCTGGATGTGGAAGACTTTTGGAAGCAAATATCGTTTAGTTATTTAATCATCTTTGTAATGACTTTCTTTTGATAAAGATGAGTTTGTAACTAATTACTCTTGGATTTCTTTTGACTAAAATTGTTAGTAACTCAAGAACTTGTTCGTACTTGTACTTAAGCTTAATTTGGGCCAGAGTACCGATGTTGTATATCCTTAAATTTGGGGACTTGGTTTGTAAAATAAACAGGTGGGAACTCTTTTGGGTATTACTATGATATGCGAGGATCTTTTATTAAAATCGATTATTTATTTATGTTGAAAATCGAGGGCGTGACATGTTACACATAGCCCAAATGTGTTTTTCCATGGCTGCCCTATTCCATTCCTCAAGCAATTTGAACCCAAGTCCCCCTTCAGCTTGAGGCTTGCAAACTGATTGCCATTTCACTTTTGCCCCTGAAGTTCTCATGTCTGGTCCAGTTCAAAAGAAAGCTTTAAGAGCACTTTCTATTTTAGCCAAAATTTTAAAAGGAATGATGAAGGTTGAACTCCAAAACACTTGGATGCTGAAAGGCACAACATTTATGAGCTATGCTCTTCCCCCATAGGATAAAAGTTTGCTTGACCAAGAGTGCATTCTCTGTAAAATTCTCTACAAGAATATCACAATCCTGGGCTCTTAATTTGGTAGTAATTAGGGGAACACCGAGGTATTTAACAAGAAGAAATCCCTCAGGGATAGCAAGAATATCATGCAAAGCATCTTTAAGCTGGTGGTCTACCCCAAGAAAAATAATAGAACTCTTTTGAAGATTATGCTGCAACCCAGCAAATTCATGAAAAGCATTTAGGTTATCTTTTACCAATGGAAAAGAGTTTATATCTGCCCCACAAAGTATGAAAACTTCATCTGCTAAAATGGCTAATGTTTAGATCTTTGCACTTAGGGTGAAAGGTGAAAGCCAAATGGGTAGCTCTGTAACCAAGCATAGCAGTGAAAAGCCTCCTTTATCAGCAAGAACAAGTATGGTGACAGTGGATCACCTTGCCTTAATCCCCTCTTTCCAAGAAAAAAAAACCCACTAATTCACCATTGAGTACAATTGAAAACATTGTTGTGGTAACACATTGCTTAACCCAACCAATAACAGAGTTTGGAAACTCCATAATCTTCATTATTTCAAACAGGAAGTCCCAAGCAATAGTGTCATAGACCTTCATCAAGTCTAATTTCACTGCACATCTAGGAACACCCCCCTCCAAGTGATAGTTTTTGACAAGCTCTTGCATAAGGAGAATAATGTCTCTAATTGTCCTTCCCTTTATAAAGGTAGATTGGAAAGGGCTAATGATGAAAGGCAGAATGGGTTGAAGCCTCTTGACAAGAATCTTACTCACACATTTGAACAACACATTATAGTAGGCTATTGGTCTATAATCCTTTATGGTAGTAGGGGAATTTGATTTACGAACAAGAGTGATGGTAGTGGAGTTCCATTGCCTGCTCATCTCACCATTAAGAAAATAGTGGTTAATTGCCTGAACCACATCACAACCAACAACATCCCAATTGTTTTGAAAGAAAGCAGAGTTGTACCCATCAGGATCTGGGGCTACAACTCTTTTAATTGAAGCAAGAGCAGATTGGATTTCACCCACAGTAACAGCACATACAAGGCTGGCTTTCATCTCATCAGAAACCTTCTTGATATTGGCAATGCCCATATCCATGCAAGCATCATTATTGCCTTCATAGGGGGTACCTAAAAGCCCAGTATAGTACTGTAAGATCTCATTTTTTTTTTTTAGCAAACAGGGTCCTCTAATTTGACTTCAGTAAGGCTTAGTTAGACTCAGATTCTTGTTCCTAAGCTTTTTGCAAGCCATTCTTTGATGAAAGAATTTGGTATTGTGATCCCCCAGACAAAGCCAATTTGTGACATCCCACTCGTCCAAATCTCTTGGGTTTCGCTCCTTGACTCGAGGTAGGAATTTCTTTGCCTTCTTTATGTGTTTTTATGTTGATTTGGCATAGAAATCGTGCCTTGGATCATTTGTTGATGTGTTGTGGTTACCCTAAAAATCTGCAGAATCATTGCTTGAAACGCTGTGGTATTGATACACATTATGTGTCATATTGATACCATAAGGTTATCTTTCAAGACAGTGAATGTTGTATCGATACAACTTTTAGGTGTATCAATACCAGGAGCTTAAGGGATAGTCTTGCTCTCGCTGTTCCCACTTCGATTGTTTTGAACTCGGAACACTTCGAGCACTTTTTTTTGACATCTCCCAACCTATCTCAAGTTTGTTCAATTAACTTCCTATGATTCATTGACGTTATCCTTGATCCGTTGGCCTTTTGTTAGTAACGAACGAATAGGAATTTTCTTGATTAAAATCGTGTTAGAATGAAATTTATTGATTGCTTGACTACTTAAGAGTATTCATGGCATTGTTGGCTTAACGTATGATGTTTCTTTTATGATTGTGATCATGAGAAAGTCCTAATTTGCATGTCAAGTAAGAAAGTAGTCGTTTGGGTCGGAAGTTGGTATAAGGAGTCTCGTAATGCTAGGGGTGGTAATACGGAACTCAAGTGGGTCTCGTAACGCAAGGGGTGGTAATGCGGTGATCCAAGTGGTTGGGGTTCTTCGTAACGCAAGGGGTGGTAATACGATAACCCTCGTGATGTTGTACTGTAACTCAAGGGTGGAAATATAGATATAATGGAGATTAGTGATCTTGAGTCGAGTCGAGATCATTAGAGTTGTTAATGTCTTGTGAACTATGTGACATATTGTGATGATTGCTTGTCTTAGAACGATCGCATCGAAATGTTGGCATACCCATGTGCGGTTACTATCCATTGATTAAGCTATATTTCTTGTCTTCATCTTCCTCGCACTTGTTATCATATTTGCACATAGAATTGGTAAATATTTTCCTATTAGGCTAGTGTAGTTCAACCAAATCTTTCTTTCCAGGTTTCAAACGCTGGATAATAGTATGCTAGCATCGTGTGCTCGGGTGTGAAAGAATTTTGGAAGCTAATTTTTTTTAGTTACACTATCATCTTTGTAATCAACTTTCTTTTGATAAAGATGGGTTTCATTCAAGAATTTCCTTTTGACTAAATTGTTTGTAATTTAACAACTGGTTCGTATTTGTACTTAAGCTTATTTGAGGCCAGAGTGCCAAATTTGTATATCTTTTGACTTGGGGACTTATTTTTTTTTGTAAAAGCTAAACAGGTGGGACTCTCTTTGGTATTATCTATGATATGCGATGAATTTTTATTGAAATGGATTATTTATTTATGTTGAAAATCGAGGGCGTGACAAGAGTTGTGCGAACATTACAGTATTGGGCAACATATTTTTACTTGGGTCGGACTTAATCTTAAAATTCAAGATGGGCCTATTTAGAGAGAGTGTACTCTAATTTAATGAGGAGAGGGTGTCCCTTTATTCTTAAACATAGATATTGAGGACTAGGGTATTTTATTCCAAATGTTGAGAATGAGAGGGAGAAAGAGAGTAGCGACAGTTGAGAGTTCTATGGTGGATTTCGAAATAGTGAGACGTCAGGGCTGGTTAGTTCATGTTCTTTCCTTGTTTCCATTGTATCTTTCCCCTGCCATCTTTTCTTCTTTGCTGGGTATATTTTATAAAAGATTAGTCTAGGGTCCACTATAGCATGTTTGTAACCCACCAAGTCCACCTCTTAAGTTTGTATCCCCTCTAGTCTAATATAGTTTGGCAAGGCCTTGAATCCACTTCACTTTGAAAAAGAACTTAGTCCAAGACAAAAATACCCTTCAGTTAGGGTTTTAATCGTTATACTCAACTATCTTCTCAAAACACATTTGACAACTCTCTCTCTCTCTCTACATTCTAGATCTCAACCGCTCTGCCGCTGTCCACCACCACCACTACCTCTATCCGCCGCTATCCTCCACCGCTGTCATCCTCTGTTCCCCGCCATTGCCATCCGCCATCGAAGAGAAGGTATACCTCAGTATAAAGCGTGCAATCCATACGAATCAAAGACTTAATCTCCCACTCATCATCACCGCCATTGCCCTTCCCATCCTCATCAATGACGACGTCATAATCACAGCTGTCGAACGACAAAGAGAATGGGGTGACGTTGTCGTCTTGTGCAGTGGAGCCGCCGCTGCGATTCCACTCTCTTCTCTGGCCCTGAAACTAGTGCAATTTTTTTATTGTTCTGTATCATTTTATTTTTTTTTTCTATTTTTGTTGTTCTATTTCAATCTCTAGTGGTTGGATCTCTGTTTCGATCAATGTTGTAGTAGGTTTTGTTTTCAAAACCTAAGTTTGAAAACAAGTTAACTTTCTACATAAGTTTGTATCTTGAATTTGAACGAATGTATAATACAAATTTAACATATAAGCTAATCTGTTGAACATTATTTTTGTGTTGTAATTTGGATGACACAGTTACACATATAAGGTTATATATGCAAATCCGTTGTCTATCACTTATTGAATTGGTCCGCGCAGCGGCTTAACAGACTTGAACATATAACCATATATAGATAGATAACCATATATGTTAGTGATTATTGAATAGTACAGTGTTTGTGTTGGAACAAGGATAAATAAAGAGAGTACTTTTTGTGGACATGATGTACATTATTTTTGTTTTTTTGTTAGTGATTATTGAATAGTACATTATTTTTGTTTTTTTCTTTAGAAATGTTAAAGAAGTAAGTCAGTGAGACCGCTGCGTGGACCAATTCAGCTGTGGACCAATTCAATAAGTGATGGACAACAGATTAAGATAAGCTCACATATATGTGCTTTTATTAAAATAAAACAGATTTATCTTTGTTTTTTTATAACGTATAGAGAATAGATTGGGACATATGCGGTTATATGTCCACTTTGTTGGCATGAATATTATACAATGTAGTACCAAAATTTAAAAGACCATTAATATTTTTAAATTGCTGAACATATAAAAAACAAGGGAGATTTATATGATTCATTAACAAGTAACAATCTTTAAAACCACAACTCTCTCCACCAATCAAAACACGTGTTAATAAGTACTTCTGTACTTTCATTTACAAGTTAGTAGCTTAGAAAAACCTAGTAATATTTGATTCATTTGCAATGAAGTGTGCTCAGAATTCTCAGTAGACTGTGTCGATCTCTTTCTTGGGGTTTTCATATCTCTAACTTCTTCATGTTTTTTGCTTGCTATTTTCCTCTTCCTTGTACTATCCTTCTCTACCTTTGCCTTATTGTGGCTGTACTTAATATTGAGTTTGATTTTTGACACTTTCTTTGGTGGGGTTTGCATCTCCACATCATTAGGGTCTTCGTCTTCTTTATTTCTATACAAATAAGCGAAGAGTTATTAACATATAATATTATATGTTCTTGTATTGTAATAAAAAAGATTCAATAAGCTCATATATAACCATATACGTCTCATGACAAAAGCTCAAATGTTCTCATTTTCATGATTTACAAATGACATATGCTCACATATAACCATATATGTCACTCAAACGCACAAATTCATTAAGTACTGTGATGCATAAATAACAATATATGTTAACGAATCAAAGTTATTTGAGTACATATATAGATAGATAACCATATATGTTAAACAATCAAAATCCTAAATGTTATATATATTCTCTTTTTTTAGATTTACAAAGCACATATACTCAAATATAATCATATATGTCACTCTAACAACCAATACCCTAACTAGGGTTTGTGAGATCATTCTCCAACATAACCAAATTAACATATAACCATATTTGACCAAATCATAACCTAACCAAACTGTAACAAATATCACACGAAACTCTAAACGTTATATGTTCTTATACAACAATATATGTCACATATGTTCACTTATAAGCTACAGTCCCTAAAAAAGTGCTATGTCACATACGTTTGCTTATAAGCTACAATCCTTAACAAAGTGTTGGTAGTCCACATATAACCATACATTCACATATAATCATTTATCCACATGTTGACGCATATAAGCAATTGGTGACTTTACACATATAACCATATATTTGCACATATAACCAAACACTAACCACTATAAACCCTACAAATGGACATATAACCTCAGATCTGCATATAACCAATTTATGACAATCCAGAACAAAGTGTG
Source organism: Rhododendron vialii (assembly GCF_030253575.1). Lineage (NCBI taxonomy): Eukaryota > Viridiplantae > Streptophyta > Magnoliopsida > Ericales > Ericaceae > Rhododendron > Rhododendron vialii. The sequence continues at coordinate 19,167,355 of NC_080566.1, forward strand.
GATAGTCCACATATAACCAAATAATCGTAAATTCGCAAATAATCCTGTTTTTGCACATATTTGCATACAAGCAATTGGTAGCAGTCCACATATAACCATATATTTGCACACAAACATAAACCCAAACTTAACCAAACCCTAACCACTATAAACCCTAGATATTGACATCTAACCCTATATATATATTATCAGAAGTTAGCATTTATTCGATTGTAACCATATTGAGGAAGATTGAGTGAATGACGACGACATTAAAGAGTAAATGGCGACAACTGGTGGAACAATGACAGCGGCGACTGTTGGTATGACGAAGGCGACATTTTGAATGATGACGGAGAGAATGAAGGCGGTGTGGTGAATGACGGTAACAAAGGTCGAGCGATTGACAACGGCGACGACAAAGATCGAGCGATTGATGATGGATTTTGAGTGATTGACGTCTAGGGTATTGTAGACACCCCAATTTGGACTTGTCGAATTTCCTTAATTTGTGGCCCTGAGGCTCCCCGATGATGAATATGGATCAAAACAAGCCATGTACCAATTGAGACGTTGCTCCTTAAAGGATTTGAAAAGGAAATGGTCAAAATCATACCCAAGCGCTTGAAAGCAGTCCCAAGCGCTCTAAACTATTTTCCAAAAACCACTGGCATGGCTCACTCTCGAGCGCTCGAGAGTGAAGTCCCAAGCGCTCGAGACCACTCCCGAGCGCTCGAGACCTCTCGAGAGTGAAGTCCCAAGCACTCGAGACCACTCCCGAGCGCTCGAGACCACTCCCGAGCGCTCGAGACCTCTCCCAGTGCCCAATGGGTGAAAAAGATTTTCACTATCCATGCAAGCCATCATTGCATTCCCCTTGAGCCGGCTGAGGTGAGTCAACACTGAACCTCAGGCAGAGAAGATATCAGCTGAAGATTTCTTTCTTTAAAAAAGGGTTTATTTCAAAATCATTTCATTTTCAAAACCATGGGTTATATGCTCTATATATATACCTGGTTTTTCAGCTGAAGAGGGGGGCTACGAAAGTTCTCTCTCTCTAAACCCCTCCTATTTTCTCTCTCTTGTTCAAGGGAAAAAGCTTTCAAACTCAAACTTCTTTCCCAATTTCAAAGGTTTTTTTTTCAACATCATCAAGGAAAAGGGCAAGAAATCCAGAACACTCTTAGCTTCTGATCTCTTATCTTTTTCACTCTACATTCACCTTTCACAACCATCCAAGGAGCAAAGTGTCAAGCAAAGGTAGAAATGTTTCTATCCTTGGTTCAAATCAAGAGGCTGTTCTCCCTTCTGAGGGGGGTCTCTCAGCCTGTCCCAGTCCTTAATGCTGGGTGCATGGTTGGGAGACCTTAGTGAAAAAGCAAGAGCAAAGAGTCCACGAATAATGTTTTCCCAAAACCCCTACTGGAAACACTCTCGAGCGCTCGGGACTGTTTCCAGTCCCATGCATGGCATTTTGGTAAGCAGTAGGCTGGGGGTTAGGTGCACTTTTAAATAAAATGGTTTTATTCTGGCGTGCAGACACAGAAGATCATTTTTCCTAAAACAAAAATGCTTCTTACAAATCTCAAGTAAGAACAAAGTTTTCCTAAGTTAAAAATAAGATCTTCTCTTGTTAAAAACTTAGATAAGGGTGTTTGCATGATGAAGTGGTGCCATTTTCTATTTGAGAGTAAGCTGGCATGCAGCTCACTCCCAAGCGCTCGAAGCCATTCCAGAGCGCTCGGGAGTGCATGCATGCCATTGCATTCCATTTTCCCAGTTTTCTGTGTTTTCTGAGCTTCTGCATGCATAGATGTGTACATTTGTTCTTTTAAAATTGTAGATCTGTTCGTGCAATGGCAAGGATACATGATTTGAAAACTTGAGGTCCTATCTCAGTCTTTCAAGTCCTCTGCTGAGCCAGTGGTCTGCTTAATAGTATTTCATTTTGCAGTCTTTACATTATGTTTTGTCAGTACTAACAGAATGTGCAGGTGGGGTTCAGACACTCCCAAGCGCTCGAGAGTGCTCTCGAGCGCTCGAGAGTGAAGCCAGTGAGCAGTGTTTCATTTCCTGTTATCTTGCTGTCTTTCATCACATAATCACCCCCTATACACGTGCACCAGCATACACTGTTATTTGGCATCCTATTTGTGACTAACAAACTCTGTAGGATTTGGTCAGTAACACTCCCAAGCGCTCGAGAGTGCTCTCGAGCGCTCGAGAGTTGATCCAGTGGCAGTTTACACTGCTTTGCCATCATGCATGTGTCCATCATCATTTCATCACTCCTTGTACACAAGCACCAGCATACACCTTCTATTTGCTATACCTGTGGATACCTGCTACATGCTTAATGAAACAAAATCCCTTTGAAAAATCCCACAAATGTTTAGTAGAGACCGACATCGCGTCGGGCGAGGGGGGTGCCGTAAAACCCTTCCCCCTCGTAACATGGCTTCCGAACCCTCGAATGATCTCTGGTTTTCAATTCAAATCAATCAATTTTCAAATCAAAAACGGTTTCTCGGGTGGCAAACCATAAATCCGGATGGCGACTCCTCAAATTTTTCAAATCGATTCGATGGAGCGGTATGTTTTTCGGGCCGCCCCGATCTCACCCGGGGCTGTGGTAGCCCACAGTGGCGACTCTGCTGGGGAAATGGTTTAATTAAACTTGTGAGCCAAGCTTGAAAAATGTTTGTGGGATTTTCAAATTGATTTTGTTTCATCGTCTATTTCTGGTGTATATATCTTGTGCAGCCCCGCTCTTGTGTTTCGGCAATCCTACCCGGCTTGCCGGTGATGGGGAATCCCGGAACGCTCAGCAACCCTCGACCGTGATGAGTCATCTCTACCGTTTGTACCATTATTGGGTGTACGCTCAATAGTATGAGGTATACTTTGACTCTATTCCGGGGAACCCATTTCAAGCCAAAACCGGCCTTTGTACATGTTTAGCAAGCCATAGAACATTCTAAATTAGGACAGGAGCCTGTAGGGTAGGATTATGTGCTATATCCTGTCTATGTGCTGCATTTCATCTCACGTCATCATGCTGTCAGCCACAGTTCTCGAGACTTGCTCACGCGGTCTTTGGGAGGTTGCCGAGACCCGATGAAGAGTCGCGCACCCTTGTGCGTGTTGTTAACCGTATGAGTCCTCAAGCGAAAACCTAAGGGAAACTAGGATTTTGTTAAGTCCTTGACTAGTGTTCGGTCAGAGAATTAACCAAAGGGAGGAATGACACGGAAACAGAATATCGTGATACCGCCACCGCCACCGCCACCGCCCAGGCTAAAAGCAAATGTGTTGCTTATGCCACTTCGGTTATCGTATCACGTTGTTCACCCCAAGTCATTCCAAACCGATGGTCAATTTCTTGATGAAATACTAGCCGAATACTTAACTTATTTTAGCATCTTTTGGGGAACAACGCTTCCTAAATAAGGATACACCCTAAAAATCCGAGGATCAAGGCAACCTCTCATAACAGATATTCAATCATTTTTCAAAAATCAGAGTCGATGACGGTGATGGTGACGCACACATTTTCCAAAGAATTATGCACAAATCTCATAAAATGTAAGCAGGGAAAAGAATATCAGTTTTGAGCAATTGGGCCAAGGAAGAAGAATATCATACCCTTCTGGACCAGACCCTTGGGACAGAGATTGGAACGGCTCCAACTTCAGGCAGACCCCGCCAGTGCATCGGATTTAAGGGTGGAAATGGACCTGCTAATCGGAAACCTCAACCCAAACGGAGACAATCCAAACCCAAATCCAATCCCAAACCTCAACCTTAACGGAGGTAATCCAAATCCTAACGAAGGCAATCCAAACCCAAATCCAAATCTGCATCCCAATCCTAATCCAAATCCAGAACCGAACCAGGAAACCCCAAATGGAGAAATGGGGCAAGTCACGCAAGCTATTCAGCGTATGGGCGAACGTACCGACAACCAAATTGCCCAACTCATGATGATGATAACCGGGGTTGCCCGACGACTCCCAAATCCAAACCCAAATCCAAACCCTAATCCAAATCCAAACCCTAATCCAAATCCGAACCTAATCCCAATGCCAAACCCAAACCCTAATCTAAACCTGAATCCCAACCCGGAGCAGCCAATCCTCGAAGTGGAAGCCCCGCAGAACACCGAGATGGCAGCGGTCTTGGCAAAGATCACCCAGTTAGAACAGTCTGTTGCGAGAAATGAGAAGATTGCCTCGACAGGTTTTGACATCAACAAGCTTTACCTTTTTCCCAATGCGAAGCTTCCGGAGAAGTTTAGACCAATCGACTTTGCTAAATTCGACGGGACTGGGGATCCGAAAGTGCATTTGACTGGGTACATCGGAGCATTGTCTATGTGGGGAGTAGAAAGGGATGCCATGGCCCAGATGTTCTCCCAGACCTTGGTGGGACATGCTCTTTACTGGTTCACTTCGTTGGATGAAAGGCAGAAACACTCTTGGGAAGACATATGTGCGGCTTTCGTGGCGCAATATGATTACAATATCCAACTGGAGATTACCACTCGGGAACTTGAATCTACAAAGATGGAAGCCAAGGAAGCCTTCGCAGACTTTGTGAAAAGGTGGAGATCTAAGGCAGCACAGATGAAGGATAGGCCGACTGATAGAGATCAAATCCGGATGATTATCCGGAATCTTCAGCCCAACCTTGCAAGGCATATGGTGATGGCTCAGGCCTGCTCTGATTTTAAAACATTCTTTGACACAGGCTTGGCCGTCGAAGAAGCAGTTCAACTGGGAATCCTCGACAAACCTGAACCTCCTCCCAAAGCCAAGAAGGTCTACTCTGGTAATAGCAGCACGCTGTTCGGAAACTCCAACTACACCCAACTCCCAAACACCTCCTCAAACACGGCCCAAGCCGAACCCGTCAACTAGATTGTAACCCAAACCAGTCAACCTCGGTCCCAACCCCGTGTGTTCGCCCAATTTTTAGCACCTCTCTCTGCGGTGTTTGAAAAGTTGGTCGAAAGTGATCTCCTCAAACCGCTTGCTCCCACCCCACTACCACAAAAGCTCTCTGCCTCTCACAACCCCAACGCCTTCTGTGCCTATCACCAAAATCCTGGCCACCTAACCGACAACTGCTTCTGCCTTCGCCACGCCATTCAAGACCTCATAGACAACAAGACCCTTCCTATACCTCACCAAAAGCCCAATACCGTCTCCAACCCACTCCCAAAACATTCAAACGTCCGCACAAACCACATTTCCCTAAGCCACCCCTTCAACCCAAGCCTTCACATCATCCCTATTATCGAACCCAAGCCAATTGTCGAGATTCCGGCCGAGGATGCTATCTGTGCACTTGAAACGGTGGAGTGGGATTTTCAAAGGAGGTGGGAGGACCGGGCAAGTGATTTCCTTGCAGTGGAACAACGAGCCATTGTCAGCGGAGTGTGGCCCGTGTCAGTTAATGCTCAGCAAGTCGAAGAATTGGAACATGGTGAGTGGAGACAAGACTGGGATGAGATGATGGCTGATTCATTTAATGGATATTCCCTGTTTGCTCTATTCTTGGAGCCTGAACCAGTCGAGGAATTTGACGAATGGGACCCAGAACCCGGTGGGTGGCTCTGGATAGACGATTCAGACCCTCTTAACGAAACATCTTTGGTGTACTTGTTCTGGGAGCAGGAAGAGGGACAGGGCCCTGATCTGATGAACCCCCGCTTATTCTCCGGACTCTCCACTTCAGCCATAATCAATATCGCCAGGGATTCTGACACCCACATCCGTACCTTGGATCATGTCTTCTGTCCGCAGGAGTACATTATTAATGAATTCTTCCCACAACCGGTTGTTGAGATCCCTGACGAACCCCATATCTGTGTGCTAGATCTTGAAGACCTTTGGGGTAGGGCTGAAATGGTGAACGTATGGGTCGATGGTGAAGAGCTAACCGTCAACAAGGCTATGATGGATGAAGGCTCTCTACAAGTCAACAACGGCAACAACGTCAACTTCTGGAACTCTTTGGAAGAAAAGAACATATGGGATACCTTGGAGATGGAACTTTTGAATGACACCCTGGAGAAGACAAAGCTCGACAAGGGAAAACGCAAGGCCAATACCGATCTCTCCGATTTCTGGGAGGGTCTTTGGTGGGAGTTCGCCCCCAAGGCAGTCAGTAATCTTACCAGAAGCGGTAGGGTATACCAGCCCGCCAACCTCCAGCAAGGAAGCTCGTCCCGAGCAGCACCACCTCAACAGAGTAACCCTCGCATCCCCGAGAATCTCGCCAACTCCACCCCTGTCTCGCCAGCTCCACAAAATAACTCCTTAAACTCCAATAACCTTCCACGTCAACCTAACCCGCCCACCCACCTTAATCCATTTGTCAGCTCAAACCCAATTGCCTCTCACCACCAAAACCTAAATACCAACGCCGACCCCATCATCCAGCAACTTCATGAAACCCCTGCCCGCATGTCCATGTGGGGAGTGTTGGCAGCTTCCCGCGTGCATCGCCGAAGGCTTGTCAACTCTCTCTCCAAGCTTGAGGTCCCTTCCGACATAGCCCCAGAAGCCCTCATCGCCCTCATAACCCCAAACCTTGCCCAACACACCTTGTCCTTCACTGAGAAAGACCTCCCGCCTGAAGGAACTGATCATAATAAGCCTCTCCACGTGACCATGAAATGCCTGGGAAAGTGGGTCCCCGCAATACTCATAGACAATGGTTCGGCCATCAACGTGTGCCCTCTCCGCACCGCTTACTGCCTGGGCCTTAAAAGCAAGGACTTTGCGCCATCGACTCTGGGTGTCCGTGCTTATGATAACACGCGGCGTGATGTCCTGGGAACAATCAACCTGGAACTGGCAACTGAGAAGTTCAAGACCACCGTGGAATTCTGTGTACTAGACATACCTGCTTCGTTCAACCTCTTACTGGGGAGGCCATGGCTACACCGTTCTGACGTTATGGGAGTACCCTCTACGCTGCATCAGAAACTCATCCTAGGATTGGATTCTGGGACTCTTATCATCCACGGGGATTCCGGTATTCGTCCACACTCCGAAGATAATTCCCCGCTGCTGGAAATCATGCACGGAGAAGAAGACGTGGCCATGGGGGGGTTTGCTGTCATGACCTCAAAGGTTTGCACCATTCGGGCTGAAGATGATTTCTTGGTGAGTTCCGCGGCATTGGAAATCATGAAGTGAATGAATTACCTGTCGGGCATGGGCTTGGGGCTCTATGAACAAGGAGTCTCTGAGTTCCCTCATTTCCCCGAGAGCAATGAACGCTTTGGCCTGGGTTACGAGTTCAAGAAGAGTGATCCAGAGAAAAGGTGGCGCAACCGCGCCCGAGCTCAGGCAATCGGAAAGAAGCAGAAGGAAAAGGAAGCACCGTATCAAGGAGAACCCGAGCCTTTCATTGATCTCGAGACAAAAGTGAAATACCCTGGGTTTGAAATCTTCGCCAATGACACTTGGGAGGATGATGAAGAGGTAACTAAGATGGAAGAATTGTCTGAAGCACTGGATTGGCTTGAAGCCTTTGGTTTGGGTAGTCTCCAATCTCTGTTCGAAGGTGAGGAACCAGAGGGTATGATAAAAGACGCGACTGTGCTCATGCTGGGAGGAGAAGATGAATTGGAAGACCCTTCTAAGCTCATTGTGGACGCCATGGGCGCTTATGAAAACTGCACTTTCATTCCATTTGTAACGCGCACTCACGACACTAGCACCGAGTCCGAGTCTGAGTCTTATACTGACTCTTCGTCTAGTAGTGAGTCAGAGTTTGTGCCTATCGGCCCTCCTCGTCGTAGCTTTTACTTCGAGTTTGAGTCAACTACTGTATTCCCTCCCTCTGAGGAGCCTATCAATGAAATGAACGACGCCTTTGCTTACTTGCCGGATTTTGAAATAAATTGTTTGGATCCCGACGATGAAGGAATAGATTTCGATGGGGACATCCCCAAGGAAATCCGTTCCCTCATTGAGCGTGAAAATGAAAGGCATGCTCAGCCTCTAAAAGAAGAAATAATCTCGAAAAACTTGGGTGATGAGGAGAACCCTCGATTGGTTCAGGTCGGTTCCGGGCTGTCTCCGAATGAGCTTCAAGAGCTCACCGATTTACTAAAAGAATTTAAAGAAGTCTTTGCTTGGTCCCTTGCAGACATGCCCGGAATCGACCCAGAAATCGTCGAGCACAGGATCCCCCTCTATCCCGATGCAAAACCCGTTAAACAAAAGTTGAAAAGAATGCAGCCCGATTGGGTGTTAAAAATAAAAGAGGAACTAATGAAACAAATCGACGCTGGTTTTCTAATCGTAACTGAATACCCCACTTGGGTTGCAAACATCATGCTTGTCCCCAAAGAGGATGGAAGAATCAGAGTGTGTGTCGATTTTAGAGATCTGAACAAAGCAAGCCCTAAAGATGACTTTCCATTGCCGCATATAGACATACTCGTTGATAACACTGTAGGGCATGCTTTACTATCCTTCATGGACGGTTTCTCGGGGTACAATCAGATTCTCTTGGCTTCGAAAGATAGGGAAAAGACTACATTCATCACCGAGTGGGGAACCTACTGTTATCGGGTTATGCCGTTTGGGTTGAAAAATGCCGGTCCTACGTATCAGAGGGGTGCTACGACACTGCTGCATGACATGATCCATAAGGAAGTCGAGGTGTACATCGATGATATGATAGTGAAGGGGAAGGAGCGGAAAGATCACCTCCCAGCGATGAGAAAGTTCCTCGAGAGAATTCAGAAATACAGGATGCGCCTTAATCCACAGAAGTGCACATTCGGAGTCACTGCTGGGAAAATGCTCGGGTTCATGATCACAACCCGAGGGATTGAGGTAGACCCTTCTAAAATCAAAGCCGTTCTTGAGATGGAGCCACCCCAATCAGAGAAGGAGGTCCAGTGTTTCTTGGGAAAAATTCAATTCATCAGTCGATTCATCGCCAAGTTGACCTTGACTTGTGAACCATTCTTTCGACTACTTAAGAAAGATGTAAAGTTCGAGTGGAACGAGAAGTGTCAGAAAGCTTTTGAAGCGGTGCGAACTTATCTCCAGAACCCTCCGATCCTGATGCCGCCTACACCAGGAAAACCTTTGATCCTATACTTGTCCATCACGCCCTCATCAATGGGGTGCATGCTGGCACAAGAAGGAGAAGATGGGGTTGAAAGGGCGATTTACTACTTGAGCAAGAAGATGGTAGGATGCGAGGAGCGATACACTTCACTGGAAAAGACATGTTGGGCGCTTGTATGGGCCACAAAGAAGTTGAGACACTACATGCTCGCTTACTCGGTGATACTGATCTCTCGGATGGATCCTCTCAAGTATCTATTCGAGAAGCCATCACTTACCGGTAAGCTAGCGCGTTGGTTGCTCTTGTTAGCGGAATTCGAAATCAAGTACGTCACTCGCAAGTCAGTGAAAGGGAGAGCGGTGGCAGAGTTTTTGGCAGATCGTTCGATTGAAGGGCCAGAGCACACAGAATTTCAATTTTCGGATGAAGATGTGATGTCGACGGTCAATGAAACGTGGATGTTGTACTTCGATGGAACCGCAAATCAGAAAGGATTCGGGATTGGCATACTGCTGGTCTCGCCTGAGGGGTCGCATATTCCTTTCACATTCAAGTTGAACTTCGAAGTTACGAACAACGAAGCTGAGTACGAAGCATGTATTGTGGGAATGGAAGCCGCATTGGAGATTGGTGTCAAGGTGCTAGAAGTCGTCGGAGATTCCAACTTGGTTGTATCGCAAGCAAACGGAGAATGGAAGGTCAGAGACGAGAAAATGAAGCCGTATCATCAGCAGCTCGATGAACTTCTCCCGAATTTTCAAAAGGTAACCTTCACGCATGTACCGAGGATGAAGAACCGCTTCGCAGACGCCCTGGCCACTTTGGCATCCATGCTGGAACTTCCAATTGGGGTGAAGCTGAGGCCTGTCATGATTGAGCAGAGGGGAAAACATGTGTACGACTATGTCATGAACATCGACGAACCGGACGATGGACTCCCTTGGTTCTATGATATTCGGAATTTCGTCGAAAAGGGGGAGTTCCCTGTGGATTCAACTAAGAAAGATTGGATCGCACTGCAACGACTCGCATCTCAATACATCATCTGTGGAGGACAATTGTACCGGCGATCTCCTTGCGGAGTTCACAAGTTGTGTGTTCACGGTGACGACATGAAAGCAGTAATGGAAGAAGTTCACGAAGGAGTTTGTAGACCTCAAATGAATGGGATGATGCTGGCTAAGAAGGTGTTAAGGCTAGGCTACTATTGGTCTACCATGGAGACAGATTGCATCGAGTATGTACGCCGGTGCCACAAGTGCCAGACTCATGCCAACCTTGTCCATGTCCCGCCCTCGGAGTTACACTCGATGGCAACGCCATGGCCATTCTCCGCCTGGGGCATTGATGTCATTGGAAAGATCACGCCTGCAGCTTCTAACAGTCACAGGTTCATCTTGGTTGCAGTCGATTACTTCACTAAATGGGTCGAAGCAGCTTCGTACAAAACTTTGACGACGGTTCAAGTGGCTCACTTCATCAGGCAAAACATCGTTTATCGGTATGGGGTCCCTCAAGCATTCGTATTTGATAACGGTGTTCATTTCAAGGGAAAAGTTCTGGAACTCTTTGAGTAATTAAATATCCAAGTACATCATTCAACCACTTATCGGCCACAAACGAACGGGGCAATCGAAGCAGCAAACAAGACTATTAAGATGATTCTGGAAAGGACTACTCAGTCAGCAAGAAATTGGCACGAACAGCTACCACTAGCTTTGTGGGGATACCGGACGTCTATCCGTACACCGACAGGGGCAACACCCTACTCTTTGGTGTACGGTATGGAAGCCGTTCTCCCTATCGAGCTAGAAGTGCCATCTTTGAGGGTCATGGCGGAATGCGGAGTGGACGAAGCTGAATGGATCAGCGGAAGGTTCGAGGAACTCATGTTGTTTGAGGAAAGAAGGCTGCGCGGGCTATACCACATTCAGGGCTATCAGCGAAGAATCGCTCGGGCATTCAACAAAAAGGTGAAGTCAAGGGACCTACAAGAAGGGGACATGGTAGTCAAGGAAATCCGTGCGCCAATTTTCGACTTACGAGGGAAGTTCCGACAAAAATGGGCAGGGCCCTACATCATCAAGACCATCCTCTCTGGAGGAGTAGCTTCAATCGTCGACCTCGATGGCAATGAATTTGCGAATCTTGTCAATTTGGATCAACTCAAACGTTATTATCCCTGAGAGAGCTCGCTTGGCCGAAAACCACAAGGACGGGCGGTTCCAGGCAAAAGCTAGAGCAAGCCTGCTAGGTTGAAAACCCGAGAGGGCGGCCTAGGCAAAAGTTAAGGCAAATAATCAAAGAAAAGCTCGCTAGACCGAAAACCCGAAAGGGTGGTACTAGGCAAAATTTAGAGCGCAAAAGGAGAGTGTCAATACCTGAGTGAACCCGTAGCCTGAACTACGTGCGGGCCTGATTCTCTTTTACGAGGGATACGTAGGCAATCTCATCCCGAGATTCGGTCCTAATTCCTAAATATCAAAATCCGATCCCAAATCAAGTCCGAATTGACAAATCCAAAACGCTTTTCAAAGCCGCATGTGATCAAATGAACCGAAAGGGGGAAACCCTTAATCAGTTGATTTTATTCAGATTACTTCTTTATTACAAGCTGAGCATGAAAATGAAAAAGCACAAAATCAAAGCACACTTTTTATTTCAAAGTCTAGCAAAGTAAGCAGTCAACCCATCCTTGCTTTCACATCTCTCCTTAGCCATTTGCGACACCTTCCGGTCGAAGCAATAGAAAACAATGGGTCACTTGGCTCGGTCCTACGAGTCCCCCACGACCGAGTGTAACTCCGAAGGCCTGGAATGTTGAAGGGAGGGAGACGAAGCACTTCAGAACCCGGCTGCGGCACCTCCTGGCTAAGTCCAAGCTGACGGAGAACACGAAAGGGTGAGTAGAAGGAGAAGCCTGTCAAGTCAGCCACAAACACATGCGTCGAGCCCATGTTGCCAACGGTCATAGCAGGAAGCCTCAGCCAATGGCACCGCCAAGCAATGTCATCTTCCTCCGCAGAAGCAAGGAAATCAGCCCAATCATCTTCACTCCCATACATTACTTGAAAGGGACGACTCCATCCACTTGCACGATACCACCAATCATTGGCTGGGGGTGTCAACAGACTTAATTTGTCGCAAAGCCACATCTGTCAAAAAGAGAGAAAACAAGTAAGGAGCCAGATAAAGCCTGAACCGAGTGTCGAGGTAAAATGAATGAGAGAAATAGAAAAAGGAGAGCTGAGTGAGGTCCCTAACCTGCAGCAACAGCGGACTACCACCAAAAACCCTTGTGCGACCAGCATGAACATCATCTAACCCCATCAAGGTTTCAGCAAGAACCAATGGCGCAACATCCTTGCGAGCCTCAATCTGAGTAGCAACCCCCACTAGTGAGGAATTGGGCTGACCAACGGACAGAACCAACAAGAAGGCCGCCAGGAGGCAAATGCAACAAGCCATCATCCTACGACCATGGTGCTCGAAATCCATCAAGTCTCTAGGTGGGCTGAACCTCTCGTACAATTGCACGATGTTAATGGCATTACCCCGAGTAAGAAACTCAGCGACGTTACCACTAACACCCAGCTTTGCCTTCAGAATATTCTTCATGCTCTCCCTGATCATAGGAACAACCGGCTCAGCAGAGTCATGGCTTCCGAGATAAGCATGAAACTCCTCGACGGTGGGGCACAGTTCTTGAGAACCAAAGCGAAAGACGTGCACCTCTGGATCCCAGAAGCACGTCGCCGCATGCAGCAAGACGGGACGAATTGCAACCTCTCGGAGATGTCTTAGGGCATAAAGCCGATGCCCTCGAAAGTTCAGCCAGTCGATGCCTTCAAGACTGTCCAGCCAAGGGCGAAGTAAGGCTTGGTTTAGCATGGTGATGGAAAGAATGGATTTTTGAAGGGAAATGATGAAATGAAGTGTGAATGGCTTACCAAAGGAGAGCCTAGTATTTATAGAAGCTTAAAGTGGGCAACACCACTTCCCCACCAGCCTTGAAACTCATCAAGTTTATCATTTTCAAAATCTTTTCAAAATTCAAACTTGGGAAACTTGGAAAATATTGGAAAAACCACAAGTCAAGCTTTGGGAAGCCATTCTGTTCTGGGGAAGCAGCTAATACGAAGCCATTCAGGCACATTGAAAACGTGCGAGCAGAAGAAAACAACAAAGGACAGCCAACAAGTGGCATTGGAAAACAGCAAGGGACAGTCCATGACAGCAGTCCCGAGCGCTCGAGACCACTCTCGAGCGCTCAAGAGTACTGCTGCTTTGCAGCAGATTCTAGTTTCCCCATTTTGGCTTCCATGCAACATTGAAACCCTGTTTCATCAAGTTTAACAGTTCCCAGCAGTTGTCTAAGGTGTACAGCAGTTCTGTCCATGTGTTTTGTCGAGTATTCAAGTGTGTTACGTGAAAAATCATAAGTTTTCCAAAGTTTTCACTCCTTGAGCATGTCGGAATCCGTATCAAGGGCATTTGGTTGAATCGAGCAACATGCTCGAGCCATGACGGGTCTCAATGACTGTTTGACGCACTCCAAAAACGTGTCAGCACTCTTAATTCAAGCTTTCATCATTCAATCGTACCAAAATCATCATTTTAAATGCAAGTGTCGATTGTCAAAAACATTTTAGTAATTCTCCCGGTCCCCTCGAGTCACAGCACTCATTGTCAACCGCGCAGCGCACTCGGTTACGATCAAAAGCCCTTAAATCTAAATTTCATGGTCGATCACTCGAAAGTTTGTCGTTTGGTGTCGATGTCGAGTTTTATTCCTCACTTTGAGAGTATCGGTCGAAATTCGCGTACTCTTTACGTTCTTTCAAAGCTAGACGAACATATTTCATAAAATATAATTCTGTAACAGTAGTGCGAACGAATAAAAGAATAAAGTGCGAATTCTCATAAATGAACATGGTGTTTACAATGAGTGAAGAAAGAAGTACAAAAATTGGGGCAAACACACGCCCAAATCCTAACTACCGGGGCATGCAGGCCCGAACAAAACTGAGGCACGCAGGCCTAAAATCTACAACTACGTTGGCATGCAGGCCTATGTACAAGGTAAAGCTAGCAAAGCAAAACACGAGGCTCAAACCCGTCGAATTCTCTTCTGTCGTGGTCCCTCGAACTCAGAACTCTCGGGCTCGTCATCACCGTCGTCGTCAGGAGATCCAGAAGCAGTACTCGAGTTTGACCTCCCCAGGACACGTGACTCGGAGGACTCCTCTGTCCCCTCCTCTGACTCCTCCGGCTCCACGCGAGCTGGTCTTCGCTGAGACGCCTCTCGAGGCAAAACCTCGAACCGTCCTGCACCCGCAGCAGGCCATGGCGCACGTCCTGCACCCCGACCTCGCGTGCTTGCAGGAACGGGAGGGCTCGTGGTGCCCTGCGGACGCGTCCTAGCTGAACGTCGTGGCTGCACCAGCATATCGCAAACATTTTCTCATTTTGTGCATATTCGAATGTAACTTTGCTCAAATCGAAATATAGAATATATGTGCATGTTATACCTAAGTGGCAACAGGAGAAGCAGTCACAGGGGTAGGTCTCGTCTGAAGGGCTCTCCCCTTAGCGCAGTCCTTCAAGAGGTGGCGCATCCCCACCATCAGCATCACTGCCTGCTCAGCCCACTCTCGCGGCACCTGCAGAATGATCCAAGATTCAGAATATGCAAACAGGGAGTGGTCAATATACAAAGCAAGCAGAAATGTTGTTTATGCCTGAGCAGGAAACCGTATCGGCGGCTGTGGGAGACGTGGCACGTCGATCACCTCCCGTGCGCCCGACGAACTCGTCACGCCTATAGTCCACTTCAGCGTCGGCAACGCCAGTGGTGCTGAAGTCTCCGCAGTCTCTGGAACCCTCGTGCTCCCCTCTCCCCTACCTTCAGTACCTGCACCTCGCCCGCCAGCAGGGGCTCTAGCACCTCGTCCCCGACCCTGTGCAGAGCAACCACCGCGGCTCCACGCTCGTCCCTCCAAGCTCCCACTCCGGCTACCCGTCTCTTAAACTCCTCCTCCACCCCCAGGCTCCTCGCCAAGTACCGATCTGCATAAGCTGCGTAGTCCAAGGAGCATCGAAGGTGCCTCTCCAGATCCGTGTCCAGCATGGTGAACAGCTCAAGCTCAGCGCGAGTGTAGGACTCAGTCCTCTGCACGCGTGGAGGAAGCAGCCCAGGAACCACGAACGCTGGAAGACCAAGTGACTGTCGAGTCACTCGATCCCCCAGGTACCACTGCCAGCCCAGAGGGCACTCCAGTAGGACCCTGCTTCGTGTCACCTCCCGATTCCTCGAAAGGAAGTCAGCCTCCATCCCCGCCCACCTGTCCCAGCGAACCTGCAATTCAAATTTTGGATTCATTCATAAGTCTACTCGCCGAAAAATTTGATAAAAGAAAAGCAAGAAGTGTCGATCGTACCACAACCCCTGTCAGGTTATCCAGCCAGAGTCGAAAAGTCATCACCTCCCCTCGTCGCTCCTTCGCTCTTCGGTACGCCTTACCCCGGGCTAAGCCGCGTGGAAGTAAGTTCGGGTTCGTACAATTATTCTCGGGTGGGAACATCCCGAGAACCTCGTAAGCCCAAAGCTGCAAGTTTCGTAATTCAAGTCGAATCAATCTCAAATGCATAATTCAAGTCGAAAAGCAGTCGAAAGCAATTCAAAAGCAATAATTCAAAGTTATACCTCAAACACCCGCCAGTACCCTCCAACCGTGTCTCCAACCCCGCGAGAAGCAGCTCCAAAGAGACAGTAGAGTGTGCACAGAGCAGCACCTCCCCAGTCGAAGCGTCCCGCCTGTCCCAAGTCAACCAAGCCCGCTAGATAGCACAGGTGCACCAGACTACGCCTGTTCGGGAACAGAGAAGCCCCGAACAAGTATAGCAAGTATGCCTGGGCCATCTGGGCCGCTTCCTCGTCGGTCGCAGGCTCGTGGTCCCAGTACTCCACGAACTGCCCGTAAGCTGCCATCCCCTCGCTGTGGCATGGCACTCGCCCGAGGAACCACCTCAAAGCCGCGTCGTCCAGCACCAGACTCGAGTCGTAAGGGATCGGGTCTCTTCCAACCCTGAGCCCTGTGATTGCCGCGAAGTCGAGTGGCGTCACCGTCATCTCCCCGAACCGAAAGTGGAAGGTATTGGTGGTGTCCCACCACCTCTCCGCTAGCGCTGTAAGCACAGCCCGGTCCACCCTCACCACTGTCAGCAGCTGTACGAAGGGTCCAAACCCTACTGCCTCCACCAGTGCTCGCACCCTCTCAGGCAAGGCCCTGAAGTGCGCCAGTGAGTTGGCTGAGCCCCCGTGGCCGTACACGTCCGTCGTGCGTTGTTTCAACAAAGCAAGAAATAGCATCAAATCTTAAGCAGGAAATAAAATTTGAAGTAATTTGCGAAATTCAAGAAAAGATAGTGATCGGAAACTCACCGTGCCCCACCCAGAGGAGACATGTGAAGCTCAGTCCCGGAGAAGCATCTCCTCAGGGTAGTCAGTGTAGCTGGGGACGTAAGCCGTCAGCCCCACAGGCTCAAAAAAGTGTAGTCGAGGAGCATACGTAGCCGGAGTGAACTCGGGCCGCTCCCCCACCATGTAGGCTCGCCGCTCCTCCAAGTAGACTTTCGCCTCGTCTACCGCGGTAACCCGTACCTCAACCGCCGCCTCGGCATCCACCCTATGCCCTCCCAACTCCTCCACCTTTGGTACAACCACCTCCGGAGTGCCCGAGCCCGCTCCGCTCAGCAAAGCCCTTAAAAGCAACGCCGAAGCCCTGTCCTCAGGCGTACTAGCGTCCCTCAGCACCGCCGCAACCCCAGAGTCGAGACCAAATGCATCCAAGATATCCCGAGGCTCCGCGTCCTCCAGGAAGTCCCCATCCGCAAAGGGAACAGGGCGTGAGGCCCCGATCCCACTGTCCCCACTCCTCGGCTCTAACACCGTTGCCGTCCTCAGCACCGGCGTCTCGCTGAACTGTCC
This sequence comes from Rhododendron vialii, assembly GCF_030253575.1. NCBI lineage: Eukaryota > Viridiplantae > Streptophyta > Magnoliopsida > Ericales > Ericaceae > Rhododendron > Rhododendron vialii. The sequence goes on from NC_080566.1 coordinate 19,184,426, forward strand.
ACCAACTACCTCCTCACCACCGTGGTCGGCTATCCCCCGGTCGCTCGCCCGCTCGGCAGCCGCAAACAACTTCTCCACGGTAGGAGTGAGAGGCCTGCCCGAACCCCCGCCTCCACTGCCCGAACCTCTATCCCCGCTGCCGGAGCCCCATACTGCCGCCACCTCTGCACCCTCACCGGCAGCGACCGCCACTGAACTCCCTCCGGCGACCCCCTGGTCACCAGCAGCCGCCACCACCGTGGCACCAGCCGTGGCGTCCCCGCCGCTGGGCTCCGCCCCTGCGCCACCGCCATTCCCCCCAGCTGCCACCACCGTGGCACCAGCCGAGACCTCCTGACCGCTGGGCTCCGCCCCTTCGCTGCCGCCGACCACCCCGTCTTCATCCCCCCTCGCCATGCCAAGATCGAGAGAGAGAGAGGATCGTGAGTGAGAGAGAGAGAGAGGATCGCAAGATCGTGAGAGAGAGGATTGAGAGAGTCGAGAGAGTGAAAGCAGTCGAAAGAGAGGGAGAGCAGTCGATCTGGTTCTCGAGCACTCGAGAACCAGGGTTTTAACCCCCAAATCAAAAAAGGAAGATGAAAGGGCGGTGGACCACAGCGATGGTCCCGAGCGCTCGACACCACTCCCGAGCGCTCGGGAGTGGGTCCAGAGCGCTTGACTCTTTTCGTCGCCATGCCATTTTTTTTTGCTTTTCGTAAGCTCATGCATTTCACCTTGATTAATGATTATTGTCTATCAAGAATTTTTACAAAATCAATCTCAGTCCTGTTTAAGTCCGAGTCGAGACAAAGCAATCGACGGTGGATTTTGTTTCGTGATCTATTCTGGATCATCCTCATTTGCCCAAAAAGTTCTGCTTAGAGGTCGATAAAAGTTTCCTAAATTCTACAATCGTCGATGTATTCGCAAAAAGTTTTACCCAACTCGTAATATTTCTTTCATCATTTTGTCCACCGAACGGAGTAGCGGATGGGCCCCATTTCTTGTTTCTATCATTATCAGAGCATTTGTCGATCTCTTTCTAGTGCATGCATTACACGTGTTTGCATTTGCCCCAAAGAACTACGCTGGTCTGATCCCTATAAACGGGGTACGTAGGCAGTCTGAAAAGACACGACCACATGCATTGAGTGCTTGTATGCTTTTTATTTGCATTTAATTCGTAAATTGAGGATTCGATTTGGCTCGAATTGGGTTGTCTCGATCTTTGGGCGACACTCGCATCCAAACATGATGCCAAGCGCCGTCCAAAGAGGTGCAACTGTAGACACCCCAATTTGGACTTGTCGAATTTCCTTAATTTGTGGCCCTGAGGCTCCCCGATGATGAATATGGATCAAAACAAGCCATGTACCAATTGAGACATTGCTCCTTAAAGGATTTGAAAAGGAAATGGTCAAAATCATCTCTAAGCGCTTGAAAGCAGTCCCAAGCGCTCCAAACTATTTTCCAAACAACACTGGCCTGGCTCACTCTCGAGCGCTCGAGAGTGAAGTCCCAAGCGCTCGAGACCACTCCCGAGCGCTTGAGACCTCTCCCAGTGCCCAATGGGTGAAAAAGATTCCTACTATCCATGCAAGCCATCATTGCATTCCCCTTGAGCCGGCTGAGGTGAGTCAACACTCAACCTCAGTCAGAGAAGATATCAGCTGAAGATTTCTTTCTTTAAAAAAGGGTTTATTTCAAAATCATCTCATTTTCAAAACCATGGGTTATATGCTCTATATATATACCTGGTTTTTCAGCTGAAGAGGGGGGCTACGAAAGTTCTCTCTCTCTAAACCCCTCCTCTTTTTTTTCTCTTGTTCAAGGGAAAAAGCTTTCAAACTCAAACTTCTTTCCCAATTTCAAAGGTTTTTTTTTCAAGATCATCAAGGAAAAGGGCAAGAAATCCAGAACACTCTTAGCTTCTGATCTCTTGTCTTTTTCACTCTACATTCACCTTTCACAACCATCCAAGGAGCAAAGTGTCAAGCAAAGGTAGAAATATTTCTATCCTTGGTTCAAATCAAGAGGCTGTTCTCCCTTCTGAGGGGGGTCTCTCAGCCTGTCCCAGTCCTTAATGCTGGGTGCATGGTTGGGAGACCTTAGTGAAAAAGCAAGAGCAAAGAGTCCACGAATAATGTTTTCCCAAAACCCCTACTGGAAACACTCTCGAGCGCTCAAGAGTGCTCCCGAGCGCTCGGGACTGTTTCCAGTCCCATGCATGGCATTTTGGTAAGCAGTAGGTTGGGGGTCAGGTGCACTTTTAAATAAAATGGTTTTATTTTGGCGTGCAGACACAGAAGATCATTTTTCCTAAAACAAAAATGCTTCTTACAAATCTCAAGTAAGAACAAAGTTTTCCTAAGTTAAAAACAAGATCTTCTCTTTTTAAAAACTTAGATTAAGGGTGTTTGCATGATGAAGTGGTGCCATTTTCTATTTGAGAGTAAGCTGGCATGCAGCTCACTCCCAAGCGCTCGAAGCCATTCCAGAGCGCTCGAGAGTGCATGCATGCCATTGCATTCCATTTTCCCAGTTTTCTGTGTTTTCTGAGCTTCTGCATGCATAGATGTGTACATTTGTTCTTTTAAAATTGTAGATCTGTTCGTGCAATGGCAAGGATACATGATTTGAAAACTTGAGGTCCTATCTCAGTCTTTCAAGTCCTCTGCTGAGCCAGTGGTCTGCTTAATAGTATTTCATTTTGCAGTCTTTACATTATGTTTTGTCAGTACTAACAGAATGTGCAGGTGGGGTTCAGACACTCCCAAGCGCTCGAGAGTGCTCTCGAGCGCTCGAGAGTGAAGCCAGTGAGCAGTGTTTCATTTTCTGTTATCTTGCTGTCTTTCATCACATAATCACCCCCTATACACGTGCACCAGCATACACTGTTATTTGGCATCCTATTTGTGACTAACAAACTCTGCAGGATTTGGTCAGTAACACTCCCAAGCGCTCGAGAGTGCTCTCGAGCGCTCGAGAGTTGATCCAGTGGCAGTTTACACTGCTTTGCCATCATGCATGTGTCCATCATCATTTCATCACTCCTTGTACACAAGCACCAGCATACACCTTCTATTTGCTATACCTGTGGATACCTGCTACATGCTTAATGAAACAAAATCCCTTTGAAAAATCCCACAAATGTTTAGTAGAGACCGACATCACGTCGGGCGAGGGGGGTGCCGTAAAACCCTTCCCCCCTCGTAACATGGCTTCCGAACCCTCGAATGATCTCTGGTTTTTAATTCAAATCAATCAATTTTCAAATCAAAAACGGTTTCTCGGGTGGCGAACCGTAAATCCGGGTGGCGACTCCTCAAATTTTTCAAATCAATTTGATGGAGCGATATGTTTTTCGGGCCGCCCCGATCTCACCCGGGGTTGTGGTAGCCCACAGGTATGATGGCGACGCCTTGAATGATGACAGGGATCTAGTTGTTGACGACAGCGATGGTGAGAGATCCTATGATTGACGGTGGAGTTACATCTAAGGTTGTATCGTGGTTCTCTCTTTCCGTTTGACGGATGCAAGGCGACATGAAGATGAGCAGGCGGAAAAGAGGAGAAGGGTGGCAGTGGCGGTGAGTAATCGGAGAGAGAGAGAGAGAGAGAGAGAGAGAGAGAGAGAGAGAGAGAGAGAGAGAGAGAGAGAGAGAGAGAGAGAGGCTGCTCCAAATCTAGAAATATTTCTAGGGTTTCTCTCTTTGTGAGTATAATATGGGTATTTTTGTCATTAGAATTGTTTTATTAGACTAGTGGACTAGAGAGCTTAGGAACTTAAGAAGTGGACTGGTGGAGTTAAAAACTGTAACGCCCCGAATTTTGGGTACGTTAATGAGGCATTTATTACATAATAAAGAGAGTCTGGCTCATTATTACATCATAAATACATCATAAGTAAATGGTACATTTATTCAACGAGGAAGGAAACTAGGGTTCCTAATATTACTCTGCTTGCTCTTCCATCCTAGCAAGCTCCTCTGCTTCAAAAGCTTCCACGGTGAACTGTTCGCCTTGAACATCTACAAGGTCTGACACATTATACCAGCGTCACCACTGATATAATATGTCAGGGTCACCAAAGGTAACACCATGAGCTACAAAAGCTCAGCAGAACAATCCCATACCCGCTAACCCATAACTTACAAACAACAGGTTATACAATCATCGATTTCCACATGATACATGTATACACAGCTAACAACGACACATCCATATTCATTAATCAACTATCGTTGGTGTCCAAGATTTTTTGAGTTTCTCCTACGCGACTCATCGTAGACCGTGTCAACATTTTCACCCACCAATCCATCTTTCAAAATCATTTGCTTAACACACCCAACCTCGGTTCCGCCGTTCCGGGTTCCCGAGTATCCTCACAATGGTTCCGCCGCACCGGGTTCCCATTGGCAGACAATTGCATTGGCTCCGTACCGCGGATAACCAAGCCACACACCCAACCTCGGTTCTACCGCGCCGGTCTCCCAAGTCCTCACAATGGTTCTGCCGCGCCGGGTTCCCATTGGCACACACACACACAACTCACATTATGCACCAAACCGGTCATAATGTAGTTTCAAAAATATTTCCTTCCTCGGAATACATTTCCTTTCATTAACCACACCCTAGGTGCCATGTTTCTACTTTCTCGATTTTCATGTCTTGTTTTCATACAAAGACTCCGCGGTAGAACAAAAGCAAGCATGAATCTAACAAGATCATCAAACTCCACAATATACCACAAGTAACACAATCAATTCACATATGCAACTCAAACTCCTTGAAATATAAAAATACAAATACTTTGATCCACATGGTAACGTTTTAACTTTCGAAAATCGTTCTTTCTTAGAAATTCAAAACTACAATGTTATACTTGAGTAAGTGAGTAAATAGGAAGTAAGTAAGTAAATAGGAAGTAAGTAAGGATTTCCTTACCATTCTTCTAGGCGGTAGTAACGGCTTACGGACGGTAATCGACGGTCGGACGGAATAACTTCCTACGGTATGCCTTCGGGAGCTTCGAAAGAGAATTGGTTTCTCTCGAAACTTCTTCTTGACTAACACTACTCTACTTAATGGATCGAAGGGTGGTCGGGTGGCGGTTTAATGGCGGCTTTGGATGAGTTTCTTGAAGAACTTAAGAACACTCAAGAACAAAGTAAGAACAAACTAGAACACTAGGATTTTCTAGAGAGAGAAGTTGCTAGGTGAAGGTGTGAGTTGAATGAGAAACATGGGGTGCTATTTATAGCCAAAATCTTGGGCTCTCCCTCCCCTCTCATGGCCGGGCCTCTCTCTCTCCAAATCCTCCATGGATTTGCTCCATTAAGTTGTCAAATCACATCACATGTCATGCCATGCCTTGTCCAATCATATCTTAGGTGCAAGGCTATAGAATCAAGTAAGATCTTAGGCTTTTTAGGTGAATCTAGGTAATTACAACCTAGGTCTAGCTTGTAGTCAAATCTTAGGCTAACAAAGGCTAGGATTGTGTCATAATGGCCCATCAATAGGTTGTCATTAGGCAAATAGGCTTAGGGCTATTAAGTAACTTGGAGTGTACTACACACTAGCACACACCTCACTTTCTCTTCCTCTCCCAACCGGCTTCCCTCTCTCTCTCTCTCTCTCCCCCACAGCTCTCTCTCATGCTAGTATACACACACACATGTTTATAACCAAGCAAAACTACAATTAAGTACTATATGAATCTTTCTAGATTGCAAGTATAAGATTCCCTCATTAAAGAAATCAAATAAGCACATGTTTAAACTATAATATTAAAGTACAAAAGAATCTCAAGGTACAAGTTAAATCTTCTAATCTTTCAAGTACAAGTTAATCAAAGAATGACTAGTGGTATTAACCAATGGGTAATAATTTTCCTAGCGGGTAAAGACCAATGGATAAAAGAAGTACAAGTACTTTTATACTTAAAATAAGATTTCTTAAAAGACTACATGTCCTATATGTACTTTAAACAAAATATAATAATGAAAAGGTTATTAACCAATGGACAAAAGTTACCCTAACATTATGGACCAATGGATAAAGAATAAAGTAAGTTTGATGAGAAAGTTTGAAGTGACAAGGTTGGCTTCTAGGAAACAAGGTATAGAATCCTTATTATGACTAGTCAAAACAAATTTATTGGAAGATTTCCTAGTCACATCGGTACTTTATTGGTCATAAGACTCTATTACCCAAGGGTCACTAACTTTCCTAACGGTTATTACCCAATGGGTAAAGGATCCAAGGAACTAGGTAGTTGGTTTCTAATTAATCGGTTTAGAATCTAGTTTTATGTGCTCGGGAAACTACTTAGCCAATGGTTTAAAATTTAGGGACGAATTTTAATTATCACGAAATATCGGAAATATAGAAGGAATATAAAAATAAAAAAATAAAATTCAAATATTTAACGAAATTTTTATTGACCAAAATTCAGGGGCGTTACAAAAACATGCTCAAGTGGACCTCCCAAAATTCTCCCGGTTCTCGTGATCCTGATTTTGGTTTTGGTTTTATACGGTGCAATCACACTCACACTCCTCAACCACTTAAACATCACACCAACTCTCATAATTAATATGTAGTTACACAATGACCCCATAACATTTATCCTCATCAATAGGCTCAACCACATATTACAAAAATAAAAGTAAAGGAAATTTAGTGTGGGTCTCTACATAACGTTTATTTTTTTCCCATTCCGTCATGACCTTTTTTTTTTTTATTTTTAACATTGAAAATCCCTAATCTACTCTAACCTAAGGGGAGGGGGGGGGAGTGGGGCTCTAAACCACCACCTCATGAACTGCGTATGGGCTCCCTTACCAACTGGGCTACCACTTGTAGGAAACATCAATAGACGTGACCGTTGACTATCCAATGGGCATGCGACATGTCTACTCATCATTCACTGGATTGACGGTTTGACTGATGAACCCTAGCTAGCCACGTGGTGCCTCAGTCGTGCGACACGTAATTCCACGCGTGGGAACCACGCGCTACCCATCGCAATGTTGCACCCAAATGAGGGTTGCGAGCCCATATTCCTCCTTTAAGGAGAGAACATTATTTACACAAGAAAATACTTGGCGCGGTCCCAATGTAATGGAGTTGATAACGCGGTTTAACCAAGATACCTTAAGAACTTGCCCAGACTCTAAAGTCTGCTCCGGCTTTTAGGCAGAACCTGAGGGGCCCTTGAGCTTCGCAACGGTATTGGCGTGACTGAACATGTTACGACATTGCCCTAACGGGAATGAAGGGGATCTGATGGCTTGGTGGCTATAAAAAAAGAAGAGGATCTCCGCGAAGAAGAGGATACGTTTACCGTCATACTCGCGGTCATCGCGAGGGTAGCGACACCTCGGCGGTCAGGGGGTATGGAAAGGACACGTGTCATTTTATTAACGTGCCACTTGGCGCTTGAGCATTAGCTCGTGTGGTCTATAAATATGAAATGTCTTTTCATTGAATCCCAGATTGAGCTCATTGTAAACATTCCCTAGAGAGAGAAAGTTGGCAAGCACTGATTCCAAAGGGGTCTTATCCTCTTTTCAGGGCTCTATTGTCTTTCCTCCTTGGGATTTTGGGTTAGGGTCTCCACTGCCTAGTCCCTCTCTGTTCACCCTGCTCTTTTTTTCACCCTTCTAGATCACTCTTCTCATTCTTTTCCATTCAGTATTCCAACCTCTCCGGCACATCTATTCCTAAGGGATATTTGTCCATTCAGATTTTGGACCTATCCTACATTGGCGACTCTATTGGGGAGGTTGCTTAGTTTATGGTTAGCTTAAGAAGTGGTCTAGAAACCCCAGCTGTTCAACAACCTCTAGCTCGCACACTGGCGGCCATGGCAGAAAATCTGCCCAATATGGGGCCGATCTTGGGAGAGGGAGAGGGCGACGGCTCCTCCACTCAGGGAGGAAAGACCCCCATGGAGGTTTTTCAGGCCGTTCGAGATTGCCAAAATCAGATGATTGCTGCTATGACGGCCCTCACGGAGGCTATCACTGCAGCTCTACCACCGGTGCTGGTGGTACCACCAACAGTACCACCCATCATAGCTCAGCCACCTCCCGCTGAGGCGGCCGCAAATGCAGTAGCATCCAACCCAGCAAACCCTGTTCAAAATCCCCCAGTAGTTGGATCGGCTCCTGCCACAGGTACCAGTTCAGTCCACCAACAACCTCTCCTGGCCGAGAACAATGGCCAGTCTTAGAATCAATTCCTCACTATAGCTGATGTTGAAGTCCTCTTACTCAAAGAAAAAACCAAAGCCACACTCCCCTCCTTACCCAACCCTAATATACAGCCCATATACCCCATAACCATCCCTTCTTTACCCTACCCAGAAGGATATAGCCCACACAAATTCATCAAATTCGACGGCAAAGAGGGTAGCGCTCAAGAACATGTGGTTCGTTTCATCGAAACCCTCGGTGCCTACTCTGGTGACCTTAACCTCCGCTTCCGCGAGTTCTCAAAGTCCCTTACGTCGCGAGTGTACACTTAGTATGTGAATCTTAAACCTTACTCAATCGCCACTTGGGAAGAAATGGTAAACAAGTTTTACACTAAGTTCTTCAAAGTCTGCGAGAAGGTCACGACCTTGTCCCTCGTGAAGGAAACCCAACGCAATGGTGAGGAAATCATTGACTACATCAAGCGCTTTTAGGACAAAGCTATGGACTACCACGAGCCAGTGGGCGAGTCACACTTGTCAAAATATGCATTGATGAAATCCTGCGCGACTATCGCGTATTCCTAGTGAACATCAAAATCCTAACCTTCTCAGCTCTCCTCGAGGCCACTTACAACTTGCGGCATTCTGTGAAACCCCCTTCCAAAGACAATTGGAAGTCTAATCGCTCTCTCATAGTTGCTACTGCCTCTTCCCTCAGTAGTCGCATAAGAGGCAGGGGGTGGTAGTGACGACGGCGGCCATACGAAGCGAAGGGATAAAAAGCCAGCTAAAGTCCCAGAATATCCATGTAGTATGGAAGAAGTGATGGTGTTGGTGGCACAATGGGTCATTGATGGTGTACTCAAGTTGCCTGATGTTGAGCATGAGCTGTCGCGAAAGGATCGCGAGAGTCTGAGGTACTGCATTTACCACAGGCACACAAATCATCCAACAAGTGATTGTTGGACTCTGAGGAGAATCTTCGAGAGAAAGCTGTCCGCCAACTAGCTGAGGATTGGGACCGGCCACCCTAACGACGTGTGAGAGCATCCCTACTCTGAGCATGAGCGCGTCGTCCATATGGCTGCCTACTACAACTTTTTCGCTGAAGTGGATGAGTACATAGATGAGGAGGTCTATATGACTTCCTATTATGATCACTTGGATGAAATTGCTTCTTACGAGCAGCCAAGGGTCACTCCTGATCCTGACGCTACGGTCAAGGTGTTGCAAGGAAGTGTTATGTTCAAAGCATTCTATGACGCGCTGGGCTTCACAGCTGTGGCTAGAACAGAAATCACCCAGTCCATTGTGAATATTACAGAGGCGCACTAGCAGGCGTGAAAGGCTGCGGATGGCTCAGTGCCGCGAACCATCCGAGAAGGAGCTAACTCTATCACCTTCTCAAATACGGACCGTCGCGTCACATTCTCCCACGACAGGCCACTCTATGTGACAGCCCACGTCAAGGGGGTCGAGTTGAAACGAGCTTTCTTAGATGGGGGAGCATCCATCAACACTACCTTCAAGAAGCTCGGAATACTGAAGAATCGAATTGTGAAATGCTCTGTGGCGATCACAGGGTTCGGCGGAGACAAGAAGGGGTCTTTGGGCTACATAGTGGTGGACCTCACGGTAGGTGCCATTCGCGTCGCGACAAAGTTCCAAATTATCAATGCATAGATGAACTACCAGATCATCCTAGGAAGAAGCTAGATCCACAAATATGCTGTAGTTCCATTGAGTTATCATCAATGCATGAAGGGAATCTGGGCAGGAAAGAAAGTCATGGAGGCCGCGTCAGAAAAGCCTTTTGACACAGACGAGGCACACCTACCCAATGCAGTCTACTTCTCTGAGATGGAGGAAGAAGTGGAAGTATTGTCAGCCAAGCCTATTGGCATCAAGGTCCCAAGGTGGGAGAACATAATTAACAGAGAAGAAGGGGTCGCGAGCAAGTAACCTGCCGCGAAGGTAGCATCAGTAATCCCAAGGAAGATTACCAAGGTCCAAGAGGGCGGCAAGACGATGTACTGCTTATGACGGTGCGTGGAGGTAACGGTCCTTCGCGGGGTCGCTAGCCCCCACACCGTGATAGCAGCAGAAGTTGAGCCAGACTTGGTGGATAAGCCGGAGCCAGCGCCTGAATGTATGCAAGATGATCCTAGGCCCCAGCAAGAGGGCTTGGAGGAGATAAACTTGAGAGAAGGCGAAAGAACCCTGCAACCTGTGTTCATAAGCAAGGCGCTGAGGGGGAAACCTGAAAGAAGCTAATTGAGCTATTGCAAAAGTTCGTGAATGTCTTCGCGTGGCACTGTGAGGAGATGCCTGGGTTGGACGAATGCCTGGTTTCACACCACTTGGATGTGTTCCCCAACTCCAATGCTGTGAAGCAGGGGCAAGGAAAGTACAATCCCGAGTTAGAGGAGAAGATAAAGGAAGAAGTTGAGAAGTTGAGGAAGGCCGGTTTTATACGGCCGAATCAGTACCCTTCGTGGCTAGCCAACATAGTACTATTAAAGAAGAAAAATGGGCAGATTAGGGTCTGCGTGGACTTTCGCAACCTTAACAAGGCGTGCCTTAAGGATGAGTTCCCACTGCCGCATGTAGACACATTAGTTGATGCTACCTCGGGTCACCAAATGTTCTCATTTATGGATGGCTTTAGTGGTACAATAAGATAAAAATGGCCCTCGGAGATGTAGAGAAGACAGCCTTTCGCTCGCCTCTTGGAAATTTCTATTATGTGGTGATGCCTTTCGGTCTGAAAAATGCAGGCGCCACTTACTAGCGCGTCATGACTGCAATCTTTCACGACCTAATGCACCACATAGTGGATGACTATGTGGATGATTTGGTGATCAAGTCGAAGGAGAGCTGCAATCATTTGAAACACCTAGAGGAAGTATTCAAGAGGTGCAGAAAGTTTAACATGAAATGAACCCGCTAAAGTGTGACTTTGGTGTCATGGTGGGAAAATTCTTGGGGTTCTTGGTTCACAGGCATGGCATCGACGCGGACAAGGCAAAGATAAAATCCATCATAGAAATGCCCGTGCCGCACTCGTAGCGGGCCTTGAAACGTTTTCTCAAAAAAGTTTCTTCCTTGCAGAGATTCATACCAGTGTTAGCGGAGATAACTGTGCCATTCAGCGATCTGCTAAAAGGGAAGGTGGTGTTCAAATGGAACAATGAGCATCAGAAAGCCTTCAATAACGTCAAGGCTGCGTTGGCCTCTCCTTAGACCATAATTGCGCCACAAGTAGGGAAACCTCTCATCCTATACTTAATGTCGACGCCAAAGTCTATCGGGGCACTCCTTGTCCAAAAAATAGGAGTGGAGTGACCGGTGTACTACATAAGCCGAAAGATCCAAGGAGCGGAGGAAAGATACACCCCAGTGGAATGACATTGCCTGGCTCTTGTCTTTATAGCACAGAAGCTAAGGCACTACTTCCTGTCATTTCCCAAACAGCTCGTTACCAAGAGCGATCCCGTGAAGTACTTACTGCTGCGACCAGCTCTGTCTGGGAGGATTGCGAGATGGCTTTTAGCCTTGGTAGAATTCGAGATGACGTGCATCACGCCACGGGATATTAAGTGCCAAGCCTTAGCAGATCTCTTTGCACAATTTCCAAGTGGGCAGTGCGAGCCATTAGAAGAGGCGTTGCCGGGGGATAGTTTCAAAGCCCTCATGACCAATCCAAGTGAGGCTTTCTGGATGCTGAGCTTCGACGGGGCAGTAGGAGGAGCGAACGGTGGCGCAGGGATTGTCCTTCAAAGTGATGAAGGAGAAAGGGAATACCTGTCTTACAAGCTAAGCTTCGCGTGCTCCAATATTGAAGTAGAATATGAGGCTCTAATCCTGGGGCTTTTGGCGGCACACTTCAGAGGAATTTCACGGCTAAAAATAGTGGGGGATTCAAAACTTATTATTCTCCAAACATCCGGGGAATATGCGCTAAAGGAACCCACCTTCACGCCTTATAGGGCGACAGTCCAAAGGCTGATAGGAAGGTTCAAGGCGGTAAACATAATTCACAAGTCAAGGTTAGACAACAGATTCCCAGATGCCCTCGCGACACTAGGGGCAAAGACAGAATTCGATGAGAAAAAAGTGATGATTGAGATCATAAAAAGGACATAGCCATCAATCATAGACTAGCTTGGGGCACGTTGCGAAGAAGACTAGCGTGACCCCATCCTGAAGCAGTTGACTTGGGGAAAGGGATCCTTACCCATTGCGGAAATGTCCCAGTTTACCGTCCTTCACGGTGAGTTGTACTACCGCGGGTCTCAGGGGTGGCTAGCCAGATGCGTGGGCCCCAGCGAGGCAAAGAGTAAGTTGCGTCAAATCCATGACAAAACTTATGGCGAGAACGAGATCTCTCTATACCATAGAGTTCAGAGGCAGGGCTATTACTGGCCTAACATGAAAAAAGATGCTGCAAAGGTCCTCTGCACTTGCCAAAACTGCATGCTATATACAGTAGAAGCGGAGTGCTGCCTTATGGAAGAGCTGGACTGGAGGCAGGCATTCATTGATTTTCTTTAGGAAGGGGCACTGTCTTTGGATCCAAAAGAGGCTCAGAGAGTTCAACACTGCTCTCAGCGCCACTTCCTAGAAGGGGGACAGCTCTACCGACACCCCTTAGACGGTATACCCCTGCACTGTCTGTCTCGCGAGAAAGCCGAGAAAGTTTTACAAAAGGTCCATGAGGTGGAACATCAGGGTTAGAGGAAACTATACGAGCACTTGATTCATCTCAGGTATTTTTGGCCTACAATGGAAGTAGACTCGAAGCGTGTAGAGACCCGTATTTTCTTTAATCCTTGAAATATTTATCAAAGGGGTAATTGGAAAATGTGGTTTATTGGGTGATTATTCGAATGGCGGGCTAAAGCGAAAGAATTGAGACTTGAGGGAGTATGGGTGTAATAAAATGATAAATGAGTATATATAGTAGGTGTATAGTGTGAATGAGATTATTTTCTCCCCTCCACTCTCTCTCATCCGTCTCTCTCTCCCCCTCTCCAGTGGCCTATCTCTCTCTCTCCTTTCCTTATACAAAACCTCACTCAAATACCTCAAAAACCTTCAAGAATCAACCTTCATTCGACCCTCCATCCGCATCCTTGAGCTTGGAAATCCTTGGGTCGGGCTCGAATCAAAGATTTGAAGTTCAAGAAAGCTAGGGCTTGTTAACAACTTGTAGATCTTGGTTATCGTTGCGAGATAGGGACATCTTTACCTCTTCTATGTGTATATATATTGTTTTGATGCATGGGTTGTGCTTGGATCGTCCCCCTTTGTTGCTTTGAAAGTCTGTCAAAATTGCAGAAAATCGCCCCCGAACTGCGTGGTATCGATACCCCTTCCTTTTTTGGAAAATTTCAGCCAAGTATCGATACCAAACAAGGGGTATTGATACCCCTTTCCTCTCTAGACATTCTGCTCGTCTTCTGGTTTTCAACCCAATTTCAAACGGCCATAACTTTCTTGGCCAATGTCCGATTCATGCAAACTTTATACCGAATCGAAGGTCTTGAAGTTATCTTTTCATTGCAAAAAAAAATCACCTTAATACTCTAAGTACACAGAAAGTTATGACCATTATAGTGGGGGTGTATCGGTTTACCAACATCCGTATGCTACTTCTAAGATTCTCGTTCTATTGTTATGACTTCACTAATCAATGTCTTCATATGATTAGTGGATGTTATTCTTGACCCATTGGCCCTTCGTTAGTAAGGATTGAATGACAGTTTACTTGATTAAAATGTCAATGAGATGCAATTTGTGATTGATTGATTAATTATGAGCGTTTGTGGCATATATGTGACATAGTCGGCATATTGTAACATATTTCATGTTTGATTGTGGTCTTGGGAAGGTCATAGCTTGTATATCGAGTAAGGAAATAGTTGTTTATGTCAGGAGTTGATTTAGGAAGTCTTGTAACGCAAGTGGCAGTAATACGAAGACTTAGGCGGTTCCATAATGTAAGGGGTGGTAATATGGTGACTTGAGTTGTTAGGGATCACTGTGACGCAGGGGGCGGTAACACGGTAATCCTCGTGGTGTTATACGGCAATGCAATAGGTGGAAATACCAATGGAGGTGATTGGCAATGGCGAGTCATGTCGAGGTTACTTGAGTTGTTTAACATTGTGTGAACTTGGTGGTACATTGAGCTATAGGCATGCGTTAGGATGATCATATTGAACGTTGGAATGCCCTTAAATCAATTGTTATCTATCGATTGAGCCGTACTTCTTGTCTTCATTTCACCTGCACATTTTATCATGTTTACGTATAGAATCGGTAAAGATTTTCCTACTGGGCTAGTGTAGCTCAACCTAATCTTTCTTTTCAGGTTCAAACGCTAGATAGTAGATTGCATATGTTGAGTGCTTGAAGTGAACGACTTTTGGTGTAACAACCCTGATTTTTAGTAAGTAAAAATTTCGTTAAAAATTTAAATTTTATTTTAATACTTGGATTCGCTTCCAAAAATTCCTTTTGTATTTCTAAAAATCTGTCATAATTAGAATTTTAGCCTTTTAAAATTATATTTCTTGGCTAGAGATTCTACTTGGCAAGTATAGTTAGATTCTAACCAATTTGTTAGAGGGACCTAACTACCAATTCATTTAGTTACTTTCTCCTGACCCTAGATAAGCCTTTTGAACCTCCTTGAACTTTTTGAACCTTTCAAACCCTAATGAAACCCTTTGGACCTTTAACCATTACCCATTGGGCGATAAACGTTAGGGTAATCTTTGTCCATTGGACAATAGGCCTTCCATTAGAATATTTGATAAGTACAAGGATATAGTAATACATAGTTATATATACACATGTGCAAAGGACAAATATGCATTGTTTATTAGATATCATCCCATCCCATTATCCATTGGTTATTAACCGCTAGGGAAACTATTGTCCATTGGATAATAACTACTAGGGGAATTGTTATCCATTGGATAATAGCACTAATCTTCCATCAAGGTACAAGGTTTTTATTAAATAATCAAGTTTTGGATTTTCCATGTGATTTTGTGCATTAAAATATTGGGTAAATCTAAATCCTAGATTTTAAGTACTTTTTGTAATATAATAGTACTTGTACCTTATGGTTATTTTAATCCTAGTCCTTTATTTAATTAGGTACTTGGTACTACCTCCATATTTAAATATTGGGCATTGGTACACATTCATATCATATTATATTAGGCCCTAGATTTGGCAAGGTACATAATCTATTTGTTTAATACAACATGTGCCTAATTAGATTATTTTAAGGGGATATTTGATTTTGTAAATCTAGTACCATTGGTACTTTTGTACTTATTCTTTCTTGTATAGTATTATATATATGTACTAGTACTAGGAGAGAGAGAGAGATTGCCGAGAGAGAGAGAGAGAGAGAGAGAGAGAGAGGGAGATTGGGTTGTACACCATGATCTTCTTGCATCCTTTCAAATCCATGGTTGTATATTCTGCCTAGCCAAAAATCTATCCTACAATTGTCCTTTATTGTTTGTTTAAACACCAAATCTTATACAAACCCTCCTTCCCTCCACCAAATATTCCATAATCCAATCCAAGGTACAAAAATCTAGCCATGCAAGCCTAGATTTCCTAAAGTACTCAATCCATTATTTTAATAAGAAAATATGTGCCAAATTGGATTATTTTAATAGGAAAATTTTGCCCATTGGACAATAATTGTTGTAACAACTCCGATGTTTCTATAAATAAAAATCTCGTTGTTATTTCAAATTCTTTATTTTCTCTTGAATGGCTTGATGATTTTCTTGATAATTTCCGGTAATCCGTCCTATGTAGGTTTTAGTCCTCTTAGATGTTAAATCTTGACTAGAAGCCCTACTTGGCCAACTTAGTTAGTTTCTAACCAACTAGTTGAAGGAACCAGACTCACCTAGTTATTAGTTGAACCATTACCCATTGGTCAATAAATGTTAGGGTAATATTTGTCCATTGGACAATAGGCCTTCCATTAGAATATTTGATAAGTAAAAGATATAGTAATATATTGGTGTATATTCACATGCTTAAAGGACAAATAAGCATAATTTAAGTAGATATCACCTCACCCTCATTACCCATTGGTCATTAACCGCAAGGGAAATTATTACCCATTGGGTAATAAAACCAATCTTCCAACAAAGTACAAGGATCTATTAAATAATCCCTCCATAGATCTCCCATGTGCTTATATGCATTAAAATATATGGGTAAATTTAATCCCTAGATTTCTAAAGTACTTTAATAATACTTAAGTATTAGTACTTCATGTATTATAATAATAAGGGAATCCTAGCCTTATATTCTATTAGATACTTGGTACTTATTTATATATTTAAATATATGGACATGTGTACTTATGTATTATATTATATAAAAGCCTAGATTTCCTAAAGTACATAATCTATTTATTTAATATTACATGTGCCTAATTAGAATACTTTAATGGGTTAATTGATTTGAAAATCTAGTACCCATGTACTTTTACACTTGGCCATTCTTAAATATGTATATATAGTGTACAAGAGAGAGAGAGAGAGAGAGAGAGAGAGAGAGAGAGAGAGAGGAAAAGAAAGAAAGAAAGGGTTGTACCACCATGATCTTCTTACATCCTTTCAAATCCATGGTTGTATATTCTTCCTAGCCAAAAATCTATCTCTCAAATATCCTTTTATGTTTGTTTAAACACCAAATCTTGTACAAACCCTCCTTCCCTCCACCAAATCTTCCATAATCCAATCCAAGGTACAAAAATCTAGCCTTGCATGCCTAAAAACTAGGTAGAAGTGGTACAAGCAATCCATAGCCTAACCTATCAAGCTTTCAATCAAGAAAAGACGAGATATGGAGAGAGAGAGGGGGGCCGACCTTGTGAGAGGGAGAGAGAGCCAAGGTTTTGGCTATAAATAGAGCCACCCTCATGCCACAACTCACACCTTCACCTAGCAACTTCTCTCTCTAGAAAAACTTGTATTCTTCCTTTGTTCATGCTTAGTTCTTCTTGTTCTTGAAGTTCTTCTTGTGTTCTTCAAGAAACTCGCGTCCTAAGCCGCCACTAAACTGCCACCCGACCACCCTCTTGATCTAAAAGTAGCAGTAGTAATAGTCAAGATCTAGTTTCAAGAGAAACCTTTCTCTTTCGAAACTACCGGAAGCCTACCGTAGGAAGTTACTCTGCTCGATTGTCAACGTAGACGCACTACCGCCAAGAAGAAAGGTAGGATCTCTTTATCCTCCATCCCAAGTTTAATGTAGGATACTCTTATAACTAGAACATCCCTAACTATTTTCTCTAGTATCTAGGTTATCTATTGCTTGTAATGTTTGGAATACCAACGTACTATCGCCAATGGAAGCATGAGCATGTTGAGATAATCAACTTGTTACTTTGAATAATCATATGTTGTTTAGAACTTTCCAAGAAAGAGGAATGAACGATTTTCGAAAATGTAAGCTTTACCATTTGATTCGAAGCATTCGAGTTATGAATTGCTTGTATTACTTGTGATATAATATGGAGTTGGATGATCTTGTTAGATTACAATGAATGGTTCATGTATACTTTTGTCCTACCGCGGAGTCTATGCATGAAAATGAGACACGGAAATCGAGAAAGTTAGAAACATGACACCTAGGGTGTGGTTAATGAAAAGGCGTGTTTTGAAAAGGATGAAATATTTTGGAAACCGCAATGTGGCCGAATGTGGTAGCCCATTGTGTGGTGTGTGTTTTGTGTGCCAATGGGAACCTGGGACGGCGGAACCATTGTGAGGATACTCGGGAGACCGAAACGGCAGAACCGAGGTTGGGTGTGTGGCTTGGTTATCCGCGAAGAGGAGCAAATGCAATTGTGTGCCAATGGGAACCTGGTGCGGCAGAACCATTGTGAGGATACTCGGGAACCCGAAATGGCGGAACCGAGGTTGGGTGTGTTAAACAAAGGATTTTGGAAATGTTGATTGGTATGTGAAAATGGTGACACGGTCTACGATGAGTCACGTAGGAGAAACTCAGAAAATCACGGACACCAACGGTAGTTGAATATCGAATGTGGATGTGTGATTGTTATGCATTGTTATATATTGTTTGTAAGTTTAAGGTTGGGGTTAAGGATTTTCCTATTGAGCGCTGTAGCTCACGGTGTTACCTTTTGGTGACCCTAACATATTATATTGGTGGTGACGCCGGTATAATGTGTCAGACCTCATAGATGAACAGGGAGAACTGTACACTTTGGAGGCATTTGGAGCCGAGGAGCTCGCTAGGATGGAGGAGCAAGACGGAGTATAGTTAGGAACCCTAGCTTCTTCACTTGTTGAATAAATGTACCTTTTTGTTTATGATGTAATAATGAGTCAGACTCTCTTATTTATGTAATAAAATGCCCTATTAACGTACCCAAAATTGGGGGCGTTACAATTGTTGGGGAAAATTTTTTCTCTTGGGTAATAGCCAAGACTTTTGCTATAAATAGCACCCTTGCCTAAGTCATTTCTCACACCTCCACTTCTTGCTCCAACTTCTCTCTAGAAACCATTTTCAGACAGCCTAATGCCCTTCATAAATCCTCATTTTTCTCCTACTTAAAGTAGTTTTTAGAACCAACTTCCTTCGGGAAAGTTGTAGAGCACTGCAAGACCTTCAAGTTAGACCCAAGAACCACCCTAATCGGTCAAGAAACGACAAAGATAATGACATCTGAAGTTCACTAAAAATCTCGGATTTCCAGTTCCAGACAGCATACTGTCTCTTCCTTTATCACCATTTTTCTCCTACCTAAATTAGTTCCTAGGATCAACTTCCTTCACAAAAGTTGTAGAGCGCTTCTAGAGTTTCGATTTCGACCCAAGAACGATCGTATTCGGCCAGAGATTGACCGAGTTACTGCCATCCAAAGTTCGGTCCAGATTTGCGAGTTTCACCACCCGTAGGATTTTCCAACTAGCTTATTCGGCCCCAACTAGTTTTGGATCAAGGTAGATTAATCTCTACTCATTCTCCCTAGCATAACTTTCCTAATCATTTTCTTTAAAGTAGATGAGGTTTACTATCGTTTATAATGATTGGAATGCATGATGAACTTAGCTTTGGCGAATGGAAGTATGAGCACGTTGAATTATCGATCTTTACATTAATAAACTTATGTTGTTTAGAATTTTCCACAAAGGAAGAAAGTACGGGTTTTTTTAAAAAAAGATTGGAATGTTATCGCTTAAACGGAAGTATTCGGAATTTGATCTTTAAAAGCGTTATGTGCATGCTTACGTGAATTGCTTGCATTACTTGTGGTATAATATTGAGTTGGATGATCTTGTTAGTTTAAAGATTTCAATGAATGATGTCGTCTGTGAAAAGTCCTACCGCGGAGTTGATGCATGAAAATGAGACACGGAAATCAAGAAAGTAGAAACATGACACCTATGGTGTTGTTAATGAAAAGGCGTGTTTTGAAATGGGTGAAATGTTTTGGAAACCGCAATGTGGCCGGACGTGGTAGCCCATTGTGTGGTGTGTGTTCCAATGGGAATCCGGAATAGCGGAACCATTGTGAGGTTGTGTGTGTTCCAATGGGAATCCGGGAAAGCAGAACCATTGTGAGGTTGTGTGTGTTCCAATGGGAATCCGGAAAAGCGGAACCATTGTGAGGTTGTGTGTGTTCCAATGGGAATCCGTATCAGCGGAACCATTGTGAGGTTGTGTGCGTTCCCATGGGAATCCGGAGCGGCGGAACCATGGTGAGGATTAAAAAGGAGAAAAAGTTTTAAAACCCCAATGTGGCCGGACTTGCCCATTGTGGGAATGTGTGTGTGTGTGATCTAATGGAGATCCGGATCAGCGGAACCATTATGAGGTTGTGTGCGTTCCCATGGGAACCCGGAGCGGCGGAAACATGGTGAGGTATGGCTTGGTTATCCACGGAGAGGAGCCAATGCAATTGTGTGCCAATGGGAACCCGGGACGGCGGAACCATTGTGAGGATACTCGGGAGACCGGAACGGCGGAACCGAGGTTGGGTGTGTTAAAAATGATTTTGAAAACGTGATATGGTTATGGAAATGTTGACTTGGTATATAAAAAATGGTGACACGGTCTACGATGAGTCGCATAGGAGAAACTCAGAAAATCATAGACACCAACGATAGTTGAATAGCGAATGTGGATGTGTTGTTGTTACTGTCTGTTGTATATGAATTATTGTATGTAAGTTATGGGTTAGCAGGTATGGTATTGTTCTGCTGAGCTTTTGTAGCTTACGGTGTTACCTTTGGTGACCCTGACATATTATATCGGTGGCGACGCTGACATAATGTGTCAGAATTTGTAGATAATCAAGATGAACAGCACACCTTGGAGGCTTTTAGAGCTGAGGAGCTGGCTAGGATGGAGGAACAGGTGGAGCTGTAGTTAGGAACCCTAGAACCCCCTTCATTTGTGTAAATATTGAACTCTTGTGGGAGTTTTGATGTAATAACGAGCCAGACTCCATTTGGTTTTATCAATAAAATGTTTATTTAACGTACCCAAAATTGGGGGCGTTACATTTGGAAGCCAACCTCATGTAGTTACTTAATCATCTTTTGTAATGGGCTCTCTTTTGGTAAAGATGAGTTTGTAACTATTCAATTTAAAAATTCCTTTTTACTAAACTGTTTGTAACTTAAGGGTTAGTTCGTACAAATACTTAAGTTCTATTTGGGGCCGGAGTGCCTAAGTTGTAAAACCTTAATCCTGGGAATTTATTTTGTAATTTGAAGAGGTGGGAACTTTTTTGGGGTAATATATCTATGATAAGCTGAACTCTTTACTTAAAAAGTGTTATTTAGTTATGTTAAAAATCAAGGGCGTGACAAAGCGACATGTGTGCATGTGTGCGGCATGCCAGAAGTTTGGGAATTTAGTCCATGCGCCATCAGTGGAGCTACACTCCATTCACGCCCCCTATCCGTTTCACACTTGGGCAATGGATTTGATTAGACCCATACACCCATCACCTAGGGGAAGCTAGTGGATCTTGGTAGCTACCGAGATAAGTACAAAGTGGGTAGAGGCTGTTAGCCTAAGTAGAGTGACTAGCGTGACAGTTGAGAATTTCATAAAGGAGAACATCATTTGTCGCTTTGGTATACCCAAAGTCATCCTTTCAGATAATGGCACTCCCTTCATCAATAGGAACATGAATAAGCTTCTAAAGTCCTACTCAGTGAGTCACCTTACGTCGACTACGTATTATCCCCAAGGTAACGGTCAAGCTGAGGCGATTAACAAAACCCTTATTTGCATCATCAACAAGCTGCTAGACGAAAAGGGAGGGACATGGGTTGATCACCTTGCGGTGGCATTGTGGGCATATAGGACCTCCCATCGTAAAGCTACACATGCTAGTCCTTTCAACCTAGTTTATGGGACAGAGATTATTCTCCCTGCGGAGCTAAGTGTGCCTTCCGCAAGACTAGCCCTCACGGCTGAGGTGACACAAGAAGAGAGAAGGGCAGACTTGGAGGCCATGGAAGAAAGAAGGAACACTGCTATGAGGAATCAGGAAAAGTACTGGGAATTAGTGGCCAAGTATTACAACAAAGGGGTGGTGCCGCGAGCGTTTCAAGTCAGAGACTTGGAATGGAAGTCTACAACTGCAGTCATGAGGGACCTGGAGTAGCTGAAATTCACTCCAAGATGGGAATGTCCGTATGAAGTAATCAAGGCCAGTAGCAGCGGCCATTATGAGTTAGCAAGGGTCAGTGATGGTTTTAAAACTGGCCCCATCAATGTTAAGTTTAGTAAGATGTATTACCCATGATGTAAGGGTATTTCTTATGTTTTCAGTCTTTTAAAAAGCATTATTTTTTGCTATCCTGAGTTCATTTATGAACAGTTTTCTTATAAAAGGTGGCAGACAAACTGTGTAATGGGCAATCAGTGGAAAGTAAAGCAGCAGTTATAATATCATCTAACTGTGTTCTTAAAACATAGGCATATTACGCAAAAACTATTGCAAATGTCCAAGAGAATAACCAAAAGTCAGAGAGAACGAAATCAAGCACCAAAGATACCCTTCATAAAAGGGTCGGTGTCACAAAAAGGTATGTCAATAAGCCTATCACCAAGACGAACCTCCTCAGCCATGTGCTCGTTCTTCTGCCTATGTTCTTCAACCATCTTCTCGGCCGCAACCACCGCACTCTGCGCTTTTACAAGGGTCGCGCGGGCCTCCTCCAAAATGGCCTTCGCTCCCTCACAATGCCTCCACCGCTGTTCATTCTCGCATATGATCTTGGCAGCCTCAAGCTCCTTATGCACCCACCATATGTCAAAACCCAGTTAGTCAAAGTTCTGCACAGTGAGGCCAGTCTCCTCTATCTGATCAATACATAGATCAC
The DNA here is from genome assembly GCF_030253575.1 of Rhododendron vialii. Classification (NCBI taxonomy): domain Eukaryota; kingdom Viridiplantae; phylum Streptophyta; class Magnoliopsida; order Ericales; family Ericaceae; genus Rhododendron; species Rhododendron vialii. The sequence goes on from NC_080566.1 coordinate 19,207,040, forward strand.
CTACTGTTATCTTCTTGATGCCCTGCAAGAAAGTGTAGAGACAGTGGAGTTGCAGACGGCCCATGGTCTGGCTATAAAGGCGACGAACCTTGAAAAATGTGTAGGAGAATCGGCCTCGAACGAAAGATAGGAAAGAGGTCACCTCACGAGAGACGCAGAAGTGCTCAAAGAAAGCCTTATTTGAAAGCTCCTCTTCCTCGTTGACGATAAGTGGCTCCACCTCGTGCACCTCAGAGTGGTCCTTGGTCACCCCTTGCCCATGGCTTGTGCCAGCCTCGTCCTGGTGTTGCAAAACAGATCTCCCAACCAACAAAGAGCTCTTTTCACCAAAATCACTAATAACATACCTTGCTTGTGGAGTCCCGACAGATATCAGGGAGTCATTTTGGATGTCGTAGAGTTCAAATTCGCAAGTGCCATCCCCTTGTTGTGAGCTTGGAAGTGTGTGGAAAGGTTGCATGTGGGCCGTTAATGCGTCTGTCAAAGTGTGTGGAAAGGTTGCATGTGGGCCGTTAATGCGTCTGTCAAAGGTGCTCATGACTGCCGCCATCACTTGCGGGGACTGTTCCTGAACAGTCGCCTCCAGTGCCAGCTGGTTGAGATCGGGAACTGTAAGAAATCCCTCCATCGAAACCTTATGGCGGTGTACCAAGTTTGGAACATTGTTGTCTTCCTCATCTTCCTCAACCACGGGTTGCACCTCCATGTCGGGACCCAGACTCCTGTCGCCGCTACCATCACCATTACTACCATCATCACCATCACTATCATCAGCACCACCGTCATTGTCATTCTCTCTATCACTACCAGGTTCGGGAACATCATTCCCATCCTCACCACCATCATCATTGCCGCTGTGATCCTCACCACCAGTTTTAGCATTGCAATCCTCATCCTTTTCATTACCATGATCATCACTGTTCTCACCATCGCTACCAGTCCCCTCAGAGCCAACCTCGTCCAGTTCGATGACATCTTTATCTTTGGTGATGGATTAGCCGATCGGACTAGGCTGAGCAACATGAGGCGGCTTGAGGGACTGACTAGTTGGGACACTGTCATCAACACTACTGTCGAAACCCTCCCCATGCATGCAAAGTTTTGCGTACTTCCTTTTTATCTTAAGCTTGCTCAAAGAGGTGTGCTCCCCTGCTTCGTACCTGAGCGAGGGGTTTGCAAAGCCAATGAGCACATATGAGATAATGGCAATGAAGCAATGGGCAAATTGGTAAAAAAAAAAAAAAAGAAGCGCAAAGGGGGGAGATGGATCTCACTAGTTGACGCGACACTCAAGGGCGCCTCATCGGAGCGTGGAGTCCTCGTTGCTCTGGTTGGGGCACCGTGCGGAAGGAAATAAGTTCAGTTATGTTGACACCTCCCAAAGCGGGGCATCGCCATACAGATTGATCGTTGTTGTTTGTTTGGTTGTTTGTTTCATAAACCAAGAAAGCAAGATCGTGGATATTCCCATGGCTAGGAACATCGCCACACGATAGTGGTTATTATCAAAATAGAGTTGCCACGCAGGTTATAAAACTAGGAAAAACAAGTAGAGATTCTGGGTGCGGGAGCCCAAAGTACAATAAGGGGAAGGTGTTAGGCACCCCTCTTTGCTTAGTCGTAAGACTGGCCCATAATTGTTCAACACATGATTGATGCTTGCTTTATTCAATTCTAAACAAGTAATCTGTTTAATTAGATTTTACACAGTTAATGGTGAGCCGAGACAATAATTGAAAGCATGCATCAGAAAAACAAAATAAAACAAATTTGTCCTAGGGAGATGGATCTCGCGGCCGGTGAAAGATGTCACGGTCGGGGGATCCTCCTGGTTTGATATATCAGCTGATGGATCGAAGACCCAGTCGATGTTCTTCCTCACACTAGGCTAAACAATTAACAGAGAGTTAAAACACTATGATTTATGCACAAAAAATGTAATAGAGATCAAACCATAGGCCCCTGGGCCTCACCACCTTGATCCCTCAATTGCTTGATTGCTTTGGATTAGAGGGGATTGACTGATTTGCTTCTTGAAAAACCCTAGAGTTAGGGTTTGAACTTTGGGGTTTGGATTGTTGGACCGCGGCTGCCTTCGGGAGGTTAGGGCTTTTGTAGAAGGGATGTGAGAGAGTATATTTGCAGAGTTTCATGGTTAGAAAGGGTGAATTGATATATCAATTTTGGAACCCTAAGGGCCCTTTATATAGGCAATTGGTGACTCACTCCGGCCAATCAAATAGTGTGAATCAAAAAGGAATTCTAGGGTAAAAAGATCTCAAGATGCAATCTACTGCGCAGCCCGAACGCATCGGAGAAAGGCTGCTAGGGTTTTGAGGATTGGATCAAACGTATGATAGAACATTCCAAAATCTGGAAAATAGACGATCTGGTAGCCGGTTAAAGGATCTGGCGGCCAAGAAAATGATTAAGCGGCCGAAGGATAGACCTGGCAGCTGAAGGATCAATCTCTCAGGGTGATTTTCGAGCAACATGCTTCACGGGTGAAAGAATGAAGTTAAGGCTGTGAGATCAATGTTACGGCCGAAAGATAAATTTTCTTGAGATACTGTATTTTTGTCTGAAAGGCTTTTTGGCTGTAGATTGGGTCCTCTTAGTGGCTACAAGTTCTCATCATAAGTCCTAAGGTTCACGAGAAGTAACAATCACTGTATCCATTCATCATCTGGATGGTTCCCAATGTGGGACTTGAAATAATCGTTAGGCCAAATTGGGGTGTCTACAGATGCCCATCTTTGACTGAACATAGACGGATCGTGAGACATGTTTAAGTAAGAGTCAAAGCTGTAAAAGCAACTCAATTTGGTTGAACCACTATTCCACAGGTTTTTGAAAAAAGGTTTTAGTTAAGGTCGGGCCGGGAGGCTGTCTATGTATTCCACAAGGAAAATTCAGACCAACCCTAGTTCGGGGGCAATAAAGAAAAATAAAAAGTTTGAAAGGTTAGAGACAGAAGACGTACCTTCAGGCTTAAAAAGCCGTAGTGCGACGTACCTAGGCTAGGCTAGGATTTTGGTGGAGAGTAGTTGAAGGAGCGCAGGGCTGCTGGGGAAATTTTTGTGGAGAGCATCTTCAAAAATTTGGGGTAGATCAATACACAGCGGGTGAGTCGATTACTTTTCTTGATCATACTTACTTTGACTAAGGGGAACTCCGTACGGTAGCCTATTCTTGCAAATGAGCTTGATGGAATTGATGTAATTGGGGTGGAATCCTAACCATCTTCTGGAGACAATCAAACGCCGATTTTTGAGATATGGGGGGCACGAGGCCAGTAACTGCAGGACGGAGCTTTAAGATGAAGGAACTAAGGTGCGAAGCTGGTTACAATCATAAGGAGAGAGCCTGAGAAGTCGAAGCACGGAGCTTGAAGTGATAGAATCGAGGTGCGGAGCCGGTTGCAGTCATGAGGTGAGCACCTGAGGAGTTGAAGCTTGAAGCTTGAGGTGATAGAACTGAGGCATAGAGCCAGTTGTATTCGAAAGGTCTGTGCATGAAGCTTTCCCATCATAAATTTTGGCATAGAGCTAGAGGATCAAGGCATTGGACCGATCAATAAAACTGAGGCGTAAAGCTGGTTGATTGTAGGATTGATCTGTTTCATAAGAGAGATGCAAAATATAGTATGTATATGATGGTGATAGTTAGATGTGATAATGGTAATGGTGATGTAATTGATGTAGACTCGATGTGAATAATGCAATATGTGCGCGGGCCTGTGCGTGTGTGTTTGTTTTAAGCGTAGAGCTTCTTTCAAGTTCTGAACTTGAGCATTCAGAGCATAAAACTCAAGCATTCGGAGGGTAGAATCCGAGCATTCAAAGTACAGGCTTTGAGCATCCAGTACGCAGTGGTTGGGCATTCAAGCGTAGAGCTTGAGCATCCAAGTATAGAACTTGAGCATCTAGTACATAGTGGTTGGGCATTCGAAGAGCTTCGAGCATTCAAAATGTTGGATTTTGAGCATTCAAGCATAGAGCTTGAGAATAGATGATATCTTGTTGATGTTATGGCGTAGAGCCTGTTGAGGACTGTTATGGCGTAGAGCCGCTGTGATAGTGGGCTTTTGGGCATTCAACCTTTGAGATGGTGAGCACGGGCATAAAGCCGTTGAGTGAGTGAAGCTGCTGTGATGATGAACTCGGGTTTGCTAGGCAAGCTTAGAGCTGCTGAGCGATAGTGAGTACAAGGGTAGAGCCACTAAGATGGCAAATATGGAGATAATGACCACAGGGCTATGGTGTTTGTGGAACTTGAGGTGGTATGTATGGAGCGAGCATTGAGCTGCAGGGATGGTGAGCATAGAGTTGCTGAAATAGTAGGCGTAGAGCCACTGAGATAATGGGCTTGGAGCCGCTGAGATAGTGGGCTTGGAGCCGCTGAGATAGGCATAGTTGCTGATGGTGAATATGGGCGTAGAGCCGCTGAGATAGGCATAGCTGCTGATGGTGTAAGAAGTGAGCTTATGGGCGAATGTTGCTGAAGTAACGAGCGTAGAGCTGCTGATGATAGTGAGCATGTGGTGCTGCTGAGTTACTGGTAGTGCGCTTAGAGCTACTAGGTGATGTTGACTATGGGCATATAGCTGTTATGGAGCTATCGAAGCAATAAGCACGTGGTGCTGCTGATTTCGGTGAGCTTTAGAGCTACTGTGGTGATCGCTGAGTGGATGAAGCTACGGAGCTGTTGAGTAGCTTGAGTATAGAGCACAGGATCGTTGAATAGCTTGATAGTAATGAGCTCAGAGCTGCTAAGTGAGCATGTGGTGTTGAGTGAGCCTAGAGCTACCGAGGGAGCTGCTGGGAGGAGTAGAACTGCTGGAATGATAGGTTTAAGGTTGCTAAGTGAGCTTAGAGCTGCTGACAGAGATAATGGAGTTGTTGAAGTTGAGGAACTTGAAGTAGTGAGCTTATGGGCGAATGTTGCTGAATGAGAGCACAAAGCCACTAAGCAGCTCAATGGTAAGTTTGGGGCTGCATAAAGTTATTGAGATCGGGGCTTTTTTGTAGAGCTGTTGAATGGCTGAGATGGCAGGCGCTAGGCTGTTGGGGTGAGTGTGGAGCTGTTTGAGCACAGGGCTACTGAATTGATGGACATGGAGATAGAGCCGGAGCTTAGGGTTTATAGTTGGTCAAGTGATCGCATCTGGCGAGCTTGCTGTTATGGAAAATCCCAAAGTGGGTTCAATGCTTGTGTATGACATTCTTCGTGCTCGGGGATTCCCCCAAGGCTAATTCCATCATTACCTTTGTTGGTTATGAGCCCGGAATTCCATAAGGGCTTGAATTGGTGTACTGAGCAAAATCTGATATTGCTGTGAGAGATGAATGCAGGGGCCAGAAGATCGATTTCTCGGCCGAAGGATCAATGGCTCGGCCATAATATCGATGTCTCGGCTGTGAAAACTTCAAAAGTCAGAAAATCGATTTAAGTTAAGTTCGATCGATTTCATGGGTCATTTGATTTCTCCTCTTTTCTTTCGTCTGAAACCGTCCTGTCCATGTTCTCGGACAGTAGTCGTTCTTTCGCCGCTGTTGTTCTTCCAACCACCATCGTCCCAGTCATTGTTTTTCTTAGTCGCCATGGCTTCATCGCCTCCACCTCCGGTCAACACCACTACTGGTGCTCCTTCGTCTTCTACTGCTGCACTGAGAGATTCGGGCAAAGCTTCGACTGTTGAGGCCATGGTTCTTGGTGGGGTTTCGAGTACCCGCGTCCTTTTTTCGAGTCGGCGTACACCGATTGTTCCCCCTGGGGGGGGGGGGGTTCTTCGCAATCGAATCTTCCTGAGATCGAGTTTGAGGCTCCCTCTGATCCGGGCAATGAAGCTTTGTTGTCGTTCAATGCTGATACGTACATCCCTCAGGTTCACATAATTGGTCGCAGAGGCTCGTTGTGATACCGTCCTCCTCTTAGCAATGTCCTGCCTGAGGTTTTGCACAGAGAGCCAAAGCAACACTTCGGTTTTACCAATGTGAAGGTAATTTTCCTCCTGTCAATGATATTGTTTATATAAGGATTCATGAAATTGACATTTTGAAAATGAAATTGGGCTTTAGGAATTGCCCCCTGCATAGGCGATTTTGCTATTGTATTAATCTTCTTTTGCATTTTGCCAAGCAAACGAGAAGCTGCGAATGTGGGGAAGCTATCCCCATGTTTATGAGTGGTGTGAGAGACTCCTCAAGATGCCAAGGATGCAATTGCCTCAGCTGGTTTTGAGCTTTTGATACTCGGCTTTCACCTTCAGAAGGTGGAGTTGGGATTGACTACGGCATTGGTAAAGCAGTGGTGGGATACCACGAACACTTTTCACTTCCCAGGGGTTGGAGAGACGACAATCACTCCGGGTGATTTTGCTTTACTCACAGGTCTGAGAATTGGTGGTGATCCTCTTCCAATTGACCCACGAATTCACGAGCGAGAGGGTGCTTTTGAATACCTCTTGGGGAAGACTCTTGTTGTATCAAAGAGCGGTCATGTCACCTATTCATGGCTCCGGGCACAGTACAATCGGAAAGGCATTCTAGCAGAGGTATCTGTTTCTTAGCTGGTTCGAGCCTTCCTCTTTTACCTCCTTGGGTAGACTTTGTTTTGCAACAAAAAGAACTCGGTGCATGTTCAGTTTCTAGCTGCTTTGGTGATCCTGGAGACCATAGCGGAGTTTGATTGGGGGACTCATGCTTTAGTTACTCTGTACGGGCACTTGAGTTCTTGTTCTCGGGGTGTTAGCTTCTCACTGGGTGGGCACCACCGCGTTCTCGAGGTATATGTTTCAGCTTTCTTTGTTGTTCCTTTACTGCTTTGATTTTTGTAACTTATGTTTGTCTTCGTATTTGCCTGCAGCTTTGGGCTTTTGAGCACTTGTTGCAGTTCCCTCCTCCGACCAGGCATGAAGAGCCTAGGTTTGTTCCACGAGCGGCCCGCTGGATAAAGGGAGTTTGAAAGAAGCGGACGCCTGCGATGGACTTGTTGGCTTGGAGACGAATTCTGGATTGTTTGACGGTGGATCAGGTACGACACGTTTTATCCTTTTATCGTCATGCTATCCTCATACTTTGTTATACTGATGTCATCTCGCCTATAATAGGTACATTTTGATCCCTAGGATACTTTGCTTGACGACGCTCCTCTGGAGTTGACCTCGGCCCGGGCTTTGGACAGCCAACACTTCCTTCTAGAGGGACCTTTCTCGAGAGCTTGGTATCTTGGGGAGAGAGTGGTGAGCTAGTACTTCCCACGCTCAGAGGCATTACAGCTTGTTCCTCTCCCTCCTCCAGCTGGTATGAGATCGACTCATCTTTTGAAGGGAGAGAGTTTGTTGCTTGCTCTTGAGAGACAGTTGGCCACAGATTTCCTTGTAGCGGGAGATTACTCGGCCTTTCACCTAGCCTCGCTGACTCTACCTACCACTACCACTGCTGCTGCTCCTCCTGTTTGGCCACGGGCCCCTAGCTTCATTTCTTTCCATAATGCCAATGGAGAAGAGGAGCATTTGACGCTGACACCGTGTGCCACTCAACTTTACATGCTACCCACTGGGGTCCAACAGGTGAGTTTTGGTTGCCTTTGATATCCTTCCTATACTTTGCGTAAATAACGCAACTCCCTTTGCAGGTACCGACAGATGTAGTTCAGGAGTGGCTGCTTGCATTTCAGAGTGCAGAGGCCTTGGTTCAACGGCAGCGAAGTCGGATAGTTACGGTATGTATCCTCTAACTTTCTTGTCTCCATTCTGTATCCTTGCGTGAATATGAACATTCACATTTTGTAGCTTGAAGCGGAGCGGGCACCGACGGTGTCTGTTACTTAGAGTGCTTGCGTCAGCGAAGGTGGGAGTACAAGGGCTGGCAATGGAGGTGCGCTGACGATGGAGGCGAGGGAGAGAGGATTAGTGTCCCAGTTCTTGAGCGCTTTCGTCCTTCTTCTTCTCGACCCGCATCTAAGAGGGGTAGTGGGAAGTAGCTTGCTTTTCCCTTTGTACCTGTATTATTAGTCCTAAAACAGACAAGGATATGTATTTTTACGAAGTAACCTCAGCATGCTTGGCGAGTTTGTGATTTAAACTCTTTATTTTTATGGGAACATGTTTTCTACTCGAGATACTCCAAATTTGTATGTAATAGCTCTAAAGCATGGCTTAAAACTATTTTGAATAGGTATTTGAGAGTTCATAATCTTGAAAATGGTTTTGCGGCAAAACTGTTCTTTGGTAGGTAAATCAAAACATTGGCCGAGGAATGGATTGCTCGGCCGAGGACTCCATTCTTCGGCTGCTACTTCTATTTCCTAAAGAAGCTGGACTCTTTATTTTAGCCAAGTGGCATTCTTTCCTTCTTATGCTTTAATCTGATTTATGCCTTTTGTTTGCTTTTGCCATTTCTATAGTCTCTTTGTCATGCCCTAGGACCTTTGAAATATCTTGTCCCCCATGTTGGCGACTTTTGAGTCGGAGAGGACAAGCAGTGATTTTTGTGTCTTTTGCTGATGTCAATTCCTTGAGAAAAGCATACTCATCTTTTGTGAGTTCAATACGCAGGGTTAGCTATGCCTATCATTGGGTACAAATTTGATGTTTTTCCTTCTCTCTGAATGCTTGGGCCATATCTCAATGTGAGATTGCCTACATATCCCAGTCAGGGAATCAGGCATTTTACGTAGTTCCAAGAATCACCACCTTTGAGATTGGGTTTCCACTCTTGGTTTTTCTTCTCACATGCTCTAGATTTTGCTTAGGTTACCTAATGGAGGTTGAGTCCCTAGCGAGCTTTTCTTTGAATGCCTTAACTTTTGCCTAGGCTGTGCTTTTTATAGTTTCTTACCCTAGCAGGCCTTTGCTCTTACTTTTGCTTGGGCTTCTTGGATTACCCAATGAGCATTTCTCACCAGAGAGTTTATGTGTTTTGGAGAGGAATTTGGTGGAGATATTTTTTCGAATCTCCTATGTGTTTGTACTTTCATGATGGGCAAGCTAACTCTAAGTGTTCTTGCGGAGATAGCGTCTTCTTTCTGAGTTTTGATAAAAACCTAGTTCTAAGCAATCAAGGCTCGTCCTTTCTTTCCTTCTTGTTAACAACATAAAGAATTTGATTCTTAAAATCCCCTTTCTTTGGCAAAGAGACTGTAGTGTATTGGCAATTGCAATTCAAGATTCAAACCTTTCAATAAGCATAAAATAGAAAGATAAAACGGGAATTCATTTAGTCATAGAAAATGCCCAAACAGGGGCCCAAAACATGTCCTAGCATGATTTAGGAAACAAAAGTAATGTTTAATATTTTTTGCCATGATTTTGCAATTACTGTAGCATCTCGGGGTTTGCTCCTTTTTCCTTGCCTTTCACAGTTTTATACTCCTCTTCACCCTCTTCTTTGCCAAACAGAATCTTTAGGTCAAATCCTGCTAGCACCTCAATCCAGTCTTCAGGGACGAGCGATGAGTTTTTTGGTTCTGCTTCTATGTCACTATCAATCCATTCTTGATTGAAGAAGATTTGCATCCTAGGATACCTTTGCTTGGTGGTTGGATCTTTCCAAGTTTCTGCGAAGCCACAAAATGGAAAGTCATTGCCTTTTCTTACAAACCAACCGTTGAGTGTTTTTGGGACCACAAATGCCTTTTCCTTGATTATGCTTCCTTTTGCCCTAGCCTTTTCCTTGCTTTCTTTCTTCTTCTTTTCTATCTCGGCCTTTGTCGGGGTGTAGCCAAGACCAAAGGCATATTGATTGTGCGGGAAATCAACCATTTGTGGGATCCCTTGTGATCTTTTGCCTAAACCCATCCCAGGAAAGTAGTTCTGCTTCTTCATCATTTGTATGGCCGGGGTGCTTATGTAAAAACTTCTCTCAGCCATCAACGCTTGTATGGCGGTTGCTTCCTCAAGACTGAACCCAGTAAGAAAGGTTTCCTCGGCCCCTACTTTTTGCACAGGTGTATCGGAATGAGTTCGGATCGATGAGGCGCCTAGAATGGTCACAACCCTTTCGTCTACTGCAAACTTAACTTTTTGATGTAAAGTGGAAGGTACTGCTCTAGTGTCATATAGCCAAGGCCTTCCCAGCAAGAGAATGAAGGTGGCTGGTATGTTCATGACATGGAATTTCACATTTCTCTTGATCTTTTCCACTTCCACTGGTAGGGTAACACACCCAACCACTCTTCTCATTGAATTGTCATACCCCCTTACGCCTTGGCTTGAGGGGCGTATGTCAGTAGTATTAACCCCTAACTTGTCGAGGGTTCTTTGAGGGCATACATTCAAAGCGCACCTGTTATCCACCAAAGTTGGCCAATGGGATCCACATAGTGAGACACTTAAGGGAGATGTATAGAGGTTTATTATGTGTAGGACCTTCAGGAAGCAGATCTTTGTCAGTGAAAACTATTGTTGGTTTTGGCACTTTGGATGCCATTTGTAAGTGAAGAAAAATGAAAGAGGCTTTGAACAGCACAAGAATGTAACGGTTACACGTGACTCCTCGCCGGAACCTTAGCACACCGTCTAAACTCTAATCTGTAAAATAGACAAGGGGTGAGCGCATCTTTGCCTCTCGTGGCAAAGGCCCTCCGATGCCTCAGTTAGTATCACGTACTAGCATAAAACCCTAATTATCAGTATGAAAATGATATGAATGCAACGTATTGCGTACCTTTTACCTCTAGGTTATCCCTGTTTATATAGGCATACGTATGCTTGCTGCCCAAGCATCCCTGTTGCCCTGGGTTTCCAACCTCGTACAGGAAACCCAGGATATCTTGGATTCTCGTTCCCTTATCAACTCATTAAGGAGGACTCCTTTCCATAGCTGGCTGAACATCCCATTCCCGTTGGGTATCTTCCCTAGATCCTATATTCTTGGATCCTATTCCTTCATGGAATTACACTATTCTGGAACCTTCCAGAGCGTTCCTTGCATCTGGGGTTGCTTTCCCCAGAGTTCTCCTCCTGTTCGACCCTCTTGTTGCCGAACAGACTACTTGGACTTGGACAAGTGACTTCACATGTCACTGTACCTATATCAATCTCTTGGTCCAACAACTTCTCATGTTTGCTGGACCTTGACCCCGTATAACCTTCCTGGACCAATGACTTCTCATGTCGCCGGTCCTCATTGCCGACCACCGTATTCCACGGCGACTTATCCTGTCTTAATCTAACCATGGTCCCACATACCACGTGTTTGGGTCCTATTTGTACCTGTTCGGGAATGCCTCCCTACAATTGCTCCCCAGCTTTACTCGTTATTTCTACTCAAATGACGAGCAAAGCTCCCAAGTACCGAGCAAATTCATTCTGCTTCTGCATTTTGTTTCACAAAATTGGTGCAATTCTCATCATTAGTCCAGGCAAAACGTCTCATCATTTGGGCCGGACAGGCTTTTCCTGCCCTTACCTTTACACGTGGCGTTAGTTGTACTGCTCACATTAAATGTGGATGGACGCCTTTGGGGAATGGAACGCCCAAATGGCGTCTGGGGTGACGTTTCACATACGCCACCCCATTCATTAGGGTACATTTGGGTTTTCGTCCCATTTTGAAACCCACTCTCTCTCTAGACTCCCTCTGCATAAAGAAGACTCGTTCATACTTGCCATTGGAACACTACTCACCATCTCGTGGTTCTTTCCTTTCTGCACTTAAGAACTCCGATCATCATAATCGTAAGTGACCGCTCACCATTCTGCCCTATTTCTTTCGTTGATTTAGGGTTTTTACTGTCGCTTTAGGGTTTCATCGTCCCCTTCGCTTTCATCTGTAATTTTATTATTCACAAATGGGGAGATTTAGGCGCCATTGCGACACCCCTCAGACCATGGCTACTTTCAGATCTCGTTATGAGATACCAGACAACGTTGCTACTGCACTGGCCCCTGAGGACACCATTCGCGAGAGTCCTGACAACAACACCCTCCATATTCCAGTAGTTGCCGTCGTAGAAGGTGGTGTTAGGTTCCCCCTGGCACCACTGCTCCGCCAGGTTCTAGCCCATTATAGATTATCTCCAATGCAAGTTTCTGCCAATTTTTTTCGCGTTGTTATGGCATAAATGCCATAAGCCAAATGTTAGGCACATCCTTGGGATTACACGATATCCACCACCTATACAACATCGCTCGAACGAAAGACGGCCTAACCTACTATCTGAAGAGTAGGGATTCTTGGAAAAAACTCGTCCTTTAACTTCCCGACTCTGCTCGGGGAGATGATGATGATTTTCTGATTGTCATGGGGAACTTTGAGCCCAGAGACGGGACGGCAGAGTGATAGGCTTTCATGCGCCCCACAGATTTGGCACTCCACGTTAGTTCCTTTCTCCTCATAGAACTTTGCTACTGAGCAATATAATCAAATTGCTTTTCCAATTACTTTACTGACTACTAATTTCGTATTTGTGCATCCACAAATGTCAATCAAGGTCATGACATCATTACCCCACAAGTCCACGTGACAGATATCAACCGAGCACTTGCCTTCAACGGCCAAGGTACACATCTTGCAGGCCAAGCAAGAGATGCACAGGTGCTCCTCAGTTACAGAGCTTCATACAGCGGATTTATCGACTGCCGCACCCGAGCAACAGATAATCTAGACCTCACAGCCCTTCTTCCTCAAATCTCAATCAAGGAAGAAACAGTCGTTCTCAGACTCCTCCCAATCCCGACGAACCTATCGAACTTGCCGAGGAAACCTCCACTTCTACCTCCAGTGGTTATTCCCTTTCTCCTCCACCTCAAAAGATGAACCAACCAATCAACCTCAATAGCTTACTTACCATTCCTGGTGCTGGCCGGGGACGTGGCACTACTCGTGGCCACAATGGTTCTTAGGGCCACGGCCGTCGAGCCTTTGTCCAAACAGATGCACCACCAAGGTTTTCACCTAGTGAGGTTGCTGAGGCTCACAGAGACATGCGTCAACGCATCGAGTCTTCAACAACTGGGACCACTCCACCTAAAGGGACCCTTATTACACGGAGATTCACTGTCTCGATTCTAGCTTGGGCTCCTCATCTTGCCCATGCAAATTGCCCCGTAAGCATACGGGATAGTGCAGAATCCGAGGAGACCGCTCTAGCCCTCTCTCAAGCTTTCTTACTTCCTGGTGACATGTAGAAGGAAGTGGAGAATGCTCCTGACAAGCTCCTCAGTTCCTTCATGGTTAACAATGTCAAGGTTTGCTCCCCTTCATAACTTCTCATGTCAGTAAAACTTTATACTTGTTATTAAGCCTTGTATGCTTTGTCCAGTCTATACAGAAGATGGTGGCAATGGCCCAAAAGCTTGGCCAAGCTGAGCCTGAGCGTGCTAGGCTGGCTAGTGAGAACGCCAAGCTGCAAAGATCAATTATCAGACTCGAGAGAGAGGGATCAGGCACAAGGCATGGTGGATGAGCTGAAGGTCAAACTGGACGGAGCTGACGATAGTCTAAACCAAATCCTCATGGAACTTGAGACAAGCAAGAATGAATCCAGGGCTGCATACAAAGGAATCAAAGGTAGCTACTGAGAGTTACAAGACTCAAATGCTTGCCATTCAAGACGAAATTTGGGCTGCTGCTTGGGCAACATGTCTTACGAAGGCTGGAACTGTAGAAACATCCCCATTATGGACTGAAAATGACCTTCCAAGCACCATGGCGGCTTAAAATGAGGGGCTTGCTGAGGAGGAAGATAGTTTGGACAAAGAGCTCAACGCCAACATCTCTAAGCAGCATAGTGCAGACGACAAAGCGACCAACCCTGGCCAGAAGGAAGACAGTGGTGGTCCAACAAATGGGAGCAATGCTGTGGAAGACACACCTGCATAGACCTCTCCTCCTCCTGCCCTAACCGTCGATGAATAGGTATAGCTTCATGTTCCCTAGACAATCCTGTTTCTTAAAATGGTTTTCTGACCCTTTGCGGTCGTAGAGTTTGCCCTGCATGGCACTTGGTACAATTTGAAACATTTGTTAAAACAGGTATTTGGCCTCTCAAGGCATAACATTGACCTTTACTTGCTTGGCTTGCCAGGCCCAAATGTAGTGGCTTTAAACTTTTGTTGGTGGCTATTTGTAGCCATTTTGTTGCCCCAACCGTGTAGTTTCTCATACTTAGATAAGTTTGCATATTCACATATGCTCCCCAAGTTTCACATACTTGGATAAAAGCCCACTAAGTTTACTCATACTTATAGAAAAATGCTCAAATAATCGTTCTTGGATGATTTGCATGTCCTCGTATGCACCCCAAGTATACTCGTACTGGGAAAAGTTTCTAAGTTTCTTCATACTTAGATAGATCTGCATATTCTTGTATGCTTTCCAAGTTGTCACATACTTGGAAATATTCCTAAGTGTATTCATACTTAGGTTGTACTCGTAAATTTCTCATACTTAGACAAGTGCCTAAATGTATTCATATTTGGCAGAATTGTGCATGTTCACGTATGCATTCCAGGTTTATTCATACCTGTACAAATAACCAAGTATATTCATACTTGCAAATGTTTGAATTGCTCATAATTTTTTGCACACATTACACCCCTCTGCTCCCCAATATGAGGCAAGGAAATACGGTGTGCAAGTTTCTAGCTCCTAGCTCCGTATTCAAACAAAGGAGTGGAGTGAAAATCCATAACCATAAAAGACCATAAAATTTGAAAAAACTCATAATCAAATTCCTTATTCATGATCTGATAACTCAAGGGGGTGTTATTCGTACCCCTTGCAACCAACAAAGAATAAAAAACAAGGGAATTTGATTCGTAATTCCCACACAATCACGATGTGCATCCTAAAACAGAATGAAAAATAAACTGAAGTCTTTCACACAAAGAACTTCCTCAAATTATGGACATTCCCAGGCCTTGGCACCGGGTTCCCGTCTGGGTCCACCAAACGATAAGCCCCAATGCCCACTATCTCAGTTACTCAATATGGGCCTTCCCAGTTGGCCCTCAGCTTGCCCTCATTAGCCATTTTGGTATTGCCGAGCACCTTACAAAGCACAAGGTCTCCAACGCCAAATTCTCGTGGGTGGACAAGCTTGTTGTAGCTTTTCATTAGCTGCTCCTGATATGAGACCAAATGAACCAGAGCTCTCTCTCTCCGTTCCTCAGCCAGATCTAGCTCGATCTCCAGGGCTCTGTCATTGCCTTCACTTTCAACCAAAGTGGTCCTGTTGGTCGGCAAACCTACCTCTAATGGAATAACAGCCTCTGTTCCATATGCTAACGAATAGGGGGTCTCTCCCGTAGACCTCCTAGGAATTGTTCGGTGCGCCCACAGAACTAGTGGCAATTCGTCAGACCACTTCCCCTTTGCTTTGTCCAACCTCTTCTTGATCCCGTCAAGGTTGGTTTTGTTGGACGTCTCTACCTGCCCATTACTCTGAGAGTAGGTTGGGGTTGAGTAATAATTTCTTATGCCATATTAGGCACCAAAAGCTCTAAACTTTTTTTGAAACTGAGACCAATTATCCGTAATCAACGAATAAGGGACCCCAAATCAAGTAATAATGCTTTTCCACACGAACCTTTCTATCATAGGCTCAGTGATCTTGGCCAATGGCTTTGTCTCAATCCACTTAGTGAAATAATCTGTTGCTATCAATAAAAATTTCCTGTTCCCAGTTGCCTTGTGGAGTGGACCCACGATGTCCATCCCCCATTGTGCAGATGGCTAAGGACTTGTCAACGGCACCAGATCTTCGGCCAGTGTCCGGATCATTGGTGAGAATTTCTGACATTTCTTACAAATTTTTGCATATACCTTTGCATCTTCCTGCATGTGGGGCCACCAATAACCTTGGGTGATTGCTCGGTGGGCAATGGACCTGCCCCCAGCATGGCTTCCACACGTCCCCTCATGGATTTCGTGGAGCAACACCATCTCGGGGTGCACAAAAAGTAAGTATGGTCTAGTGAAGGACTTTCTGTACAACTTTCCTTCAGGTGAAAGCCAAAACCATGAAGATTTTGTCTTTATCTTGTGAGCCTCCTTTTTATCCGGGGGGAGTGTCCCATCTCATAAGAACTCCACTATTGGATCCATCCAACTTGGTCCTTGGGTCATGTCTAAGACCAATTCCACGCTCCTTCCAATGCTCGGCTCAACAAGATAATCCACTGCCACTCTTCTCTTTAACTCTGTTGGCACAGCTGCAGCCAACCAAGTTAGTGAATCTGCATGTGCGTTCCACCTAGAACTTATCTGCTCAATGCACACCTTCTTAAAAGTATCGAGCAGATCCTTGGCATCCTCCGCGTAGGCTGCCATCTTTTCATTCTGGTCTTCGTATTCCCCGGACAGCTGGTTCACCACAAGTTAGGAATCATAGTACACCCTTATTCTCTTTACCTTCAGGGTCTTTGCACTTCTCAAACCTGCTAGGAGTGCCTCATACTCCGCCACATTGTTAGATGCACTGAAACCCAACCGAACAGAAAGCTCTAACATTACTCCCTCAGGAGGAAAGAGCACAACTCCAATCCCGGAACCAGTGTTACATGCGGAACCATCAACGAACAATTTCCACTCCAGAGGATCTTGTTCGGCAGGACCCTTTCCCTTCCTGGCTGGTGGCTCAGCTGCTCGCTCCTTTCTTGTAGGAGGTTGAGGAGCTACTGTTGGAGAGAATTCTGCCACAAAGTCTGCCAACACTTGTCCCTTTATTGCGGTGCGCGACTGATAATCAATATCGTATGGGCTTAGCTCCACCGTCCAAGTTGAGATTCGCCCCTAGAAATCTGCCTTTCGTAGCAATGATTTCAACGAAAACTCTGTGTAAACCACAATTCTATGACTCTGGAAATAATGAGGCAACATTCTTGCTGCTGTCCTTAGTGCCAGGACCAATTTCTTAAGGGGCAGATATCTCGTTTATGTATCTAGCAATGTCTTGCTAATATAATCTACAGGGATTTGATCTGATTTCTTATCTCTTAATAAAACTGCATTGACGGCATGCTCAGACACTGTTAAATACAGAGTTAAAGACTCACCCGGATCAGTAGTGGACAAGAGTGGGGCTATTGCTAAGTACTTCTTCAGGTCTTGGAACGCTTGTTTGCACTCTGCTCCCCATTTGTATCCTTCCCTCTTCTTTAGCAGCTGAAAGAAGGGCCTACACTTGTCGCTGGACCGGCTGATGAATCTGTTTAGGGCTGTTGCCATCCGCGTCAGTCTTTGGACCTCCTTCATGATCCTAGGACTTTGGAGCCTCTGCAAGGCCATTATTTGATCGGGATTTGCCTCTATCCCTTGTATGGTCACAAGATGGCCCAAGAACTTCCATAAGCACACTTCGAGGCATTGAGCTTCAGCTTGTACTCTCTTAGAATCTCAAAGGCTTCCTTTAAATCAGCTATTTGGTCCTGCCTCTCTTTGCTTTTGACCACCATATCATCTATGTACACCTCCATAGTCTTGCCGAGCAATTTTTTTAGCATAATCGTTGCTAACCTATGATATGTTGCACCGGCATTCCTCAGACCAAAAGGCATGATACTGTAACAATACAGCCCTCTTGGTGTGATAAAAGAAGTCTTCTCCTGATCGGGCCTGTACATGGCAATCTGGTGATATCCTCGATAAGCATCAAGGAAACTCATTCGCCCATACCCAGCTGTTGTATCCACCAGCTGATCTATTCTTGGGAGAGGGAAACTGTCCCTAAGACAGGCTTTGTTCAAATCAGTGAAGTCGACGCAGACACGCCACTTCCCGTTCTTCTTCTTTACTACCACAGTGTTAGACAACCACTCTGGGTAATAAACTTCTCGTATAGCCTTTGCTTCAAGCAAACGGTCAACATCCTCGATAACAACGTCTATGTGCTATACGGCTGATCTTCTCTTATTCTACATCACGGGCTTATGTTGTGGATTCACATTCAAGTGGTGACAAATCATGTTTGCATCCACCCCAGGCATTTCTTCGGGTACCCAAGCAAACACATCAACGTGCTCCTTGAGGAATCCCACCAACTCTTTTTCTTCTTCCTTCTTCAGGTTTTCCCCAATTAGGAAATACCTCTCTGGATCAGTCTCTTTGATCTGAATCTTTTTCAAGCCTTCCACCACTTTCTCGGCTGGGTTTCCTCCGACATCCTCGATGGTCGGCTGGTCTGGAACCTGATGGCTTGGACCAATTTTGCTTTGGGTGCCTTTTTGATTATAGAAACCAAATACTGTTGGGCAACCTTTTGATTTCCCCTGATCCTCTCAATGCCATTAGATTCGGGAAACCTCACAATCTGATGGTAAGTAGAGGAAACTGCCCTCATCTTGTGCAACCATGTTCTTCCTATAATCGCGTTATAGGAAGATGGTACATCCACCACCAGGAAGTCGGTTCGCAGCACCACTGTTCCTGCCCAAACAGGAAGAGTTACCTTGCCCAATGGCCAGACTACTCCTGTACTGAATACGACCAAAGGAGCTATTGACAGCACCAAGTCTGCCTGTGTCAGTCCCAACTTTTTAAATGCATCGTAATACAGTACTTCCGTGCAACTTCCTGAGTCCACCAAAATCCTCTCCATGTCATACTCCCCAATTCATAGGGTTATGACCAAGGCATCATTATGTGGCACTTGGGCTCCTCCCAGGTCCTTATCCGTGAAGACTATGCCCTCGTTGCATGCTTCTTCTTCACGTCCTCGTTTTTTCCCCAACTGGAGCAACCTCACCTCATTTCTTGTATAAGGTGCGGGTAATCCATGTATCATATGGATTACGCCCCTTGGATTCTGCTCGTAATCCAACTCCATTGCTTTCTCTGCACCTTTTTGCTCTTCCTGAATGAACTCTTTCAGATAACCTCGTGAAACTAAGTCATCGAGGTGCTGCTTGAACATCTCACAATCTTCTGTCATGTGACCCCAATCTTTGTGATAACTGTAATGCTAACTCGTAGCTCTATTTGCATCTTTATCCCCTTCTAGCCTTGGGGGCCACTTGAAATACGGGCGGTTCTTTATTCGATAAAGAATCTGATAGATTGGTTCTTTCCAAACTGTGGTAACTAAAAAGAAAGACTTGGGGTCCGGGGCATGCTTCTCATTGTATGGCTCTTTCTTAGCCTGCCCATAGTTCTTCCTTTCTTTGTAAGTTTTGGGTTCTGGCTTAGCTACTTTCTTTATAGGCGCCTTGGCTTGCTCGACAACCACCTTGCCATCCTCCCTGAGTATGTCATCCTCGTTCCTGGCATGTTACTTAATCCTTTCCATTAATTTTGCCAGTGTTCCTATTGGACTCATATTCAATGATTTACGCAGCTCCCCCCGAATAGGTAACCCAGTCTTGAACGTGGCTATTGCATACTCCTTGTTGCAACTTTCAATCTCGTTGAAAGTTTCCCAGTACTTCTTTGCATAGTCCTTGATCGGCTCGTTCTCCCCCTGTTTCATAACGGAGAGGCTCTCAAACGTCTTTGGCATTTTCCTGCTCGTCAGGAACCGAGCAGTGAATTCCTCGGCCAATTGCCCCCATCCTCGTATGGAGCGCGGGCCTAGCTTATGGAACCAGGACAGAGCCACCTTTCCTAAACTCGATGGGAACATCTTGCACATGATTGCATCATCCCCGTTGTGCATGAACATTGCCTGCTGGTAATGCTGTATGTGTGCCACGGGATCTGTATTTGTTTCATAGAGGATGAACGTACCGTGCTTCACCCTGCTCGGCAACCTTGCCTCTTGCAACCTCTTTGCAAAGGGGGGAATGCTATATTGCTGAGGGCGTTTCATGCTACTTCTCGTGCAGACATGGTGCCCTCTTCATGTTCCTTCATCTGTTTGGGAGCACTCCTTTCCCAATCGGAATCTCGTACCTATCCCTGTGATGCTTTCTGGTCCCTTCTTCCTCGGGAGAGGGATTTCGGCTTCTGCTCCTTTTTCATGAAGAAGTCCTCTGCCGCTCTAGTGTTCGACTTTTACTTCTGCTCCTCTTTTTTCGTGGAGAAGCCCTATTTCGCCTAGGAGTAGGACTTCTGCTCCTTCTTCTTTGTGAAGGAGCCTTTTTGTACTCCACCATAGCATGTCTGTCTCCCCTGGAATTTCTTCATGAAAGTCTAAAGTCCTCAGGATGTTCTCAGATCCGTTCCAACTCTCGAATCTCGTGCTCTTGTTTCTTGATCAAACGAGCAAACTCCTCGATTTCCTACCTCTTTTTGTCGAGGATATCTTCACTGTTGTGCATGCTTCTTGAGTGTGCAACCGATTCCCTTTCACGGCGGGATTTACTCCTCCGTGTGGACTCCGTTGCCGTCCTGCCCTCCCTATTCTTGGAGCTATCTAGAACGGTCAGGGGGTTACCCTTACTTGTCACCTTCTGCCCATGTTTGCCTTCGGGCTTTCTCGGAGCCCCTGGTGGGGATTTATCACCTCCCCCACCTACTTGATTCTTTGGGTCGAGCGGTGTCGTTGGATTTTCTTCCACCATTGTCATTTTTCAAAAAGAACTCTTTCGTTTCCCACAGACGGCGCCAATTGTAAGTAGCGAAAAACAAAAAAGGCTTTGAACAGCACAAAAATGTAACGGCTACACGTGACTCCTTGCTGGAACCCTATCACACCGTCTGAACTCTAATCTACAAAACAGATAAGAGGTGAGCGCACCTTTGCCTCTCGTGGCAAAGGCCCTCCGATGCCTAAGTTAGTATCACGTACTAGCAGAAAATCCTAATTATCAATAGGAAAATGGTATGAATGCAACGTATTGTGTACCTTTTACCTCTAGGTTAACCCTGTTTATATAGGCATATGTATGCTTGCTGCCCAAGCATCCCTGCTGCCTTAGGTTCTACCTCGTACAGGAAACCCATGATATCTTGGATTCTTGTTCCCTTATCAACTCATTAAGGAGTCCTTTTAGGACTCCTTTCCATAGCTAGCCAAACATCCCATTCCCGTTGGGTATCTTTTCCAGATCCTATATTCTCGGGATCCTATTCCTTTATGGAATTACACTGTTTTGGAACTTTTCACAGCGTTCATTGCATCTAGGGCTACTTTCCACAGAGTTCTCCTCCCGTTCGGCCCTCTCGTTGCCGAATAGACTACTTGGACCAATGACTTCACATGTCACTGTACCTATATCAATCTCTTGGTCCAACAACTTCTCATGTTTGCTGGACCTTGACACCGTACAGACTTCCTGCACCAATGACTTCTCATGTCGCCGGTCCTCATTGCCGACCACCGTATTGCACAGCGACTTGTCTTGTCTTATTCTAAACGTATCACGTGTTCGGGTCCTATTTGTAGCTATTCAGGAATACCTCCTTACACCATTATAAGGCCCACCAAATTTTCAAGAGTGATATCGATGGGAGCTTTGGCTTTTCCGAAGGTCTTGACGAAGGAATTACGATATTCGTAAGAGGACATGAGCAATCCCCAGATGGAGATGTCAGCTTTGATTTTCTTCAATTGCCTCAGTACCCTGTCTTCCTCTTCTTCTTCTTCCATTACTCGGGTTGAGGTCGAACTTTCTCCACTAAGCTTGGGAGGTTTGTACACTCTTCCACTTCTGGTGAGATGACCTATCTCTTCTTCCTAAATGCCCCAAGGATCAGCAGGCTCAATCCTTCCAATTTCCCAATCACTTGGCAGGGCTTGGCCCATTTCCAACCACCAATCCCCATCATCAATTGTATATATGTAAGGGGAATGAAATTTTTCTTACATCACAATACACTTATCATCCTCAGGGGGGGTCAAGGATGGTTTGACTTGGGTATTTGAGATGATGTATTGGGTAGGATTATATGTGGAGTTGTTGGAGAGGCTTATAGGATTGATGTTTCGAGGTGGTAGTTCAGCATTGTGAATGGGGAGTGGGTTGGTTTGCACATTAGGCTTGGGTTGTTTTATAGCTTGGCTATTGATGAGATCTTGGATGTCATGACGAAGACGCATGCAGCGGTTTGTCTCATGTCCAGGGTGCTGGTGATAAGCACACTGTTTATTGGCATCATAACTTGGGCCATAAGGTGGCTGAGGAGGTGGATTGTTCAAGGGCTTGAGATGCCCTTGAAGGCTCAGAATGGCTAAGGCTTGGGATGAGGTCATATAGAGAGGGTCAAAATTGCGGCGGGGGCGATTTGAGTTCCTAGATGAGCTAGCTTGGAAATGCTCTTGTGGTGAGGCTGGGTCAAGGGCTTTTACAAAGGTATGAGAAGTACGAGTAGGGAAGGTTTTCTTGGGTGGAAAAGGAGTTTCTTCTTTCCCAATGAGCCCCAGCTTGATTCCTTCTTCAACTTGCAGCCCAGTAGCATGCAGGCGCTTGAAATCAGTGATAGCTTGAGTATAGTTATGCTTAAGATACTTGGATTGCAAATTCCTGACGACTATTCTCACTTGATCTTTCTCAGAGGGACAGTTCTTCATCCTGGCGGCCTTTTCTCTCCATCTTGCCACGAAGCTCGCAAAGTCTTCACTTGGCTTTTTCTTTGTCATCTCCAAATTTCGAGTGGTTAACTCAATTTGGACATTGTATGCATATTGCTAGACAAAAGCATTGGCAATTTCTGGCCAAGTATGATAATGCACAAATTCCAAGGTGAGGAACCAGTCGAGAGCGCTTCCAGTAAGAGTTCGTTGGAATAACTGAGCATTGAGCTCATCATTCAAGCCCATTGGCTTCAAGGTATTGATAACATGGCGGACATGACTGGTAGGGTTGCCAGTTCCATTGAACTTCTCAATGTTCTGCATCTTGAACTTTTCAGGCAGTTGAGAATTAGGAAAAATGCAAAGCCCTTCAAAATCTAGAATTTGGTCCCCCTAGGAACGGGCCAAGCCGTGTTTGATCTCCTTGACTTACTTGGTCAATTCAGGATTTTTCGCCAATACTATTTTATGAGGATTCTCTGCTTCTTCCTCGTCTTTCTTGTCTTCAGCATCTCTTGCTGCTTTCTCGGCTAATAAATAAGTGATTTGAGCTTGAAGTTCAGCAATAGTGGCATCATTGTCTGCCATTCTTGAAATGGGAGAGGGAGGATAGCTTGGTGAAGCTTGGGGGTTGGTAGATGATTGGGTTTGCCAAGAAGATGACCACGAAGTCCCAGGAAGTGATTGGGACAGTTGCGGTGAGGGTGTGTTGATAGGCGAGGATGACAGGCGGGATGGCTGCAGAGGCCTCTGTTTGGTGTGGTTTCGGGTGTTGTAAGAGTATAACATTGGCTGTGGTTGCTTTCTTGGCTTACCTATTATACTTGCTTGAAAGTAAAATACCTATAAATCAGTACTGGGCTGTATAGGGTTAGGATTTGGGCTGAAATCCCAACCCTTCCGCACAGAAAGAGATGTTACAACAACAAATGATACGAGGTATGAGAAAGAACTTCAAAGTAAAATGCAGGAAAATTCCTTATCCTGTGGGTTCCTGTCTTATTTTGATAAGTTCTATGGCTTTCTAACACATATAAGGTTTGGGTAGTCTCAAAGGTGCTCCATTGTCAAAAAAGCACCAATCCTTTCACCAGCCCATCATAGTCGGTAATCAGATGATTCCTTTTTTGATAAGTGACTGTGGAGTTTGCTGGAACCCCTAACATAGCCCGTGACATGCCGGGATATTAGGTGAACTCAACGAGGTTGCCCGCTCGACGCAAATGATAGAAGAATTAGATAAAGCATGTATTAGTCTTATGTCGAACTTTCTGGTTATGGCTCTCAATTTCCCGAGTGGAGTCGCCAAAAATTGTATACACCTCCCAAAGCGGGGCATCGCCATAGAGATTGATCGTTGCTGTTTGTTTGGTTGTTTGCTTCATAAACCAAGATCGTGGATATTCCCATGGCTAGGAACATTGCCACACGATAGCGGTTATCATCAAAATAGGGTCGCCACCTAGTTTATAAAACTAGGAAAAATAAGTAGAGATTCTAGGTGCAGGAGCCAAAAGTAAAATAAGGGGAATGTGTTAGGCACCCCTCTTTGCCCAACCATAAGACTAGCCCATAATTGTTTGACACATGATTGATGCTTGCTTTATTCAATTCTAAACAAGTAATCTATTTAATTAGATTTTACATAGTTAATGGTGAGCTGAGACAATAATTGAAAGCATGCATCAGAAAAGCATAATGAAACAAATCTGTCCTAGGGACATGGATCCCGCGGTTGGTGAATAGATGTCACGGCCGAGTGATCCTCCTAGTTTGATGTACCGACCGATGGATGGAAGACCCAGCCGATGTTCTTCCTCACACCAGACTAAACAATTAACAGAGAGTTAAAACACTATGATTAATGCACAAAAAACGTAAAAGAGATCAAACCATAGGCCCCTGGGCCTCACCACCTTGATCCCTCAGTTGCTTGATTGCTTTGGATTAGAGGGGATTGACTGATTCGCTTCTCGGAAAACCCTAGGGTTAAGGTTTGAACTTCGAGGTTTGGATCGTTGGATCGTGGCTGCCTTCGGGAGGTTAGGGCTTTTTTAGAGGGGATGTGAGAGAGTATATTTGTAGAGTTTTATGGCTAGAGAGGGTGAATTGATATATCAATTTCGGAACCCTAAGGGCCCTTTATATAGGCAATTGGTGACTCACTCCGGCCAATCAAATGGCGTGAATCAAAAAGAAATTCTAGGGTAAAAAAATCTCTAGACGCAATCTACTGCGTAGCCCGAACGCATCGGAGAAAGGCTGCTAGGGTTTTGAGGATCGAATCAAATGTATGACAGAACATTCTAGAATCTGGAAATAGACGATCTGGTGGCCGGTTAAAGGATATGGCGGCCGAGGAAATGATTAAGCGGCCGAAGGATAGACCTGGCGGCTGAAGGATCAATCTCTTAGGGAGATTTTCAAGCAACATGCTTCATGGGTGAAAGAATGTAATTGAGGCCATGAGATCAATGTTACGGCCGAAAGATAGATTTTCTCGAGATACTGTATTTCTGTCTGAAAGGCTTTTTGACTCTGGATTCGGTTTTCTAAGTGGCTAAAAGTTATCACCATAAGTCCTAAGGTTCACAAGAAGTCAATCAGTAATCATTGTATCCATTCATCATCAAGATGGTTCCCAAGGTAGGACTTGAAATAATCGTCAGGCCAAATTGGGGTGTCTACAAGTTACAGAAAATGACAATGATGAATGTTGCTAAAGAGACGAATGAAGAAATATTGTTCAAAAGACATACCTTCCGCAGCCGTCTTAGCTGATTTCCTGTGCGAAGAGGCATGCTCCTTAGCCTTAGCACGAGTCACCCTCGGTGGAAGTATGGTCAAAATTGGTTCCGCGATGGTAATACCCCTGGTGGCCGCGGAAGTAGGATCCGACGGAGCCCAATAACTACTTTTGTTGCGCCACCTAGACTGCCTCGCCTTTGGAGACCCAGAGATATGTCGTGATGGTAAATGTCAGAGACATCTGGAACTACGGGGTTACCACGCGCATAGTTGATGAACGAGTCTAATTTGGGGGACTAAGCCAAACAGTTGTTAACCGTAAAGACGGTCTCCCTGCTGTTCTTCAAAAATGTCACAATTTCATACCCCGCCGACAACTCCTCCACATAAGCCCTAGTGAAGCGGCAGATACTCTCAATGTAACTCTTCAACAGCGGCGTTGGACTCGGCATGCCTTGGTCATAGCCGAATTGCCTCGCTACCCTGTCGGGGCAGTACAACACAAAATGTGCCCCTTCTGCGCATAACGCAAGAAGGGAACACGAGCAAGTGGCGGCAAAGGCAGAAAGAGCAAAGGCAGGGACTATAACACCCTCGGTCCGAAAGTCCACGACGTGTTTGTCCTTCGAGAAGAAAATGGTAAAAAAGGCACCAGCCACAGGCTCAGCATAAGGACGCGGAAAGAACTGGTTGAAATCATCTATGTGCTTCCCCCAGGACTTGGTCGAGCTAACCCCTCTCCACCGCATGATCCGGGGTCAGGGCTCATCACCTCTATTAATATCCACAGGGGAAGGCGCGAGACTGGGAAAGTGCTCGAAAAAGAAGGCCATAAGGAACTGTGTGTGTACCACCTATACCATATCATAGCGCCCCATGGATCTTTCTATATTAGCATGAACTTGGTCTAGACGATGGAACAACGAGCCCAAGAAGAAGGGCCTGAGTAGAACAAAGTTCCCCCTCGCGAGGCTCACCGCAAGGGGGAAGATCATATGGTTCGGTCCCTCGTAAGGAAATCCGCAATCACAAAGAAGGACAGCCAATAAACGAGAAAACCTGCAAGGTGAAGGTCAGAATCAAGCATCTTCCCATTGAACTCTGTCGCCTGCCCCGCTGGAGGCATAGTTCCCGGAGGGGGCAAATCCTTGAAGAAATACCTCAGCCATTAACCCCAAGATGTTTTACCTGTCTTCGGAGCGGCCCGTACACATCCCTCTCTGTCGAAGTGGGAACCGCACTTGCTCACCCCAAGATGAGAATGGTGCAGAGAAAGAGAACCAGGGTTTTGAGTATGGGATAGTCTCTACCTCTTAGGGTCGTCCTCACTCAATATTTATAGAGTCTCCTCGACTTGATCTCCAAGTACGGGCATGTGCCTTACACAAGCCAAGTGACATCATTGTGACGTCACCGAATAGATCTGGTAACCGTTTAGGTATGAGCTGGCACGTTCCATGTGCGCTCATGATTATCCTTTGGCGTAACCGTTTCTGGACGTGAAGAAGCACGCGTTACTGTAGTTGGCCGAGCCCATTAAGCAACTTATAAGAACATGCCAACGGGACTTCTTCCCTGAGGTGGCCAAGCCTGAGGTACCCTGTCACCGAACTTAGGATGAATATAATGTTGACGAATGGGCCTCGGCCTAAAGTTGAGCCCCGGTTCAAGCACGGCAACAGATAGACCTGGACTTGTTTATTCAAGACAGGTGCAGACAGTGTGTGGTAGGGATTGATGTTGAATCTTGGCCGAACCAGATGATTGTCGAACGTGAATCAATGATGCTGAGCCTCATTCACCCTTATCCTTGAGGTAGCAGCAATCGCCAGGGCCAAATACCAATGGGAGAATGCCAGGTGTCACTAACTACTTGGGCACGGCTGACTGAAAGTACACTAGGAGCATGGAGGAGTTCTGCCAGGTTGTCCTATCAATGCCACGTGTCAAGTGTCGATTTGTTGCTTGTTCGGCGGTGTTAGAATGGGCGGGAAACTCGATTTCCAACCTTAGCTCTATATAAGGGACGGTGAGAGGAGAGAGACAAGCCACATGCTCTCTCTCTCTAGACCTCCATCACTAGAGCTTTCTCTAGCGTTCGTTCATCTTCCAATCTCGATTCTCAGTGGATTCATCATTAGATCTTGATGAAATTTCCAGGTGTGTGTTCGATAATCACTCTTCTTTTCATTTCTGTAGCTTTTATACACTTTTTCCCTCTGTTTTCTTGGGTTTCTTGGCGTTTTTGGTTTTGTATGAATGGTACGCCCTTAGGGATGAACATCATTGTTCATCCCTGTGTTCAACTTGTTCTTAC
Organism: Rhododendron vialii; assembly: GCF_030253575.1. Lineage (NCBI taxonomy): Eukaryota > Viridiplantae > Streptophyta > Magnoliopsida > Ericales > Ericaceae > Rhododendron > Rhododendron vialii. Next base: position 19,234,503 of record NC_080566.1, read on the forward strand.
GAGCCCCAACTTTGATGCTGGTTGGGTTTGGCCGACACTGAGTAAGGCCGAGACCCATGACTTAAGTCTCAGAGTTTCCCAAGCTTGAGTCTTAAAAAAGTGAAAACATGGTGGGCTAGTAGGGTAGCCGAGCGTAGGGAGATCCTCGTCTGTTGTCGACGAAAAGGTTTCTCACTATTTTTCCTGTGTTGATAGGTCTAGCTCACCCAGTTATAGTCATCTCTTCCAACTCTAAAAGCTCAGGAGACGACTCCAGAGACCTGACAATCCGAGAGTATTTGGAAAGGCATATAAGCCGACGTCAAGTCTCTTCAATTGCTTCGAATATGTCAGCCGACACCAGTGACTCAAACGCTGAACGTGATTATGAATACGGCGGGGACGAGTTCAACACCGAGCCCGAAATCTCATTCACGTCATCGACTCATTCCGAGGCCGAGCCTCAACTAGCGGCCAAGGCTGAATCCAAATTCAATCCTCAAGCCGAAGCTACTTCCTCTGCACGATATGGGCATTCTGAAGTGCCTTCCGAGGATAGAGAGGTCGCCGACCTCTATGAGAGGGGCCAAGTTTGTCCCCATGCTCATTTCTTCAATGGGGAGCTTGGCGAATACGAGAAGTTTTGCCGAGACTATAATATTCCCGATGATGTTGTTAGCCAGGTGGCCAGCAATCGTATTAGGGATAAGAGGGAGCACCATCCCGAGCATATTATAGTTCCACTGATGGCAATTTGTGAAGCTGGTCTTCGGTTCCTGCTTCACCCATTCTTAAGGAAACTGTTGGCTCAATTTAGTTTAGTTCCTCACTACTTCGCAATCAATAGCTATAGGATTGTGATGTTAGTGATTGCACTGAAAGAACTTCACGATCTGGAGTTCACCATTGCCGACCTCTTTCACACTTACATTATGTCTAGGCATGGTCAGACTGAGCGTAGATATTTGTCAACTCGTAGGGACAAGACGCCATTAATAGACAGGTTGCCCGACACTGATAAGTGAGCAAACTTTTACGTTGAAGTAAACGGCAACTATGAGTTTGGCAACCAAATCAACCGTCGGTACGCTATGCCGAAGATAAAAGATTTTCGAGGTAGATTTCTTTTATTCTGCCGTTGCCGAGCCTTATTTTGTTCTCGCATAGCTTGTTTTACAATGTTGATTGCCCCTTGTTCATTGCAGATCACCGATCCATAACGAAGACCCAGCAATCGCTGACCGTTGAAAAGCACATAGATATTCTATTGTCCCAAGCTGTCAGGGACGCGCCGATGCTACATGGTTACGTCCCATCGTACAAGGGTAAGCTCAAAAGGAGAGAGAAAGAGTCCGGGCCGAGCAAGAAAGTTGGTGGCTACAAGAAGGGAGGAGGGCAACCAGGGAAGAACAAGCAGCCCGAGTCGAACAAAAGGGGAAAGAAGCTGAGGGTTAAATTTCCAACATTCAGGAAGCCAGAAGAATTCTGGTTCCAAGAAAGTCAGAAGGCCAACTACCTGGGTATCAACGTTCCCCTCCAGACCCTTGTACCTGAATTCGGAGAAAAGATGGGGAGGAGGAACGTGGTTTGGTTGAACATAAGGGATGGTTCTTTGGCTCGGAAGGACACGTCAGACACGCCCGAGCCTGCTGAAAAAAGGCAGAAGGTAACACATGACTTTTTTTCCCTCAAAGCCGCCGACCCCACGTCTGTCAAAGAAGGACAAGACCGAGTCTTCGTCTGCAAGTGGCTTGAAGGACGTTCAAGAATAGTTTGGCTCGGCTGGCCATGTCGTCATCCAGGAGTTTGCTCCTTCATTCGCTTTAGTCGACAGGAGGGTGGTGAACATTGAAGATAGTGTCAAGCTTGAACATGGCCTGGCCATTGCGATGCTTCGAGTTGTTGCTCTGCCAAGGGATATGGAGAAAGTGCCAGAGGACCTACAGTCGAGCCTGATACATGCGAGTGCTTACTTTGTGCAGGTTTGTTAAATCCCAACTTCGGTCCTTAAGTCATTTTCTTTTCCCGAGCTTGAATCTTCCTCGTTGTACATGCGGCTCAGGCTATTCTTCAAGCATCTAGCAAGGCCGAGCTTGTTGCCACCGAGAGGTCCCGTTATTGCGATGACCTCAAGACCAAACGCCATCAGGTGAGGTCACTAAAGACTAGCCTAAAGGCGGCGAAGGTTCAGGTGGCCGAATTAGAGAAGGAGAGATGAGGCTAATGGAAAGCGAAGAAGGCCGAACATGAGCTTGGCAAGGTGTTGAGGAGGGAGAAGAGGAAAATGAAAGAAGTTGATGAAAAGGCCTATCAGGCTGGGTTTGATAGAGTCGGGGCCGAATATATGAGAGATGCTCGAAAGATGGTAAACGAAGAGGTGGAGAAGAGGGTGCATGTGGCTTACAGGAAAGGTTACAAGGATGGCGTGGCTGCTGCTGCCAACGCTTTTCAGCTGGAGTCTGATTCGAACTTGTACACGTCAATTCCAGCAACTGTCGTTCCCGAACTTGTCTTGCCAGATATAGATGAGGAGTGTGCACCACTTCCTCTCGAGGATTTCCTCGAGAGTGAAGAAGACATTGAAGATGTCTCTAGGGATGACGCCGACGGTGAAGATGGGGCCGATGGGCAAAAAACTGTTAAGGTCGGGCATGAGAAGGTGGTCGAGGATGCTGAGAAGGTGGCCGAGGACGATGAGCAGGAGCAAATGAATGTTGATATAAATGCCGAGGTCAGTGCTGACGTTGCTTGCTGCTGAGGATACTATTCGAGTTTGAGCAGAAGATTAATCCTTTCCTTTCTAGTCTGTGAATTATTTATTTATTTATTTTTTTTGACAAGTGTGAATTTTTTGTTTGAATATCTACTTTTGTTGAACTGGACGGATCTGAGCTTGGATTTTGCGGTTCCAGATGTAATAATTTGTGGGGGGTCGGTATCAAACGATTTACTACGCCATACCTCCCAGCTTAGGGATATTCTGCAACACTCTTTCTTCTTCTGAATGAATGGATGCTTTTAATTTGGTCCCCTTCTTGTAATGACTTAAAGTTTCAGCTCTTTTGTTGGTTTCTTTCATGCTTTTGGTTTGGTATGCTTGCTTGTTTGAATGGTTGTAATCCGTAGTCCCCACTTTGATTTAGGTTCGGCTGGTTGAACAAAACAAATATAGAAAGTTGTGTAAGTGACGAGCCTTAACCAAAGTAGAATGGTTGAACAATCGTTGATATATTGGCGAGCTTGAAATTGTATCCTCGGCTAATGTTCCAGGTTGGATAGAGTAGCTGGAAACAAAAGTTCGATAGTTGCCCTCTACCTGTGGTTGGGAGTCGGCCAAGTGCCAGCCCCTAGCCAAGGTATTAAGGACTTAAGCTGTTAAATATTTGTGGGTGGCTTGCTCACCGAAACATGAGTGTAACCGAGCTGTGGCCGACCTTAGTGTCTTGCCAAGCCGAACCGAAGCCTAAATTCTAGCCGTAATGTGTGTCTTAGGCTCGGTGGACCATATGTCCTATTTTTGCTTCTTGGGGCAGTAATAGTGGCCGAAGCAATGGCATGAAAGCCATTTATGGGTGTGACCGAAGTCAACGTTTGTGGTTGGCAGAGTTTGCCATGGGTGAATTATGGTAATGAAAACAAGCTAAAAATTGCAGAAGACATCAATTGCCAAGTAAGATTCTTCTTTGTATTGAGAAACGTTGGGAGTACATGAGAGAAATGAAAACTGAGGGGCCGAAGCCATACTTAGAATTAAGTAAAGTGAATAAATCAAAGTGTAGCTGATGATAGTTCGTGGCCGAGCAAAAAGTGAATCTGGAAAAGGTTGATCACATGTATGCCTTCTTCAGATTCTGTGCATTCCACGGGTTGGTAAGGACTTTCCCATTCATGTCCTCTAGCATGTAAGCACCTTCACTAGCAATCTTGACAACATGGAAAGGTCCCTCCCAGTTGGGTTTGAATTTCGTTTTCTTACTTGCTTGCACAACTTTTCGCCAAACCAAATCATCTGGCTTGAAGGTTTTAGTTCGCACACTTCGGTTGTATCCCTTAGCCACTTGCTGCTGGTATTCGGCGAGCTTTAGGTGAGCGTCGTCACGCTTTTCCTCAGCCAAGATGAGTTCTTGCTCCACGACTTCTTCGTTTGTTTTGGCGTCGAATGTTTCTGTTCTGAGAGTTGGAAACTTTGACTCCAGAGGTATTACGGCCTCCATTCCGAATGCCATTGAAAAGGGTGTCTGGCCAGTGGAGCGCCTTGGTGTAGAACGGTAAGCCCATAGAACGTGTGGTAACTCCTCAGCCCACCTTCCTCTTTTGGAGTTTAGCCGACGCTTGATCCCGACACAGACGGTCTTGTTTGTGGCCTCGGCTTGGCCATTCCCATGGGGATAAGCTAGGGTAGAGTTGAAAAAGCCTATCCTAAATTCAGCGCAGAGGCTGGTGAGGTCCTTGCTGACGAATTGGGTCCCGTTGTCTGATACGATGGCGTAAGGGACGCCGAACCTTGTAACAATGTTTCTCTAGAAAAGTCTCCGAACGTCAGCCTCTGAGATTGTCACCAGAGGCTCGGCTTCTACCCATTTTGAGAAGTAGTCCGTTGTTAGGAGGGTTGTTTTGTCGATCATGACTTTGGTGGAATAAACAGATATGACGATCTAGCTTTGGAGGATTTGTCAAAGAAACACCTCTTAATGTAAGTATATATCGAGACGACTCTTTTTGAAGTTATAGTTTGTTGAATTCAAAATTTTATTTTGTTTTGTGCCCATGTCTTGCTGAGGATTTTGGAACCGTATAAGTAATTAGACTGTTCGTTAGGACGGAGTTGTTTTCTTACATGGCTTTCAGCATTTCGTAGTTTTGGTAATTTGCTTTTTATCAGGTTTATATGAAGCAGGGGTTGGTGTTGTAGATGGTAAAAAATGCATGGGAGAGTTACGGGAAAATATGACGATTGAGGTGGGCGGGTGCATAAGGATCACATGCAATGGATTCCAGTTTCCATGCAAAAATATTGCGAGACATGAGTTCCTCCTACTATTGCTAGAGGGAGATGAGAATAGGGGATTTGATTATGGTAAGTAGTGAATAGGGATTTGAATGGGATGATGTGGGTTAGAATATGAAGGAAGATTCGGATGTAAGTCATGATAAATTGAGGTTTGAAATGTATTACGGTTAACTGTGTTTAATAGGTTAGAGGACGGAGATGAGTCGCTCACTGGTACTAAGTTTGGTTTTGTAATTACTATTGTATATGATTTATTGGACATGCAATCACATTACGTTTGGACGTTTGTAATTTATTTTGTTTCAAGTGTGCCTGACTCTCCATGGAATTGTTGAATTCTAGATTACTAGATGTGGTCCCCACTAATTAGGAATCGGTTGTGTTGGGATAAAGTTATGCGGGTGTGTGTAAGCACGGGCAGTTGTCCACAACTTGCTAAAGACACGCAAAGTTAGTTATAATGCCGCATTCTTCAAGCCGTGCCTTCAGGCACGGGCATGCGCTAGTCATAGATAAAGCAAAACACAATACGAAGAGAAGAAACATATTACAAACAAGGAATGCAAACAGAAAACAAAGAGACTTCAACCCATGATCGCTCCCAATCTAAGCTCTATTGCCACTTTATTTGTAAGTTAGTTTGTTTTTTATATCTCCTCAATAAAGGTAAAAGGCAGCTTTACTAACAAGATAAGGCATGTTAGCCTATTTATAGTAAGAGTCCTTTCTGGCTCATTAACGCTTTAATTTTCAGTAAGGACGTTTAGACCTTGGGGAAGTATATAAGATATGTAACGACCCTGAATTTTGGTCTGTAAAAAAATTTCGTTAAATATTTGAATTTTATTTGAATTACTTATTTTCTCTTGAGTTGCTATATGATTGCTTGTTAATTTTCGTCGTAGTTAAAATTTTGCTCTCGACTAGAAATCCAACGTGACCAATTTAGTTAATTTCCAACCGACTACTTGGAGGAACCGAGCAACCAACTTACCTAGTTACTAGTGGGACCTTTTGAACCCTTTGGACCTTTTGAACCTTTGCCATTACCCATTGGTCCATAATGGTTAGGGTAATCTTTATCCATTGGACAATAGGCTTCCATTTAAATATTTTGGTAAAGTACAAGATATAGTATTTTAATGGTTTATAAAAACATGTGCAAAGTACATTTATTCTTTGTTTATTGGGGATTCTTCCACCCCTCCATTATCCATTGGTTAATAACCGCAAGGGTAAATTTTGTCCATTGGATAATAAAACTTTTTATTATAAAAGTACATGTAGTCTTTTCAAAATTTTATTTTTATAAAAGGTACTTGTACTCTTTTGTCCAATGGTTATTAACCGCAAGGGAAACTATTATCCATTGGGTAATAACCGTTAGGGAAGTTAGTGACCATTGGATAATAGAGACTTTTGACCAAATAAAGTACCGATGTGACTAGGGAACCTTCCAATAAAGTTGATGTGACTAGTCAAACTTTTCAAACCCTAGAAATTACTTATTTATTTCTTTTTATTAATTTGGTTTTATTCTTTGTCCATTGGACAATAAAAGTTAGGGGAACTATTATCCATTGGATAATAGAAACCCAATTCTTTATATTAAAGGGGTTTTGAGCAAAGTACTTGAATAGACTTTTATAATTATTTTGAAAAGTACTTTTGATTATTTTTTTCCAATAAAAGTACCCTAGTAACTATTGTCCATTGGACAATGATTGTTAGGGTAATCTTTACCCATTAGACAAAAGCCTTTCCTTTATTTTATTTGGTAAGTACATTTATATATAAGCATGTGTAATAATAAAAAGGACATGTAGTCTTTTTCAAAGACTTAGTTTAATATTTAAAGTACTCTTACCTTATTATCCTTTACTTTCAACCAAGTACATGAATCTATTAAACTAGTCTTTTTCTTAAAAACCCATGTGATGAAGTATTTTTATTTTAGTACAAAAGTACTTAGTAGCCTTGTAGCCTTTAAAGCCTAATATTCTCCTAAGTACTTTGTTATTATTTTGTATTGGGGTTTTGTACCCAATTGGATTTATTTATTGGAGAGTTGATCTTCCTAGATTACAAAGTACCCTAGTTTATTTATTTTTTGTGGCATGTGCCTAATTGGATTTCTTTATTGGGTATTTGATTTTGAGAATCTTTGTACTTTGTACTTCCTTATTCTTTCTTGTTATATATCTATATATATATGTGTGTGTGTGTATGTACTAGGGAGAGAGAGAGAGAGAGAGAGAGAGAGAGAGAGAGAGAGAGATTGCCGAGAGAGAGAGGGAGAGAGACCCGAGAGAGAGAGGGAGAGAGAGAGAGAGAGAGAGAGAGAGAGAAGAAGATGGGTTGTACCTTGACTTGACTTTCCTACATCTTTCAAATCCTTGGTGAATCTTCCTTCCTAGCTAAGGAACTAGCCCTCCATTAACCTCCATTGTACTTCTATATTTGTTTAGCACAAAATCTTGTGCTCTTGTCTCCAAATCTCCAAACAAATCTTCCATAAATCCCATCATTGGTACAATCTAGCCATGCAAGCCTACCTTTTAACCTAACTTAGCCATGCAAACCTAGGGTTTAGACTTTGACCTTCCATGAGTGCTTGACAAGTGTCAAAGTGTGAGGTATGGTGAGAGAGAGGGGGGGCCGGCCTTGAGAGAGGAGAGGGAGCCAAGATTTTTCCTATAAATAGGACCCCATTCCAAGCATTGAACACACACCTCCCATTCTACAACTTCTCTCTCTAGAATTTCCTTGTTCTTTCTTTGTTCTTCCTTTTGTTCTTCTTGTTCTTGAGTCCTTCTTGAGTTCTTCAAGAAACTCAACCTAGGCCGCCACTAAGCCGCCACTCGACCACCCTCTCGATCCAAAAGTAGTAGTAGTAATAGTCAAGTAGAAGTTTCGAGAGAAACCTTTCTCTTTCGAAACTACCGGAGGCCTACCGTAGGAAGTTACTCCGCCCGACCACCGACGTACTTTCCGTAGCCGACTACCGCCGAGAAGAACGGTAGATTATCCCTATCTACTACTCCTAATTATATGTAGTTCATCCTTACGTACTTATCGTTTGATTAGAAGTAATCGTATTTTGATCTTTAAGATAGTTATGAACATGCGTATATGAGTTGCTTGTATTACTTGTGGTATGTGATAAAGCATAAGTGATTTCACTCCAAAGACGTCCGTACATGTGGCGTTGTGCTTTGAATAAAGCATAAGTGATACACTCCAAAGGCGTCCGTATATGTGGCGTTATGCTATAAGTAGTGATTGAGCGTGTTAAAGTAATATAGAATTGGATGATCTTGTTAGAAAGATACGTGTCCTACCGCGGAGTCTTTGAATGTAAACGAGACACGAGAACCGAGAATGTAGAAACATGACACATAGGGTGTGATTAATGAAAGGAAATGTTTTCTGAGGAAGGAAATATTTTGAAACAACATAATGACCGGTTTTGGGTGGCATTATGTGAGTTGTGTGCGTGCGTAAAAGAAACATTTGAAAAGGTTGAAATGTTTTGGAAACCGCGATGTGGCCGGACGTGGTAGCCCATCGTGTGGATTTTGAAAACCGCAATGTGGCCGGACTTGGTAGCCCGTTATGTGTATGAAAACTCGTAATGTGGCCGGACTTGGTAGCCCATTGCGTGGATTCTGAAAACCACAATGTGGCCGGACGTGGTAGCCCATTGTGTGGTGTGTGTTTTGTGTGCGTTCCAATGGGAATCCGGGAAAAGCGGAACCATTGTAAGGTTGTGTGTGTTCCAATGGAGATCCGGAATAGCGGAACCATTGTGAGGTTGTGTGTGTTCCAATGGGAATCCGGGAAAAGCGGAACCATTGTGAGGTTGTGTGTGTTCCAATGGAGATCCAAAATAGCGGAACCATTGTGAGGTTGTGTGCGTTCCCATGGGAACCCGGACCGGCGGAACCATGGTGAGGTATGGCTTGGTTATCCGCGGAGAGGAGCCAATGCAATTGTGTGCCAATGGGAACCCGGCGCGGCGGAACCATTGTGAGGATACTCGGGAGACCGGCGCGGCGGAACCGAGGTTGGGTGTCTTAAAAACAAATTTTGGAAACCACAATGTGGCCGGACGTGGTAGCCCATTGTGTGGTGTGTGTTTTGTGTGTGTTCCAATGGGAATCCGGGAAAAGCGGAACCATTGTGAGGTTGTGTGTGTTCCAATGGGAATCCGGGAAAAGCGGAACCATTGTGAGGTTGTGTGTGTTCCAATGGAGATCCGGAATAGCGGAACCATTGTGAGGTTGTGTGTGTTCCAATGGAGATCCGGAATAGCGGAACCATTGTGAGGTTGTGTGTGTTCCAATGGGAATCCGGAAATAGCGGAACCATTGTGAGGTTGTGTGCGTTCCCATGGGAACCCGGACTGGCGGAACCATGGTGAGGTATGGCTTGGTTATCCGCAGAGAGGAGCCAATGCAATTGTGTGCCAATGGGAACCCGGCGCGGCGGAACCATTGTGAGGATACTCGGGAGACCGGCGCGGCGGAACCGAGGTTGGGTGTGTTAAAAACAAATTTTGGAAACCGCAATGTGGCCGGACGTGGTAGCCCATTGTGTGGTGTGTGTTTTGTGTGTGTTCCAATGGGAATCCGGGAAAAGCGGAACCATTGTGAGGTTGTGTGTGTTCCAATGGGAATCCGGGAAAAGCGAAACCATTGTGAGGTTGTGTGTGTTCCAATGGGAATCCGGGAAAAGCGAAACCATTGTGAGGTTGTGTGTGTTCCAATGGAGATCCGGAATAGCGGAACCATTGTGAGGTTGTGTGTGTTCCAATGGAGATCCGGAATAGCGGAACCATTGTGAGGTTGTGTGTGTTCCAATGGGAATCCGGAAATAGCGGAACCATTGTGAGGTTGTGTGCGTTCCCATGGTAACCCGGACCGGCGGAACCATGGTGAGGTATGGCTTGGTTATCCGCGGAGAGGAGCCAATGCAATTGTGTGCCAATGGGAACCCGGCGCGGCGAAACCATTGTGAGGATACTCGGGAGACCGGCGCGGCGGAACCGAGGTTGGGTGTGTTAAAAACAAATTTTGGAAACCACAATGTAGCCGGACGTGGTAGCCCATTGTGTAGTGTGTGTTTTGTGTGTGTTCCAATGGGAATCCGGGAAAAGCGGAACCATTGTGAGGTTGTGTGTGTTCCAATGGAGATCCGGAATAGCGGAACCATTGTGAGGTTGTGTGTGTTCCAATGGGAATCCGAAAATAGCGGAACCATTGTGAGGTTGTGTGCGTTCCCATGGGAACCCGGACCGGCGGAACCATGGTGAGGTATGGCTTGGTTATCCGCGGAGAGGAGCCAATGCAATTGTGTGCCAATGGGAACCCGGCGCGGCGGAACCATTGTGAGGATACTCGGGAGACCGGCGCGGCGGAACCGAGGTTGGGTGTGTTAAAAACAAATTTTGGAAACCGCAATGTGGCCGGACGTGGTAGCCCATTGTGTGGAGTGTGTTTTGTGTGTGTTCCAATGGGATCTGGGAAAAACGGAACCATTGTGAGGTTGGTTGTGTAGCTTGGTTATCCGCGGTACGGAGCCAATGCAATATTGTGTGAGTTAAACAAATGATTTTTGAAAGATGAATTGGTATGTGAAAATGTTGACATGGTCTACGATGAGTCACGTAGGATAAGCCTGGAAATCTTGGACACCAACGATAGATGATTAATGAATGTGGATGTGTAAATGATTAACTGCGTATATATGTATCATGTGGAAATCGATGTGTTATTATTTCCTGTTGTTTTAAGTTATGGGTTAGTGGGTAAGGATTACTCTGCTGAGCTTTGTAGCTCACGGTGTTGCCTTTTTGGTGACCCTGACATATTATATGGGTGGCGACGCCGGTATAATGTGTCAGATTTCGTAGATGATCAGGGTAAGCAGATCACCGTGGAGACTTTTGGAGCTGAGGAGCTGGCTAGGATGGAGAAGAAGGAGGAGCTGTAGATAGGAATCTTAGAACCCCCTTCATTTGTGTAAATATTGAACTCTTATGAGAGTATTTGTTGTAAGAAGAGCCAGACTCTATTTTGAGGTTATCAATAAATTATGACTCTATTTTGAGGTTTTAAATGAAATTGTCTTTTTAACGTACCCAAAATTCGGGGCGTTACAAGATAGAGAAGGTTTTTCTCATTTAGTATTGATTTGGCTTCGCCGTATCATACCATGTACTCGATATCAACCCAAGGGGTTGGCTTGCCCTTCAATACTCAGAACTTTATGGTTTGCTTCTTTCTAAGGTCTTAGTTTCGAAACCTCTCAAATTGCTATTAACTCTTACCAGCCAATTCGTACAAGATTTTAATTACCCCGATTTTAACCTTCCTCTAAAGAGTGGTAAAAAGAAAAGAAAAAAAAAGAGCTACAAACATTCTTTCTTTCATGCGACATAAACCAACTTGATTCAGTAAGCTATGTTTGGATAAGTTTTTGAGAAATTTTGTAGAGTTATGAGTGGAGAGAGAAATGAGAGTAATGATTGGAAGTAGAGGTAATGATTTGAGAGAGATAAAAACAGAAATGAGAATAATGATTGGAGATAGGGATAAGTAATGATTAGAAGTAGGGGTAATGAGTGTTTTTTGAGTTGAGAATTTTTTTTCTAAAAACAATCCAAACAAAGCATAAAGTTTTTGGATATCAATTACAATTTACATTCAAATGAGAAAACTAATCTGAAAAAACATGGTTATTTGACAAGATTGCCTTGATCATCAGCATCCCCCACTCCTGCCTGTCACCGGCAGCCGTGGGCCTTGTATCATCTGTTTGGGCTTCCAGAGTTCTTGTATTCATGAATTTTCTATGCCATCCAAAATTTCCAAGATCATTGTCCTGCTCCATTTTCTCAGTTGTCAAACGGGGAATGCAATGGTATTCAGGAAAAAATATTGGCACTTTCCTAATGCTAGCATGAAAATTGTAGGAAGTTCTACTCGTAGAAGCATGATTATATAGCTTCTACTTTCTCGTAAAAAACACAAGGAATTTTATTTCTTATGAAGGTTGTCATCTCTTATGATACAGTTTCCATTATGTTTATAATATTTCTTTCCTATCATGATCCATGATGTCTGTTAGAATGTCAAGGATAAGTTCGTAAATATGAATATTTTCTTGCATGATTCTTCCAAACCTTTTTATTCTAATCGAACGTGTAGAAGAAAATATTTTTTTCCAACTTTACTTTCTATCATTTTTACTTTTCAGTTTAATATTCTTTCTAATCAAACGAACCCTAAGGTACCACATCAGAAACCCAAAAATGGAGTAAAAATGTCATTAGCAATTATTGCCATAGTGTTTTTTTTTTTAATAACTCGGGATGTCCGGAAAAGTTACACGCACCACCAATCCCTATGGACTTAATCTCACCATCTACTAGTAGAAAATCCTATTAAATATGGGGAAAAAACCACATATGCTATTAGGGTACGTTTATAATCAGAGAAATGCCACGTATGTATTAGGGTACGTTTCTAATCAGAGAAATGCTATGATACATGAAAAAAGGTAGAGGTGTACACGGTCCGGATTGGTCCGGTTCTCTAGAAAATCAGTAACCAGACCATTTTAAATGGTTCTAGAAAATTAGGAACTAGAACCTAACCAATATATGCATGGAACCTAACCAGAACCAAACCGCAAGACCGGTTCGGTTTTGGTTCGGTTCCGGTTCTATCCAATAACCATCCAAACACTTATTCACAACATATGAACTCTTTAAATTAAATAAATAGGAAGATAATTTGCTGGAATAGAAAATGAAGGAAGAAAATAAAAACTTTCCTAACAAATGAAATTTCATCTCTAAATAAATTAAGTTTAGCAAGGAAAAGATTAACCTACTAAATTCAAATACATATTTAACTACACACACATGTATTTCTATATTTATCTTAGTTTTAAACGGTCCGGTTCGGTTCTAACCACGGTTCATTAATTGAGATCCAGTAACCGAACCAAAATTAACGGTTCTTATTTTTTTGGAACTATAACCTGACCGTAGAACCGCGGAACCGGACCAAATATGACGGTTCAGTCCGGATCGGATCAGTTTTACGGTTCTGGCGGTTTCTTGAACACCCCTAAAAAAAGGAACATGAAAGAAAATGAATGGCTCAGATTCACACTGACTATGAATCCGAGCCATCCATTCCCTTTTATGGACACTTTCATGTATCCTATGTCATGTATTGTACTATTCCTCTTGTAATCATACAAGTAAGATCGAATCTTGAAAAGTGGTCATGAGTCAATTTCAATGTAGGGCCTCTTAGATGAATAGAAATCTAAGTTATTATTTTGTTGAAACCACGAATCTTTCTCTCCACGACCGACAAAACCCAAAATAGAAAAATTTGCATCACTACAAACATACGAGAACACTTTCAGCAGCCTTATATATATGTATTTTTAGGTAAAATTTGATTAGTATTGAATCAAACTAGGACAAACAAATCTTTGTCGTTGTCCTTTATTACAGTCCAAGACAAGAATTGGGGTCCAAAACTGGTGGTCACAGTATTAAGGTTGCACAACACCCAACTCGGAGGAAGCGTAAACGAGAAAGGGTTATTGAGGACAGCCGTGGTGACCTGCATACTTATCGAATCCCTCAACGCCATGCTTTTAATTGACTCATCTTTGCCTCGTGTTCCTAATCCTTGTTTTTTATTGTCGGGTTGTTTTAGCTACGGTTTCTATGCATATGGTCTTGTCTATATGAACAAGTATGAATGCTCTTTCTTTCTTATATTTTATATGCAGTCTATATTTGGTATAAAAAAAAAAGCCTTAAACTAACTTAACGGCCACTATGTGATGTATTGCGCATATTCAGGCAGGTAATGCAGGAAGGCGACTGAGGCTTATGTCTCGGGTCATTTTGTAAAATTAGGGACTCATAAATTTTAGGAAAATGATATTGGCACTCCAAAAATTGATGCAGACACTCCAAAATCAATGTAATTCCAAAGCCACTTTCCTTTGTTTTTTGGAGTGTTTGTATCAATTTTTGGAATGCCAATATCATTTTCCAAATTTTATAGGGTGCTATAATAAGTATAAAAATAAGTCCATTATGAATAAATCCGAAGGGCTCATAATTGTTCATAATAAAAAAATAAAAAAATTCCAAGGGGCCCATTTGGTGGTGAAAGGGCTTTTGACACGTCAATGTAAAACAAAAGGGTTTTATATATATCCTCGATGCTCTATTCCTCGGTACACATTCTGATTCAAAGATTCACAAAGCAATTCTCTCGTCTTCCAAAGCAAACCCATTTCGATTTCTTCACAATTGTACGATTTCTTTGCTTTCATTCAAGTTAAAAACAAATTTTTTCATGTGGGTCGGCATTCTTTGAAATACAGCAGAGTAAAACTCCAAGAGTAGGATAGGTTTATCTCAAGAAAAAGATTATTATGCTATCGTAATTACTACTTTTGCCACTAAAAATTGCAAGAAGTGGGACATTTAAGTGATACTAGTAAGTTCTTGTAATGATCACTACTTCGGGAACGTAAATTCTTAGAATTTTTAGATTGATCTATTGTTTATTTTTGTGCTCGTAAAAATACATAAAGGTCCCTAATTTTAAAGTGCGCCTTGAGCTCCCAAAATATCACAAACTAAACCTTAATATACACACACAATCCTAATGAATGTGAATCGTTACATTATTTTTGTGACCCATTACAAACTTTTATGGGAGTACATAGTTTTGTCAAGGCGTTACTAGCTTTAAGATTCCAATCATTGTGGCGTGCAAATGCTGACAAAAAAAATAGCCTATACAAAAATAAGTCTATAATACACGCCTTTATTAAGGTCTGCAGTCTAATGAGTTGCCTCAAATTTCATAACAATTCCATAGAAATTCGTAATATATTTTAAAAAATTCTCAACATGTATGCAGTATTTCTTTATATTTATGTCAAAAATCATAACATAATCATCTGGGCAAATGTCGACATAAAAGACTACTCTCTCTCTCTCTCTCTCTCTCTCTCTCGATATCAAGCTTCTTGAATTTTGTGGTTAATCTAATTTTCTCAAAAAACCAACTTCAACACTCTTTTTCTCTGTAGGAGTATGTACACGTGCCAAGATTCTAAACAATAAATACTGAAACTTTAACTCACATTAACATATACGCTTGAAATAACTAGGGAGCTAATATTGCCTTTTGCAACAACTGGATCCTACCTTCGAGTTGAGAGTCACATGCAAGTATAAGTACGCTCGACCGAATACTTCAGGAACATAAAAAAATGTAAACAAAAAATTAAAATAAGAACCAATTTGGATAACATAAACGATCATCCTTTTGATGCCGACAATGGCGTTAAGATTTGGTTACCAAATCGAGCTACAACACCCATTAAAAAAAAAAAATGGTTTATGTCCATATATTGTATGCCATAGGGATCAGTAAGATAAGTTGCGAAGTATCAAAACTAATTTCTAATTCACTTGTGGTGATGCATCGAAAATCTGGCAAAATAAGTGAAACAAAAACCTGCACTCCGGCTATATTTAGGGCTGAGGTAACAAAAAACCTGCATTTGGAATAATATAGTTAGGGCATATCCAAAAAAAGTAAAAGAATGTAGCTAGGGCCACAGCGATCAAGCTAATCGTGCTCAATCAACGTTTGGCCTGTTAAAAATGTCGTTTGCAATTGGCTTGTTATGTAAACATGTAAAGCTTGAACATATTTTGCAGTCAGCAAACTTTTTGAGCTAGACTCAACTTATCTCAAAAATCTTACCATAGGAGTATAAAAACTAAGATCCTTGAGAAAGGGTCGTTATCAATTAGATTCAATCTGACTTGAAATCAGCTTGAAAGCTATAAAACAAACCAAGTCTATTGAAGCCCGTTAAATACTTGAATGACCAAATATTTTGCTCAAACAATATCGTTTGAAGCCCTAACTTTAGCCAACCTGAGAAGGGCCGTAAATCTTTTAAGAAGTCTAACCTTGATTTCTTTGTCGAGATTTTGATAAGATGAAAGATACTGCATATCGCATCAGTTCATCACTTCTTCAGAAAATACATGCCATCTCTTAGCTCTAATTTATCTTCTGCAACTAGACCAGATAAGAAGCTTTGTAGCTGCTGGAGTGACTTGTCATAACGAGGATCAGCTACACAAAACATCTGCAGCAATATTTGTTAGGCAAGTAGCTACTTGTGACGATTTTGTTCTCACATAATATGCAGTTTCTACGACCTAACCGAAATATTATTACCTTGAGAGTGTTGTGAATTCGATCCAATGCCATGCTGCCAAAATTTGTTAGCATCCCTGTGATAAATTTCTACAACAAAAGCGAGAGTTCACTTAGATGTGTGCAGGGAAATTATGCAACTAAGAAAGTCCTCAAAATCCAAACGACTCTTGATATTCTCATGGTTATGATATTTACTACCTAAGAGGTACATAATAGGAGTACGTAGCAGGGAATAAAGACAGTCTCTCTCCCCACCAAGGGAAATGTTGATCGCCTCTTTTATCTACAAGCACTAGGCAGTGTTAATGTTCAACTTAGTGAATTATGTTCGACATGCAATGCAAAGTTTGGATAAATGTGGACTTTGACATTGCGTTTCAAAGTTTTGTCCTAATAGGTTTGAAATGGAAATTCACTATAGGTAATTTGAAATCATTCATGCCAAGGATTATTCTTGCACAAAACATTTAAATAGAATACATCTCTTCTACCGGTACCTACATTGTATCATCCACTTTAGATTCACAAGCCACTTATAGCTAAATCTTCTATTTTTGTTGTTTAACCATTGAATCGCTTCATCTAAAATCCACATCTATCAAAACTGAGCCTTTCAATTGAAACATATCATAAAACTTGCAAAGACATGGAAACGGGGTTATCAGTAAAGGTAGATGAGACCCCCATCTGGAAAACAAAGGAGTTATTGAAAATGACCTAAAATTAATTAGCAAAGATATTTGGCCAACGATGCTATATGGGACAGAATGTTGGCTTATCAACAAGCAAAAAGTGAGTACCATGAGCGTATTTGAAATGAGAATGTTGAGGTGGATGTGTGGAAGACTAGGATTGATAGAATTAGAAATGAACTATTCGTGAGATTGTAGGAGTTGTACCTATACAAGATAAGTTGAGAGAAAATAGATTAAGGTGGTAAGGACATATTTATTGTAGACCTGTAGACGCAGTAGTCAAGAAGAGTGACATGATAGTAGTAGATAGTCGAGCTAGGGGAGAGGAAGACCTAAACTAACTTTGGATACCATGGTACGGAAGGACTTGGGCTTACTAAATCTAAGTAAAGAGGTAGCCCTAGATAGAGCTCAATGGAAAACCAGAATTCATGTAACCGACCCCAATTGATTGGGACACAAGGCTTGGTTTGGTATTTGGCCAGTAATAATTTCATTACATCAACCTACCTCGTAAACTGTCATTTCTTTGTGTAGTTGATCCTCGACAGAGGCCACTGATCTGTCTCCATCATCATCACCCACTAAAAGCTCCTCACAGCCTCCAGTATTAGCACCCATCTTGCTAGTGTCGGCAGTGCCATCAACCAGGGTAAATATGTGGTCATTAGAGTCTGCTCCCAATGATTCTGAAAGAATGCCCTAAGGAAACAAATAAGGGGTAAGGCTAAAATCAATTGTTTACTCTTAGAATTACAGTCCTTATTTTGACATCAAATATTCCATAAGGAGGGGTACAGTACAAAACATTTTACTCAACTTGAGCAGTCAATAGGTAAAATGATGATTAAATTGGATACTTAAAGTCCTAGCTGACGACCATTTTAACTACAGAATTCAAAAGTAAATGTCTGTAGGAGACAGGCTTAAGGTAATACCAATTTTTCATCACCAAAAGAAAAAGAATAAAACATGACGGCTACAGGTGTGTTGCAGAGTGTAACAAATAAACTAACCTT